>NC_092815.1:237780853-238084681 GCF_023375885.2 Dermacentor andersoni
TGCTGATCGAAAACTGCCTGCTCCTCAGGAGTACGTATGACGCGTGACCTATCCATTTCGGAGCCGGCAAGAAATTGCTGCGCGTGCGCTCGGCTGCGACGGAGAGCAACGACGTCTCCACTGGCGCAGTTAATCCAACACCACCAACGAGCACAAGGCTGTGTCACTCCGTTCCACGATGGGCGGTAGCGAGCTTATCGTACTTGGACTTTACAGATTGATTTCTAAACGAAGTTTTATTAATGGCGCCGCGATTTTGCGATCACAGCACCGTCGATCGTCCGGCTTTATGCTGGTATGTGGGACTGCGTAGAAGGGTGCTCGGCGAGCGTGCTGTGCACGGCTGGTAGCAAGTTCGCACGTTTTTCTGAGAGGTTTCAATAACTTTTTTGGATTAGGAGACTTCTGAGCGTGTACTTACTAAGCTTTGAGCTTCTGTACAGCCACAATATCTAACGGCGACGGGTCCATAGGTGCTGGCACAGCTCTGCCCGCGATCAAAACAGGAGGCGAGTCATGTCTGAATATTGCCGATACGTAACGTGTGTGCAACGTTTAATTGTTCTGTCTAGACTTACTCTCCTAAAGTATAAATGACAGCAATCAGTGTTGTGTCCCTGAGCCGTGTGGTATGGCACACCGGCGTGCATCCAAATAAAGGTAACTGCGAAGCACCGAGGAAGCGCGTTTCGCTACCTATTGAGCTCGTAAGATTTTCGCGATATGATTTTCAAAAGTTATTTTCGCAGCCGAATAGGGCAGGATGGGGGCAATTGGAGATCGCAGGCACAGGTCTTCGTCCTGCAGTGGATATGAAATATGATGATGATGCTGCTGATGATGATGATAATGATGATTATGACGATGATGATGATGATGATGATGATGATGATGATGATGATGATGATGATGATGATGATGATGATGATGATGAGAGCAGAGTGGTAACCTGTTGGCACTGAGTCATCTCACATGGAAGCAACCACACACGGAACACGTTAGAGTCGCAACTAATTTGTTCTCACACAGCGACCATTCGAAGCTGTCGCTGGGAGAAGCGGCGACCCGCATACACAAGTGCGAGATGAGTGACGCGGAACGCTTGTTCGAGGCTACGTTCCTCCTCGTCGATAAAACAGTCGATACGAAACACCACCGCGACGCCGACGAAGCCGGCGGAAATTTGCCTGGAGTGTCAATTGTTGTCGCCATAAAATTATAACTGTAACTTTCTCATTTGGGAAAGTGGCGGTATGTATTGTAGAGCAAACCAGTGTCGGTATTATTCTTGGTCGACAGAGAACATAGCATTAAAAACTCAAGTTGTGGACTGTGTGTTAATATTATAAAAGTGCCTCGTGTGTCGTTGCCTATTTTCATGTCTCGTGCGCCGGCAACCGTAACAGGCAGCTCATGGTATACTGGTCGAAGACGGTAGAGAATTAGCTTATGTGGTAGCACCTTGACTTCGGCGAATTGGTTCATATTGAAACATGCATATTGCGTGTTTCTTGTGGACGACGCACGTGGGTGCCCGGACAAAGACGACGAACGTTCTCTGGCTCTCGAGCTGTCGGCTGAACTGGCCAGCGCTGCAGTTAGCCTTTAATTTGTAACATACTTTGTAAATAGTCTACGATTCTTAGTCCTTCGCTCGCGTAACATTTTGGTGGAGGGTGCCGTTCCCGTCCTCGCCAGGGAGCTCCGCAGCGGCCGCACCGTCCTGCTTTCCGCCCTGGCTCCCAGTGACGACACCTCGTTTGCTTCTACTCCTGCGACTCCGACAACAACGTGCGTTACGGCTACCAATCCCCTTGATCCTGGCTTTTTCTCCCGCCAAGATAATGTCGACGCTGAGTACGGGCACAGCCTGTATGAGCGTGTTAGCCGAAACAACCGCTAGGACCGCACCATTATGCTAGCGAATGTCCTCTTCTACTTGAGCCGAACTACTCGTGCCTGGTTCCGGACACACGAGGACGAGATCTCTAACTGGGATGCTTTCAAGAAGAAGCTCAGCGACCTCTTTGGAAATCCCACCGGTCGGCAGCTGGCTGCTAGAAAAGAGCTTGCTACCTGTGTTCAGCCTTCTACTGAATCGCATATCTCGTACATACAAGACGTGCTCGCTCTTTGCCGGAAAGTCGACGAAAAATGGCCGAGGTTAATGAAGTCAGCCACGTACTCAAAGGGACCGCGGACGACGCGTTCAACTCGTTTGTCTCCAACAATGTGTCCACCATCGACGTCCTTGTCAAGGAATGCTGCCGCTTTGAGCTCGCCAAAAGCCGCCGCGTCATTCCACATTTCACCGGGATCCCTAACCCGGCTACGGCGTCGTCTTGCGTCGACCTTCCCGCTTCATCACCTTTAGATGAGCACCTCACACGTATTGTTCGCTGCGAGCTCGAAGCTACAAGTCCTGCGCCGTTCCATCCACGCCCACTTGACCCCACCGTTGACCAACCACATTCCCAGCGATCTCTCTCATTCAGGCAGTTGTGCGGCAAGAATGTGCAAACAGCGGTTTTCCTGCTGCCTGCTCCGTCTCGCCCCCTGACGCCCGGCCGGTGCCGACAGCTACGCCGCACAGCGATTTTTATTCCCCTCCCAGATACCGCAAACCTGCCCAGTGGCGAACACCAAATGATTCCCCTCCCAGATACCGCAACCCTCCCGAGTGGAGAACACCAAACGACAAGCCCATTTGCTTCCGTTGCCTCCGAATTGGTCACGTCGCTCGCCACTGCCTCAGCTCCTGGACGTCACCGTATCCTAGCTCCTTTTACCAGTTTCCTCGCCCATATGTCGACCCGCGCCGTCACTCGCCTCGCCGTATGCCTCCTACCTCAGGATTATCCGCCGATGACAGTCGTCCTGCTCACTCGCCGTCACCTCAGCGCCGTCGGTCCGCGTCGCCCTAACCACGTCGCTATTCGTCGCCGATCAATTATGGACCCTCCCGGACGGAAAACTAGTCCACGCAGCTTTTGGGGTTAGTGCTGCATTATCTTCGTCGTGTCGAAACCCTCCATTGACGCTCCCAACGAAAAACAACTTACTTGATCTTCACGTCGACGGTTGCCCTTTGAGGGCCTCAATAGATACTGGAGCCGAAGTATCCATAATGAGTAGCAAAATCCGTCGTCGACTGAGGAAGGTTCTCACGTCTGCTACTACACGAGCCGTACGCGTGGCTGATGGCGGCACTGTTGACGTCACTGGGATGTGTACTTCCCGTATAAGTATCCCAGACCGCCACGCTCATGTTCTTTTTCAGTGCTGACCAATTGTCCCCATGATCTAATCCTCGGACTCGACTTTGTTACGGCGCATTCAGCTTTGATCGACTGTTCTGCCGGTACCTTTTGCCTCCAAATTCCTCTACTCGCGCATATTCGTGCCGAACTGCCCAACTTTAGTACCACCACCCTCGTCCACCTGCCACCTAAAGCCTTGACTTTCGTCGATTTGCTATCATCTTTTGCTGTACCCGATGCTGATTACGTCGCCACACCTGTTCCTGATATGCTTTTCATGCGCAATATCACTGTGCCCCACTCCGTCGTGACCGTCACCGATAACCGGACATGCCTCTCCGTCGTCAATTTTGGACTGACAAAGGAAGTTCTGCCCCAAGGCATATCGGTTTCAACGCTTCGTTCTAAAGGAGGTGACCACATGACGACGTTTTCAGTAGAAGTCTGCTCAGATTCTTCACCATGTCCACAGGATGCTATTTGCCCTGACGGCACATTTCGTCACATGATTGCTGTGGACCTATTGCCTGAACAAACAGCAGCTCTGTGTCGCCTTTTGGTTTACTACAACGACATCTTCAACCTCAACAATCACCACATGGGCCAGACTTCAGTTGTTAAACATCACATTAATACTGGTGATGCCCGTCCTATTCATCGCCGGCCATGTCGAGTTTCTGCTTCAGAGCGTAAGGTTATTCAAGATGGAGTGAACCAGATGCTTTCCAAAGTCATTGGTGAACCTTCGTCAAGCCCTTGGGCGTCGCCCGTGGTGCTTGTTAAAAAGTAAGATGGCACATGGCGTTTCTGCGTAGATTATCATCTAAACCGCATTACCAAGCAAGACGTCTACCCCTTGCCTCGCATTGACGATGCCGCAACGATTACGCAACGCGCTACGCCATCACCAGAGCTCTTCAAACAAGCTGCCCCACAGATGTCGCCGATTTTTTTTTTACGCGACGTGATTCTGCTGCATGGTGCTCCACACCAACTGCTCACTGACCGCGGCCGGACATTTCTTTTTACAGTCATCGCCCACATCCTGCAGTCCTGCTCAACCAAGCACAAGCTGACTACATTATACCATCCAGAGACTAATGGTCTCACGGAGCATCTGAATCGCACCCTAAGAGACATGCTTGCTAAGTATGTCTCGCCCGACCATACTCATTGCGACCTTGCCCTACTTTTGCATATAATTCTTCGCGTCACGACACTGTGCCGATCATTCCCCGTTTTTTCTGTTGTTCGTCCGAGAACCCACATTAACACTGGACGCATCCCTTCCATCCGCCGCAGCAGAGACCAATGAGTATGCACTTGACGCCATCACCAGAGCAGCCCAAGAGCGCGAAATTGCCCGCGCTTGCCTCCTGACCTCCCAAGACAAGCAACGACCTTTGTACGAGCGCCAACACAGAGACGTCCACTTTTCGCATGGATCTTTGGTACTCCTGTGGTCCCCGACTCAACACGTTGGCCTGTCAGATAAACTCCTGTCTTGGTCCACAGGCTCATATCAATTGCTGCGTGCCGCGATTCCAGTTACGTACGATATCGTCCCAGTCACCAGTGCCTCATCCGCCCGGAATTCCACTGACGTTGTGCATGTCGCACGCCTCAAACCATACTACTCTCCTGTTATTACCGATATTCAGATGCAGATGGACGGTGTTTCTGCTGCCGGGGATAATGATACATGCATATTGCGTGTTTCTTGTGGATGATGCACGCGGGCGCCCCGACGAAGAGAACGAACGCTCTGTGGCTCTCGAGCTGTCGGCTGAACTGGCCAGCGCTGCAGTTATTTACTTTGTAAAATAATTTGTAAATAGTCTCCATTTCTTAATCCTTCTCTCGCGTAACAATATTGAAGATATATAGGGGCAGTGCGATGGGATCAGGACGGAAGAACAAGGCATACAACAGGACTAGGCTAGTCCTGCTTCGCGTGATATTTTTAGAGCGTAGCTCGCCCGTTCCTGCGTTTAACTCCAGCGTCCCTCGGCGTCCCCAGTAGTAACCGAGCAAACGACCACAGCGACGGATGGACGAGGGAACGCGAAGCGCAGAGGAGGAATGAAATAAGGCGAGAGAGGGCAAGGAGCAAAGCGGGAGAGGAGGGTATGGCGAAAGTGTGAAAAGAAAAGCGTTGTGCCGCGTAAAGGCGCGTTCACAGTGGCGGGAAAACGCGCAATGCAAAACGTTTTCCGCGCGCCGCTTCCCGCACAAACCGGTTTTTCTCCCGCAGACAGGCTGGTGTGCCGTCCCGCAGAGCGATGGGTCCGGTAGCTATTTTTGCCGCGCCGCTGACGAAAACAGCCAATGGGGGCCGACCGTGAACCGTGACGTCGGTCACAGTTCAGTGACCCCGTCGGCGGAGGCGGAGGCTGCGCGCGTGCTGCGGGACACTCGGCGGTTGCTTTGCCAGCATCAATATGCGACTTGAGACGACGATGCAGAAGCAGCGAACAAGCAAGTATAAGTACGCTTACCATAGCCAACAGCTCATCGTTCGAACCAGCCATCCTCGTGACAAAAAGTGCGACGGGAGGAGAGCTAGCAGACGATCAAGACGACGACGCGGGAAAGGAGCGCGCTTTCCAGTCTTCTCTGTTGTCACGTGACCATCCCCTTCTCTCTCTGCTCGTTAGGGTCTTCCCTCAACGCCTCCTCTCTCTACATTCCAAGACAACCGCAGTGAGAAAACGCGCGCAGTGTGAGCGTCATTCGGAGGAGCTGCGACGCAGCGTCGACGTTGACGCTGTGCCGCTGCGGGAAGTCTCCCGCTAGTGTGAGCGCGCCTTAACCTCTGCGGCGACGACCGCTACGAGGGTACGCCACAGTAGAATGCCGTCGTTTGTTCACCGATGGCAGCTTGCAAACGTCAGGTCAAGGAGAGTGGACGCATTTCACGTCGGCTCCATCGAATCGATGTCCTGCCGCCAAAAATTTCTTCTGCACCGCCCGAAACCAGTTGGACTACATCCGTGAAGTTACCAGGAACCCGTGAACATCATTATTATCCAGGTGGGCCAATTTTTGGCAGTTCTACGGGACTCTATCCTTCAACCACGCGAACGCCGTAGGCGCGGTAGCCGCGGACGCGGCACCAGACGCGGCCTCCATGGCTCTCGTACGGGGCTATGACCCAGACAGCATGCGAGAAATGGAGCTTTCGACCGCGGAGACGCCAGTTTTTGATGAAACTACGGAGTATACCATCCAGAAAAAGTTGGAACAGTGGGAGCGAGCAACCTCGACGCGCGCCCGTTCCGAACATCAACGCAGCCACGGTGGCGGCAGTGCCGGCCACGTCGCCACTCTGGCTCTTGGCAAGCAAGCTCAAAGTAAACGCTGGAAGCCACAAGTCATGCCGAAATTCGGAGCGGTAGACGCTGTGGTCATCATCAAGCCAAAGGGAACTCTGAACCTCGCACAATTTAAGGGCAGCAACCAGATCGGGGAAGCAACGTACGCTGCCGCCGGCATTCCGCGGGCGTCGCAGGCACTCGCTATTTGGCCGGCCTGGGACCAGAATGTAATTATTATTGGCATCAAGAACACCCAACTTATTCGTCAGGTCCTCGCGATCGAACAGCTCCAACTTGGAGGACAGGCCCGAGCGGTTCAAGCCTTCCTCAAGTCATCGGGCAACACAAGCCGTGGTGTCATTCAAGTTGATCCCACAGCCACTGAAGCGGATATTACTGGAGCCATTTATTCGCCAGAGGCTCCAGTAGTAGGAGTCCGAAAATTAGGAGAGACCAACGTAGCAGCGATCACGTTCGAGGGCCGGAAGGTGCCTTTCAACGTTTATTATTGGGGTGAAGCTGTGCCGGTTCGCCTCTACCGCAATACGACGCCAGCCTGTCCCCGCTGCGGCACGATCGGACATCGCGCCGATGTTTGCCCTAATCCATAGGCCGGTCGATGCCAGGCTTGCGGCGAGATGGATCTAGAAGGAGGCCACGAGTGTCAACCCAGCTGTCTCATTTGCGGGGGCCGTCATGCCACGGGATCAATTCAGTGCACGCAAAAGTACAGGAGAGGTGGTGCTGGAACTGGGGCCAAGCAGAAGCCCGTCAATGGAAAAGTCAGTCAGCAACATCACTCCAGGAACGCTGGAGGGAGCGAAGCCCCCGACCTGTGTTAAGAATGGCCGTACGGGGTGGCAGCGTGCCAGCTTTCAGCCCGCTGCACGTGTTCCAAGCCCACCAGTCGGGGCGCCTTCCGAGAACTGCGGACGGCCGGCAGCCACGTGGCGCATGATCAACTCCGGAAATTGGTACTTGGCCGAGCCACCCGGAACAAAGCAGTTCTACGAAGCCCTCTGACGTCGGCACTGAAAGCTGGGCGGTACCGAGAACTGCGGATGACCGGCAGCCACGTGGCGCGCGGTCAGCTCAGGAATGTGGTACTTGGCCGCACCACCCGAGACGGAGCACAGTTCTACGAAGCCCTCGGTCGTCGACTCCGGAGCCTTTGTGTGTATGGGTTCGCACCTGTGTGTTTGCGTGTGTTTGGGCGTAAACGATAGTGCGGGGCGGCGGAAAGTTTACAATGCTTGGACGAACCTTCCCGACCATTCCTGCTCCGTCCCCGCCGTACGATGACGTCGAACTACGACGTCAAGCGGAGAGCTTATAAGCAGCCTTTGCCGGCTGCTAGGGTGTGTTCGTGTCGTGCTCGTTGTCGGGAGCTGAGTGCTCCTTGTCATGCTAGAAATGTACTTGTGTGCTCGTAAACTGTTTGCTGTATGTTAGTTTAGCGGGCTCCATATGGGAGTCGCGCCAGGCGGCCAATGTATGTCCTGTTTTAAATGTAAATCCTGCAATTAAATCCTGCTCGCCTAGCCCTGTCGTCCCAAGTTCATCTCTACAGCTACGACCGCCAAATCCTACAACTGAATGGCAGCGGTGAGATCCGACTACGGCTCCTAGATCGGCCTACGACTCGGAGACAGCAACGGCAGCTGACGGACGTTGGCACATGGTGACCGACCGGCATCCTGATCAAGTTGGAGGCGACTTGAGATTGACCACCTCTTGCAACTGACTGGATACGGCGAGGAAGGACTGGTGATATGGTGCTGCTTCAGTGGGTAAGCGTTTGGTTTTGGCTGTAAGATTTACCAGGCTTCAATTTCACTGTGTTTTTGGATTTGATTCGCTGGGATCTTTTACTTGTATTTTGATTTGCGTGGGTATCGCAACAAGTATTGTGCGACAGCAGAGCCAAAGCTTAAAGTAGCGACCATGGTCCTAATGTGTTTGACGAGAGCTGACCTGTTGTGGTTGTGTGAGGAGATCGAGGTAAACGTAGATGAGGACTTGAGGGAATCAGAGATTCGTAAAACCATTCTAGAAAGTAACAATGATTTGAAATTCATAGAACAAATGGGCAAACGAATTCTAAGTAAAAGACAGGAACCACTGGTGCGTGAGCGTCGTGAACGTAGGAGTGAGCGTAAGCGTGAAGAACGCGAGAATGAACGGAAGCGTGAGCTTCAAGAACTTACTCTTAAGTGTGAGCGTCACGAACGTGAGAATGAACGCGAACGTGAGTATCAGGAACGTAAGCGTGAGCGTAAGCAAAAGTATGAGAGAGAGAAGGCAGCACTGATCAAAGAGATACAGTATTGTGATCAGTTATTGGCACAGAGACAACAGCGGCTTGAGAAATCTGTAGGCTGGACGCAGCAAAAGTGTGAAGAAGTAGATTGCAGATTTTCGTCGAAAGCCCAGAAAGGTAGTAGTACCTGTGAGAGTAGCAGCACGTTCATAGGTGAACTCGAAGTGCTAGCAGCTAACGAAGCCTTAGTGGCAACAGAGGCCGTTAAAGGCCAGAGTGAGAGCGACGAGGTGCTGTGGCAACAGAGGACTGTAGAGACAGCTAGGCCAGCTGCGAACAAATTGGCACAGTTACCGCGTGTGTGCGTCGCATCTCATGGTAGCGAGGTCGTTAGCGAGGTACAGAATACTACGGACATGACAGACGCGAGCACCCATGTCAGGTCAGATCTGCGTGCAGAAGTGACGTGCGAGCTGGACGATGCAGTTGAGAATAGTTCTCGGGGTGGCGAGCTCCGTAGCTCACGAGAGAACAACTGCATTGTTCAGGGATCGGTGCGGCTCTCCGCCAGTCTAGATAGCCTAGATAGGGATGATTCAGTTGTTAATCATTCGGACTGTGCGCGTGAGACAGCGATCGATACCGACGGGCTGTGTGCAGATGCACAGCGTGAGCTGGGCAATGCAGTAGAGGGCAGTTCGCAAGAGTGCGAGTTGCATAACTCGAGTAAAGCCTGCTGCATTGTTCCAGAGTCGGTTGAGCTGTCCGCCAGTCGAGGCAAAGTGAGAGTAGATTTAAATGTAAATCACTCAGACTGTGCGGGTAAGAGCGATCCGGGCCGACGAAATGTGTACCGGCCAGCACGAGGCACGAGAAGGCGACATGAAAGTGAGTGCGAAGAGAAAGCGCCGTAAAAAGAAGCGCGGTAAAGACCGAAAGACGGTAACTAATGTAGCGCCGCCAAAGATGGCGAGAGACCCAAAAGGGCAGGGCGCGAGGAAAAAGGTGCGGTCGTCTCGGACGATGTTGACGCATCCAAAACGTCCGAGCCACAGGTCAAAAAGAGACCGCGAAGCATGTTCTGCACGGACGCGGACAAAGGGCACGGGGCAGTTAATCTCCTCGTCGTTCCGTAGTTCTTTTCAAAGCTCAGCGTGCAGTTCGAAGAAGCGCAAGGTGGCAGGACGAGACCAGGTGGCGAGTAGCGACGCGGTCAGTCGAGGTCACGTTGAAAGCTGGGCGCGAGGACGCAAATTGGCAGGAGACCGTAACGTCTTGGGGGAGCTGATAGTGAGTCAGACCTTTTGTTGTTCCTCGGCAGCCAGAGTAGCTTTCAAACCGCGGCCACCTCGGGTCCGACTCAAAGTATGAGTCAGACGAAAGCGTTTGGAAAGGGAGGCCAAGAGCCCTTCCGTAGAAACATGTTGTTTTGTTTGATTTCTTGAGAATCGGAGAATTTTCGCGAATTGAGACTGGGATTTCTTTCAATGTGTAAGGTTTGAGCTTTGTTTGTGTTTTCGTTTGGGAAGCTCCGAGATTTGAAAGATGCGTTTTATGTAAACCTGTAGTCTCGCGAGATGTTCAATAATGAGTACATAGGCTTTCTTTTTTTTGTGTGTGTGTAAGTAACCTATGGGTCAAGGTTATCTGTGAGAGGCCTATCGTAACGTGCGTGTGTGTTATTTAACCTTCTTTCTTTTTAAGTGTTTTTTGAATTTTCTAAGGTTAAGCGCGTGAATTTTCAGTAAGTGCGTGATTTGCACTGAGAAGAGCTCTTAGGTCCATTAGCGCGTGTCCTGTGTGGACGGAAGGAAGCAGAACGTTTATGACTGGGTTGCTCGGGTGTGTCGAAGGCAGCCGTATTCTGACTTCTCTAGTACGCGTGCGAAGAGCTAGTTAGTAAAAGACACATTTGTTCGAAGGTTCCTCTGTGATGCGTAAGTTACGCAAGTGTGGTTGTTTGTTTAAGGAACGTGTCCTGTGTAGACTAAAGGAACAAATGTGAGTCAGCGAGATGAAAACTTTGTATGATGCAAGCACGTGTTCGGAATAGGGACCACAAAGCTAGCGCGGTTGTGATTGCGTACCTGTGGAGTTGGCCAGACTGTTCAGTGGCAACAGTACGTGAGATAAGTACGCCACTGCGATAGGGTAAGAACAGGCCGTTCGCGAAGTTAGGCTGCTTATGTTATGTTTGAGTATTGATGTTTGAAAGGCTTCGGTTTAATTCTGCGTAAACCTTTACTCTTGTGCAGCGCGACGGTCGGGTTTGGTCGAACTCAGGGGGAACGTGAACGCTCGCTTTGGGGGCACGAAATTTTGGGACAAAATTTGGGATTCCCAGTTGAGTGACTTGCATGGAAATTGTGATAGGAGGCCTGGTAGGTTAGCAGCTAATTCTGGGCGTTTGAACGCTGAGCGGTATTGTGTTGCCGGGTCGACTCTTCTGTGCCAGTTGTTGTAAGATGGTTGAAGGCATTCCGAGTACGCAGGGGTTGCGGAGAGCAAAGCCGTCATCTTGCTCGCCAGCCATTCTCTTCCTGCCCAGCGGTTGCCAGCACTGGCCAGGCGAGATTTTCCGGGCCATGGAGGAGCTGTTAAGAATGGCCGTACGGGGTGGCAACGTGCCAGCTTTCAGCCCGCTGCACGTGTTCCAAGCCCACCAGTCGGGGCGCCTTCCGAGAACTGCGGACGGCCGGCAGCCACGTGGCGCATGATCAACTCCGGAAATTGGTACTTGGCCGAGCCACCCGGAACAAAGCAGTTCTACGAAGCCCTCTGACGTCGGCACTGAAAGCTGGGCGGTACCGAGAACTGCGGATGACCGGCAGCCACGTGGCGCGCTGTCAGCTCAGGAATGTGGTACTTGGCCGCACCACCCGAGACGGAGCACAGTTCTACGAAGCCCTCGGTCGTCGACTCCGGAGCCTTTGTGTGTATGGGTTCGCACCTGTGTGTTTGCGTGTGTTTCGGCGTAAACGATAGTGCGGGGCGGCGGCAAGTTTACAATGCTTGGACGAACCTTCGCGACCATTCCTGCTCCGTCCCCGCCGAACGATGACGTCGAACTATGACGTCAAGCAGAGAGCTTATAAGCAGCGTTTGCCGGCTGCTAGGGTGTGCTCGTGTCGTGCTCGTTGTCGGGAGCTGAGTGCTCCTTGTCATGCTAGAAATGTACTAGTGAGCTGTGTGCTCGTAAACTGTTTGCTGTATGTTAGTTTTGCGGGCTCCATATGGGAGTCGCGCCAGGCGGCCAATGTATGTCCTGTTTTAAATGTAAATCCCGCAATTAAATCCTGCTCGCCTAGCCCTGTCGTCCCAAGTTCATCTCTACAGCTACGACCGCCAAATTCTACACCTGCAAGCTCGGACGCAGGGGGTGACCCCTTCGCCTCGACCGCATGCAGGACCCTTCAGAGGGGGCCCTAAAGGAGGCGGTCGTCCAGCAGACAAGCACGATGGGCCAGAGCCAGAACACAGTCCCGGAAACAAAACGAGCAGCAACAAGGTGAGCTGGGCCAGTGTGGTTGCCTCCCCTCCCCTCACGTTGTCTAATGAGAGACTTAGGGCTGACAACGAAAGGCTCAAACTAGAAATACAACAGCTTAGAGAGAAGACGCCAGCGAACGATACAGGAAACTCTAGAGCACTTCAGGTACCCTCAGCTCAGGCGATGGAGGAGGACAACCCTCCCCCGCTGCCGTCAGGTAGTGCGACTAAGTCACCCCCTCGTACGTCAGAATTCGGCCGAGGAGCGTCGGGCGGCAGCGTAGCGTTGGCGGCTGCACCCTCGACAGAGGAGTGTACGACACGCGCAGATGTGAACGCAATTACAAAGAAATTCTGTGCATGGATGGAAAGCATGGAAAAGCGCATGCGAGAGGAAATCGAGAAAATGGAATGTCGCATGCTACCAAGCCTACAGGCTAGCGTAGAAAAAATTGGAGACGCTAAGCAAAAACATTGAGCAGAACTTACAAGGAATGACAGAGCAGACAATTCATAAAATGTTACAGCCGCATCTCTCAAAACTCCATGCTTACGAGATTAGGATTGACCGTAAGTTACAAGAATTTGCTGTATGCTCGCGCACTAAGACACCCAGATTGACAGGAAAAATGGGCACCAGGCAGATTGCGTCTGATGATGCGCTTGACCTGAGTAAAGAACAAGGACTGACCTCTTCCAGTTTGCAATATGGCTTGTCAAACTAAGTTAACAGTATTACAATGGAACTGCAGGGGTTTTAAACGTAAGCGGGAATCTCTGCAACAGTATGTGGACTGTCTAGATGAGAGGCAGGATGTAATCGCGCTACAGGACGTTAATGTGGCAGTTAAACTCAGGTCGTACTGTACGCATCAAACTAACACTTCGACTTGCATACTTGTACATAAAGACAGTACGGCTTCAACTATAGACCTCGAACTTATTGCTGAAATAGAACATGTGTTTATTCGTATCCTCCCTAACACTCGTTCTAGTAAAGGGGCGTACGTACTTAACATATACAGCCGCCCTAAACACAGGACAGCTGTCTTCGACGAAATTTTTCGGAAAGCAATGCAGGCTGCAAAATCTGCGCCTCTCATTATAGTGGGGGATTTTAACGCGCACAGCTTTCTTCGGGGTTACAACAACGAAAACGTAAAAGGCAGGAAACTGGCAGCAGCAATATCGGATATGGCTCTTACTATTCTGACGGACCCACAGCATCCTACAAGAATAGGCAATAGCGTTTCAAGGGACACATGCCCCGATTTAACGCTAGTCAAAAATGTTAAAAATTGCGAGTGGCAAAATACGCACGAAGCCTTAGACAGTGATCATTATATACTCCGAATTTGCCTAGACCACAACAAGCATCGTAAACACAGGGGACAAGCCCGGCTTACGGATTGGTCGCTTTTTCGAGAGTCCAAGGGTCCTCAACTCGACTCGCCTATTGAAGATTATGAGCAATGGGCTGAATCACTTCTAGCTGCCAGAGAGAAAGTCACGAGAACGCTGCACACCTCAGAGGATGTCCCGGCAGTCGACAACCACCTTCTCCACCTTTGGGAGTCTAGGAGAGGCCTCACCAGAAGGTGGAAAAAGCAAAAACACAATCGCAAGCTTAAAATCAAGATCGCTGAAATTACACGACAAGCGGAGGAATACGCGTGGACCTTAGCCAAAAACAACTGGCTAATCAAGTGCGACTCATTGAGAGGCGGGCTTGGCGTCAAGTCGACGTGGAGCCTCCTGCGATGCCTCATCGAACCCAGCAAGACGAGCGGAGAGCAGCAGCGGAACCTCAAGAGAGCCCTCCACGGCTGTGAGGGTACAGATGAGCAGCTGGTGGCAGCCCTGACGAGAGGCAGCCCTCTGTACGACCAAAGATGACGAGCCTGTGTTGCAGTATCAAGGCAAAGATAATCCAGAACTCGACAAAGACTTCGAAGTAGAAGAAATACAGGCGGCGCTACTAACCATGAGAAGAAGTACGACGCCAGGACATGACAAAGTTACAGTCGGCTTGCTCGCCAACATGAACAAGAAGATGCTAGGCCAGCTGACGGATTATATCAATGAGTGCTGGAGAGCTGGCAAGCTGCCCCTGGCGTGGAAATCGGCAGACGTCAGCTTTATCCCTAAGCCGGGCAAAGAGGTAAATATTAACAACCTGCGTCCGATTTCGCTCACTTCATGCGCCGGCAAGCTGATGGAGAAAGCAGTACATGCCAGATTTTCAGCTTATTTGGAGGAAAACGATTACATGCCCCACACCATGTTTGGCTTCAGGGAGCGCCTATCCACGCAAGACGTACTGCTGCAGCTCAAGAGGGAAGTTATTGACCCACCCAACAAACGCAGTAGCAGAGCCATCTTAGGCCTAGATCTCAAGGGCGCTTTCGATAATGTGAAGTACTCAAAGATCCTGGAGAACCTGCGGAAGACACAGTGTGGAAGAAGGACTTTTGAATACATCAGAGACTTCCTACTAGAGATACAGGCTCATGTAAAAATTGGAGATGTTAGGTCCCAGCCAATCCCTATGGGCACCAGCGGTACGCCACAAGGAGCTGTCCTCTCCCCTATGCTCTTCAATATTGCTCTTATAAATTTTCCTGAGCAACTCGATCGCATAGAAGGAATTCGGCACGCCCTCTATGCAGATGACATCACGGTCTGGGTGACGAAGGGCAGTCTGGGGCAGATGGAAGAGGCGCTCCAAGAGGCTGCTTCGACAGTTCAAAAGTATGCCGAGGAGTGCGGACTGCGCTGCTCTCCGGAAAAATCGGCACTTCTAATCATGCGCAGACGAGAAGATGAAGCCCCGGTCAAAATTAGGGTGCACGACGCTGCGATCCCTGAAGTGGAGACAGTGCGTATCCTGGGATTACTGGTTAACAACAAGGGTGTCAACGCAGCAATGATTACTCAACTCCGTACATCCTGCGAACAAGTAATGCGAATGATCACACGTATCACCAATAAAACGAGAGGGATGATGGAGAACGACACTCTTCGGTTGGTCAAGGCCTTTATACTCAGCAGAATTGTGTACGTAGCTCCGTACCTTCGGATGAGGAGGTGCGATTTAAAACATTTCGATGTCATGATCAGAACAGCATATAAGAAGGCACTAGGACTGTCGGTCAAAACATCTACAGAACGCTTATTGCAGTTGAGGGTGCACAATACAACAGATGAGATGATTGAGGCCCACCTATTAAGTCAATGTGCCAGATTGGCAGGAACGAAAACGGGACGCAAGGTACTAGAGGACCTAAATATCAGCTGTCCTTACTATACGGCAACAAGACAAGACATTCCGAAAGAGTGGAGGGGCAGATTCGCGACAATGCCCCTTCCTAAAAACATGCACCCAGAATATCATCAAGGAAGGAGGAGAGCAAGAGCCAAGAAGATGGACCAGATCTATTCTAAATTAGAGGGAGCCTTCTTTGTGGATGCTGCGGGTCCGGTGGGAGGAGTCTCCACAATATGGGTGGTGCATCAAGGGCAGACGGTCAATGTACTTTCTGTTCGGCACGGGGAAATTGCAGAATTGGAAGAGGCGGCGATCGCCATGGCGGCTTCGCATCCTAGTTCAGAAAACATCATTACAGACTCGCAAACTGCATATAGAAATTACACGCGCGGCCGAATTGCACCGCTAGCTTGCAGGATCCTCAAACAATCTGGGGTCTTCGCTTCGCGCAAAGAGCTGATTTGGGTGCCAGGTCACGAGGGCATAGAGAGAAATGAGCGTGCACACGCTGCCGCCCGAGCTTTTCTCCCCCGGGGTCTCTCCTCCTCCCTCCCCGAAGACTCGGACTTCCCAGTGCCATTGATAACTTATGCAGACGTATTACAACACTTTCGCTTATCGCGACGAAAATACCCGGGCCCAACTAAGGGATTAAACAAATCAGAAGAATGTCATTTACGAAGGTTACAAACCCTATCATTTAATAACCCAGTCAAGCTACATGCTATTGAACCACAATCTTTTTCTGCCGAGTGCAAATTCTGCGGGCAGAAAGCAGATTTGTACCATATGGTATGGGCCTGCCAGGCTAATAGTGCCTTAGAAGCTATAAAACAGCCAACGTGGGAAGGATGGGAGGCAGCCCTGTCCAGCTCGACCCTCAAGGACCAGCGAGCCCTCGTGGAAAGAGCTAGGGCGGCGGGCTTAGCCAACGGAATTCCGGAATAAGAACCCGACCACCCTTCTCCTAACTCCCCTCTCCTTTTTTTCTTTCTTTCTTTAAATAAAACGTTTTCATCATCATCATTCACCGATGGCATGCGGCGAGCGCGTCCACCGATACCGTATTTGGAAAAAAAGTGATGCATGGACGGAGGTCTCTCCGCGGCGGCTGCTGTGAATGGTGGTCACGCGTTACCCATGCGGTGCCACTCGCGATCAACAATTTGCGAGGCAGTCGCGCCGCACTTCGCTCTGTTTGCATTGCGCCGCACGAGATAGATTGTCCGCACCAGCCACTATGTCACGAAATGAAAACACACATACAACTGCGCTCAAATTTCGCATTGGAGTCTTTTGTAATCGTCGGTGTCATTTTTCGCCCTCGTCTTATTCCGATGCTTCCATATAGCTTCTAGGTGTGGGATGAGATTACGAAAATTGCAGGCTGATAATCTAAAATTTACTGACGTATGACGCTGGTAATTCGAGACAACTGGCTGAAGCCTTCCTCACCAATCATAATTTTTATTGCTCGCCACAAATGCTCATTATGTTCTACACCCTTGCGCTTAACATAACGTCAACGTCGCATTGGACAGCATCATGGATGGCGACATCTTCATTCTCCCTGATGACCACTTCCTCTCGAATGGGAGCTGCAAGATTGCTACAAGACTAACAAAATTCGCTGGTCATGGGGAATGTGGTAAATGAGCCGTCTTAAACAACGTTCATCTTCAGCATCTTCGAATTCTTGCAACGGTAAACAGTGTTTCACAAGAAAATGTCCAGGTTAACTTACCAGGTTGCATTGCTGGATACTGCTGCCTAATTTTTAGCAATTGACTATAGTGAAGGGGCCTTTCACTATAACAATTAAACTATACTGACGGGGTAGCAGCTGCCGTTGCAGAACCTGGGTGATAGTTCACCTCTGCTTCTGGTTTCATGGCACCTCGTCAACTCGTTGGACTGTAGGGTTGGGAGTTCGAATCGTTCCTTCGGCAAAAGTTTTGTTTTTGCTTCGTTTCTGCATTATTATTTTTGTACTTTGACTTCTGCAGTACTTATATTGTCTTACGCTTCACCATTACGCCTGGCATGGAGCGCTCCTGCCAAAGGGAGCGAAGCGATCCGCTGCGTAGCCCCGAGGGAGGGGGCGGTGGGGCCCTTAAGTAGATACCGCTTTATCGAGAGACGTACTAGCGGAACTCTGTGCACAGAAATGCGATGAAAGAAATGAGCCCCCTCACTTTCGCAACTCCATGGTAAGAGCTCCCGTCATAATAATGTATAGACTATTATGATGGGCCTCATCACCTTAGTGATTGCCTAATTTTTATTCTGAAGATCTGGTTTGGCTACTTCCCCGCAATATTGCTGTAGTGAACCTTGTAAAGGTTCTACCTAGATATAGTGACTCCATTGGTTTAATGATGCATTCTTAAGCTAGCGTCCCCTCTTCTTCTTTCTTGCTACTCTGCCAGCCGGCTGTCGTTGCCCTGACGCTGGCAATACGGTAGCACGTTTCTGATAGATGCCTCTTCAATTCTACGACTCGGCTCGTTATAATAGATGGTCTTCGACAGTCCTTATCGCTTGGCTGTTTTAACAAGGAAGCACGGACCTGTGAATGGAGTCTGAGTCCAGTCCGCGCTGTGTGTAGGGCATCTGAGTATAACTATCTTGGTATCATTTTAACAACATAGCATGTCGTGGTATAATCATATTGATTACATTTGTAGCAGAGCACTAAAAATTAGGTTACCTACGTCGTACACTATCCAACTCTCCAAAAGATACTCACCTACTGTTATATAAATCGTTAATCCGTCCTGTTGTTGACTACGCATATCTGTCGTTCGGAACCTTTATAAGAAGTGTGAGATTAACAGGCTGGAAGCAATTCAGAAAAAAACTGCAAGATTTATATATCACCGTTATGATCGTGACTTTTCACCCTCTTCTGCACTTCGTTCTTTGAATTTAACTTCGCTCTATTCACGCCGCCAGATAGCATCATTAGATTTCTTACACAGCAACATCAATTCCTCCGTTAGACTTGCAAAAAATAAGTATACTATCCTCGCGCCGGAATTGTCGACAAGACGACATCACAACTTGAGCTTGATGCCCTACGTTGCACGCACTAATATGTTTAGATTCAGCTTTTTCCCTCATTTCATAGAAGACTGGAATTCCTTACCTGGGTTTATTCGCCCATGCTCACCCCGAAGTTATTTCAAGATTAATCAAGATCTATCATTCAAGATTAATGGTCCTAGCACATTTCCCTCGTCGTTGTATCGTATTTTTCGGTGTAAAATTTCTCTCTGGGAACCCACTCCTGCTATAGCGCTTATTGCGCTGCAGTATGCACAAGTAAGTAAGTAATATCCTTTTCTCACCAGTGTCATAGATCCCGGGTTGATCTCTGGCATCTTTGTTTTCTGGCGACGATCAAAGTGCATCTTCATAGTCATCCGGTATTTCTGTCGCTGCATCTGGTTCCTGGAATGTTCCTTAGGGTAAATCATGACGTCTAAGCCCGGCTCTCGATCAGCTGGCAACATAGGAATTGTACCGAACGCGTCAAAGTGCTGGCTGCAGCCAATGACTGCGGTGTAGAACCTGTTGTGGTGCGACACTGCTGCCTTCAAGGTGCTCTTCCAAATCCCCTTAAACTCGGTATAAAACTTGATAAACGTTTTGAGGTCCCGAAACATGCGTTCTGCGAAAGAATGAGCCTCAGGATGGTAAGGTGCTGGGTAGCGAAGGGTGATGTTTTCCTCACTGCCCCACTTGCGCAGCTTCTCACTCCTGAGCGCTGGTCCATTGTCGGCAACAATCACTTTCGTGCTCTTGAAGATGTCCCGCTCGAGAAGAGATATGACGCAGTTCGCATCTTCTCTTCCAGCTTTGGTGGCAACGAAGCGCGTGCACTCATGCACAGCGACCGCAAAAGCTTGAGTTCGTCTAACGCCTTCAGATGTTTTCTTCAGCTTCGAACTTCGAACGGGATCGTTGAGTATTGTGGCAGTACCATTCTGTTCCCGCGAGGCTTGTATTTTGATTTTACCATTTGACACTCATGAGCTTGACGTAATTGGCAACATCTCCTTTTGTCGTTTTCCACATAAACCCCTTGGTTAGCTTGTGATAGATTTTCCCAAATCCATAATGTCCTCTATATTTTGGCTTGCTGTGATATAACTTGAGGACCGTCAGCATTTTTTGTTTCAGGAACATAGACTTTCCCCTTGCACAGCCCCATCTCTTGCGTGCCCTCTCAGAGTTGCATCAATATTTTCGAAATTCCTTGCGGCACGTGGAGTCTGGTTGAGGCGTCATTGTCCTGATGCCTCTGGCCTGGTCTATGCGCCATGTCGAAGCTGAATTGTTGAATGTTGCTCACTCGTGAGGCTATTCTGCCCTTTGGCAGCGTGAGTTCCAAGAGATATGTTGATGCCTGGTTATCAGTGAAGATCACGAAGCGTTTGCTTTCCAGATAGCTTCTAAAGTATCTCAAGGCCATGACGACCGCTAGTGCTTCCTTCTCCGTTGTTGTGTAGTTTTTTGTTGTTTCGTGAATATATAAGAACAGTATCCGATGGCCTTGAGTTCCCTGCCAGGCTTCTCCCTTTCGTCTCTTTGATAAAGAATGGCACCAGCGGCGTAGTGAGAAGCTGGGTTTGTTTAAAGTTCAAAGGGCAACTCAAAGTCTGAGAGTATGAGCACAGGATCTGATGAAATTGCTTGTACAAGTTCCAGATAACTGTTCTCACATTCTTCGGACCATACGAACGGTATGCCTTTCTGTGTGTGCAGTGAGACATTTTGTTTTTCTCGTAAATTCTTTTATAAATGCGCGGAACTATCCTGTGAGCTCAAAGAACATTCTTAAAGAATGAATGTCATTTGGTTTCGCCATATTCTTCATGCGCGGCGCGGTATCCTCTTTAGTGCAATTGGTTCTTCCGTCAAATGCTCTTCCAAGAAATACCACTTTCCTGCAGAACAACTCACCTTCTTTAATATTCATCTTGAGTCTAGCAGTGCTGGGCGCTTCGAGGACTTTTCCCACGTACGCTTCATGATCTTCCCTTGTTTTCAAGTATTCAATTGTGTCGTCCACATACACATTGCAGAATTTTCCGATGAAGTTCTTCAGCACATTGTTCATCATCTTTTGAAACCATGATTTGGAGCTTTTCCATCCCAATGGCAGTCTATTGTACTCGTATATGTCGAAAGGGGTAACGAATGCTGTAAATTTCTTAGTATCCTCTTTTAGTTGTACATGTCAATATCCCTTCCACAGATTATGCGGGAAAGCCATTGAAATACTCCTGTATCATCAACGAGTTCAACAATTCTTGGCTTTGGATACGGGAAGATACCTGTTTGTTTGTTTACTAGTCTATAATATGTGCAGACAAAATGACCCATCTTCTTTCGGAACAATCGTAATAGGCGAGGCAAAAGACCAAGTAAAAGGCCTGATGATTACCGCCTCCCGCATTCCTTGAAGCTCCTGCTTTAACCACACTTTTTCATGACTGAAACTATATGACTTTCCCTTGACTACAGTGCTGTCGCGTTAGGGGAAGGGTACCTCAATGGCTGGTGTGGCTTCAGGATATGAGCCAATGCACAAAAGCTCTGTAAATTTCAAGCTTACATCGTCTGCGGAAGACAGTTTACGATCACTATTTTGGGTGCTATGAAGTCGATGACGTGCTCTTCCTATGGTAAGCAAATCATTCCAGAGGATATTAATTTTCATGCGTTTCATATCAGGCCTGTATAGGATTAAATCAAAATTGACTTTCGGCACCACCAATGCTTCAGCCTGTAATTTTTCGCCTTCAAGCTCCCGATAAGCTGACGTCTGTCTATTATATTCTCGGCAAGAGCCATAACAGCCGAAGACACGGATGGTCTTACCACGCACAATATTGTCAGCGTCGACTAGGCTCTCGTTGAATAAACTTACAGAAGCACCAGCATCAATTAAAGCTAACGAAGTTCAGCCATTCACTAACATCTGGACAGTCAAAATGCCTGTCTTCGTGAGAAATACTGCTTCCTCAACAGTGCAGTGCTCTTAATCCAAGTACTGATCTTGTACATTGGACATGATGCTGCAGTGCCGGTTACAATGAGTGCTAGTCTTTGCTGCCCCTAATGATGTGGCTGTGTTCTTTTCGCGGTAGTCGACTCTAGTGACCGACATCTCTTTATCAAGCGCACGGTATTCCGGAAATGTAGTATAATTCAGTGCTAGTAGCAATTCGTTCATAGTGGTAAACGACCTCACTTGAATCTGTCTGGTAATGTCTATTTATACCATGTACCATGTGTTTAAAATCAAGCTTTATGGTTTTGTTGAAGTTAGGCACTGGTAGGCACACGAAGACCACCTGTAAAATAAATTATGTGGCCAGGTGTACACAGAATGAGATGACAATTATCGCTAGGAGCCGCCCAATTAACTAAAATTGAATAATTAACTTTTTGTTGACTGCAGTAAGTAGGTATGTTTGTAATGAAAGGTTAGCGGCAGTCGTGTTTCTGCACGGTATCAGTAGGAAGAATTCTCTACCTTGTCTGTGCTCTGATATATCAGACTCCAGTTTTTAATTCTCGTTCGCATGATTGCGCATACAAGAGAGTGAGGATAGGCGCAAAGATGTGACGGTGGATAGGCCCCTGATGTGACGGTGCTGTGCGTGCGGCGTTTAGTCTGACAACAGGGCGCAGGCAAAGATGATAACTGTTCGCCTTCCCCCCTCGACTGGCGAAATCAAGTTATGACAGAGCAGTGTGCCGTGCATTTGTTGGTCCTGATTTCAATAAAACTTACAATACATGGAAATCAGCAGTCACTTTATTTGCGTATAGGCCAGGCAAGGACCATGCCCGCTCGTCTGCTCACCGTTGCGCACGCGCACTGCCCTTCGGCTTCTCCGCTCGCGCATTATCTCGGCATGGCAGCTGCCATGCCGGAATAGTTAGGGGGACAGTTATAATCTTTGCCATTCCCTCCGCTCCGTTGTCAGACTAACCACTGCACGCCACAGCCGCGTCACATCGGGGAAGAACTTTGTGCCGATGCAAACTCCCTTGCACGCGTAATCATGTGAACGACAATTAAAATTTGGTGTCGGATATCTCGGAGCACAGACACGCTAAAAGAATTCTTCCAACTGATATTGTGTAGAAACACGACTGCCTCTAACTTTTCAACACAAGCCTACAAGTTACAGCAGTAAAAAAAAAATGTTAGTAATTCAATTTTAGTTAATTGAGCTGCGGACAGCGATAATTATCCTTTCATTTTGTGCTCCCCTGGCCACATAACTTATTTGCATAGATGGTCTTCGCGTGCCTCCCAGTGCCTAATTTTAAGAAAATCATAAAGCTTAATTTTGAACACCCTGCATAACAAAATCGATGAGAGAAGAATCCGCCAATGTAGCGTGGGCAGTCGGAAGCCACATTTTGAAAACGTACCCTTTCATATTAGTGCCTCCCTGCCTGTAGACCATAGCACTATTCCAGAGCTCTACGGAATTCATCTCAAAAGCACTCGAGAAACGTTTCTTCCATTCATTTCAAGAACTATGTGCATACGATGCTATTTGCAAGTCGAATCGCTTCCGTACGTTCCCACAGAGAAAAGTCATCATATTATGTACGTGGTCTTCATCGGTTATCTATTTGTTTTTGTTATAGGCATATTCGTAGTAATACAAGCAAAAAAGCTACGCCTGATGAATTGCCATCAAACAAGTTTGGTTTGATAAAAAGATATTCACGCTTTGCTCTCGTATTCGCAGCTGAAATAACAAGTCCCAAGAGCGGCTGCTGCTGTGCTATATAAGTATTCTGCGTTTCTTGTAGCGCGCTAATGACACATTCTGTGTTAGAGTCAGTGAAATTTGCTGGCGTCCGCATTTCACGTGCCAGTAGAGCTGCTCCTAACCAAGATGCCAAAACATGAAGATTCATGCTGATAGTCACACTACCTTGAGTGACGAGGTCATCTACACAGGCTCTGGCTATGCGGAAAACCGTCTCCAGAAAACTCGGGGTGGTAGTGTCGTCCGTCAGCCCGACGTATCTCTCGCCATCTGGTTGGAAGCCCATGATGACTGTTCGCCCCTAACGGCGCATGATGTCGACCTTGATCTTCCTTTGCAGTTTCTAGATCTCGACGGCGCCAATGTAAAGTTTCTACATAAACATAATGACTCCATCAGTTTATTGATGCATTCTTGTCTTGTTTTGTCTTCCAAGCATTGGCGCATACCCACTATGGGGGATTGGCCAAGAAGCAGGCAGTTTCCAGTATGTTTAGAGTGAAAACATAACTTAATTTGAATAGTAGAATGAGTAAAGGCAAGATGCAAGAGACCAGGACTGAACAAGGACACAAACAACAGGACCGGCGCCTGTCGTTTGTGTCCTTCTTAGGTCTTGGTCTTTTGCGCCTTGCCTTTACTCATTCAAGCATGAACCAACTAGCCCTAGCAAGAGTTTTACTTGAATAGTAGAGCGTGGGAGCAAAGTAATTCTTAAGCCAGCGTCCTATCTTCGTATTCCTCTTTTTCTTCCTTGGTCCCTGGTCACTGGCGATGTGGATTGCTACAAACCGTAAATCAGAGAAAAATTTTTTAAGTGACATAGGCTTAGAATTCAAAGCCAACGACTTCTAGAAGGGCCCTTTCGCCAGCTTGGGCTGGGCCTTACGCCTCCTGTAAAGCTATCCCTGTTACCTACTGTAACCGGCACCTGAGTGCTGGTGCCACTCGTAACTCACAAAGAATAAAGATGTTTGGTGTTAGGTTGCATTGATGCATTCTGTTCTCAACCATATCCCTGTGTGATCACATGTGTCACGCCATGACAACCTGATATGGGAAGTGGGATTCGCTAGGGGCTCCGACACCTCGCTGCTGCAACAGTAGCGTATGCCATGCCATACTTATTTTACACGCAAACAATGCGACGGTCATGCTAATTTTCGTTATGTTTTTCTTTCTCTTCATAAATAATTAACGATCTTGATAGCTGTTTTCTTTATTAACTTTAGAAAATACGGTGTAAAGTAATTCTAATAATTAACCTACTTTATAGTTACTCAGTAGTGCATGCAATTATTATCGCTCTATTAAATCTTCCTTTTATGCACAAAATTTTAAATTTTTTGCTCTGCTACCACCCGCTTCATGGCCTGTCCCCTGTAGCGGGTTGAGTCACATCATTCGTGACCAGCCAATCAAATGATCCCTTACAACAGAAGAAAAAGAAGATAGCACCCTTCAGAAGATTTATACCTATTCATAATTTTTTTAGAGTATACTATATTTCTTTTTACTATTCTTATACTGAACTACCTGGTTCTTGGTAAATCGCCCAGTGTGGGTATGTGCCATTAACATCTATGCTCTACATCTGCATCTACAGCTCTGAGCAGCCCCAGCATAGGTAAGTATGTTTACCTTCTCAATGCCAGGAATAAAATCCAATGCTCTTAAGTTCGGCAATGTGGTAGCCTCAACTTGCCAAGTGCTATCATATTATATTCAAGTTCAAGAAAGACTGAAACAGCTTAGGTGTACTCTTGGGCTTCCACGTTTTCCTGCTTTTGTAAACAAAACTTAGGCTCAACAATGCATGTCTGGAGCTACACTATGTTCACAAACCACTTACGGAATGATTGGACGTCGTGGAACCATGCAATATCACGTAACATGTGTTCTCGCCAATTCTTGTTTGCGTTGTAATTTACGCTGATGGTGCTGCTGCGAGGTGACAGAATTTGCACAGGTTTCCAAGGTTTTTATGCATGGCCTAACTAGAGACCTTATAGTAACAATAATGGTCAATCTGGCTAGTCCATTGATTCGCATCTTGAAAACTTCATAAACGCAGCGATAGACAGTACACGAAAGCACAACAGAACAAAGAGCTTACTCGCAACTGATTGATTTATTGAACGGACGTACAAATATATAGGCACGAAAATGGGGCTGATCGCGCATGCGCAGCATACTGTCAATGTGTGCGCATATTCATCACTGTGTTCGTTCCTCCCTTTCTGTTTTGTGCAGCGTGCACTTCGCTTGTAAGTGCGTGCCACCTGTGCACGGCATGCATGTGTGCCACCGGGGATTTTAAACGGCACACTGCCTCTAACCTTTATCATACACCGGTCAGACGACACTGATCGCACACGGATGGCGTCAGCCGCGAAGACATAGGTGACAGAAGGATAACAAAAGGCTTCTTTCATAAACTTGTGCACTCATTCCCACGGTGGAATTGTTGTTGTCGTGCCACGTAACATATGGTGGACGGCATGCACTATCAAGTGACACCGACTGGCCAAGATTTCAATGTCCATTGTCAAGCCTCGAATGCGCCCCGCCCTGTCAAACAATAAATAAGTTTTACGGAAATATAATACAAACTACTGGCCAACTCACTGTTTTAAATATTACTAGTTCTATATTTCTCTTTGTTTTCAACAGCTCTTTGTTTTACAGATTGATCTGTTTTACAGCAGCGGCTTAACTGTCATTACTGAAGCACCACCACACCCGCGGACGTGCATGAGGCGAAGACCACCGCTACCGGTCACTTTGCTGCTGCTGCTGCTGCTGCTGCTGTCGCTCGCCCACGAAGTTGCGTGCAACAGCGTCGGGGCACCAGCCCGCGCCTGCAAGGAAATGGAGCCCCGCCACAACTTCAAGCCGCAGAATCAGCACCATAACTTCCAGGTGAGCATGAACGAACGCAGATTTTTCAATGGTAGGTACACTGCCATTACGCCTCACTGAAGCGCTGCGATTAGGTAGAAGTCCTTTAGAAATGTAATTTTTTTCCACACGAATATTTTTTCCTTGGAGCCGCGCAATGCGGAACAGTCATAGAAGGGGAAGCACAAACTTTATACCAAAGGATAGGTACATATAGCCGATCAAGATAACATTTAACAAGCACCAAAAAACGTAATTGATGTGGGTTTTGTCATCAGGCTCCTGCTATTGACACCCAGATAGTGCAACTTCTTACTTGCAGTGCCATTGGTGTCGTAATAACGCATTACGCTACCAAGTGACTAATCTTACTTTTCCTTCGAGGAATTCTCCAGTCAGCACGTCGCACTGCTTGTGAACCATCCTTGTATACCAAACTGCTAGCTTTCAATGGTTGAACACTGTAATATTTCATTTTGTTTGAAATTGTTTTTTCGGTGTAGGTATGTCCTTTTGGTATACAGAGCCAGTTGGAAGTTAGCGCTGTTTACCATCCCCTTCTGTCCCACCTTCCACCCTGCTCTGTTCTAAATTGAAGATTGTCTACCAAGAAGCGCGAAATCTGACGATATCAGTCTTATTTACAAATAGCGTTGGCGACTTGGGGTAGGCTGGGAGGAAGAATACTGAAGAAATAGAGGGGTCACTATTCCCATCATGCATGCGACGTTCGACAATGTGATAATGACATTGCTGTCCGTTTCTGGACACATCTAGCCTTACTTTTAATTTGTTGGTCTTCCCACGAACCATATTTTGTTTTCGGGCGGTGTGCTTGAACAGTTGCTCTTGAGTAGACTTATTTTAATTTTTCTACTATTTCGTGTAACTAACGCCGGACCTATTGATGTACATGAAAAAATGGCTGTGGCTTAGC
The DNA here is from genome assembly GCF_023375885.2 of Dermacentor andersoni. NCBI lineage: Eukaryota > Metazoa > Arthropoda > Arachnida > Ixodida > Ixodidae > Dermacentor > Dermacentor andersoni. The sequence goes on from NC_092815.1 coordinate 237,808,094, forward strand.
TAAGGTTAAGCCCAGGATGCGAAGTATACTAGCCTTTATTTTAGTTGTTGAACCACTGTTTAGCCTGGTGAACTGCTGTTGCTTGGCTATATTTGGTTCGGCTAGACGAAGAAACAACTCATGCGTTACTCTGCTTCGCCTTCAAGAGTGGAACGCGACAGCGTTCCCGTCGACCCGCCAAGGGGTGTAAGACAATGGGCTACGGCGCAGCGACTACGCGCCCCGCCTTGGACGCGGTGAGCGTCGAGCAACGCAGCGTTCGGCGCGGCAACGAAGCTCGTTTCTAAGGCAACACCGCATTCACTAGAGGCGCTTTTGTACCGCTTTGAAGCATCGTACTCGTGGCTCAGTGGTAGCGTCTCCGTCTCACACTCCGGAGACCCTGGTTCGATTCCCACCCAGCCCATCTTGCAAGAGTTGAGCCAAAGCCACCTAGAAACAAGCGCAGCTGCTTATATACCGCCGCGACGCCGCGAGCGACGGCGCGAGTTGGAGCCCCATTTCTCCTCTGTCGTGACGTCACGGTGTCACGTGGTATTGAAGGCGACACCGCCGCGCCTGAGGAGCTGGGTTGAGCTCTAGTAACATGCTTCGCATAAAACATTCTTGGCATAGTGCCAGGCGCACTGTCTCACCACTGGGAACAGCGGTACGAGATTGGCAGGAACGCTGTTGGCTGTAGCCACCGATGCTTCCCGCAGTTTTCATGTGAAACCTCAGGAAAGTGAACGCATCGCCGAAAGTGGTCGCCCTAAGTTATCACTCCTGCTCTCTTCTGGTCCGTCGTGCTCCCATAAAAAATATCAGTTTCGCCCAAAAATGTGAAGCATCGATTGCGATAGCCAATTTGTAGACAGCTATACGAAGTAAGGAGAATAGTCTTATAGGCCGTATAAACTGGCAAACACTCGCTTACTAACCTACTTATCAAGCATGGTGTCACGCACCCACAACCATAAACACATCTCAATCGATGACTGCGAAAACTCGCTGTCAGAACGCTGGCGTTACGAAGAGTGGCAGCGAGCAAATTGGCCTCTGCGCAGTCGCTCGCTTCGACGTGAAGTAAACGGCGAGAACACAGCGCACGTGAACCTGTCCACCCTCGGTTTGACCTTAGAGCACTGGACGGACCCTGGCCGAACCAAAAACCCGGGCCCGGCCCGGCCACGGGGCGCGCCGTCCGAAGCGTTTTTCGACGGGCCTGTGCCGGGCTCGGGCTTGGGGCCACGGGGCTAGGCTGGGCTCGGGCTTGAAGCTAAGGGCCCGTGCCGGACTCGGATCCACTAACTAAAGGGCCTAATTTGTGCATTCGGGTTCACGCGAACCTTATGCATTGCGCGGTCCAGGACATTCTGTGCCAAGCTGAAGAAAACTAAAAATTATTATGGGATTTTACGTGCCAAAACCACTGTCTGATTGTGAGGCACGCCGTAGTGGGAGACCGCGGAAATTTAGACCACCTGTGGTTCTTTACCGTGCACCTAAATCTAAGTACACGGGTGTTTACGCATTTGTGCCAAGCTGAAGTGAAACGTCAAAAGAATTGGCTCTTAGTAAACCTTAGCAATGAAAGTGGCAACCAGAAGCAGTTGAAATTTTATTTTTTCATTTTCCACGAGAACGAACATTGTTTTCGCGTAAGGAAACACAAACTATACAAATAACCGCTTTTCAGACAACTTCCCTGTTACGGCCTTTGCGATTGCACTGTTACAACTCTCGATACTATCATACTATTTTAGTGCTAACGAAAGGGGTGTCTCTACTTGTGCGTTTATTTTATGCTGTATGCTCGTGAATTCGCCTTTCTGTATATACATATACATATATATGCGCATGTTAAATGATCTGATCAAACCAAAGCGCACGATCAAGGTGCATACTTAATAATAAGCGTGAAAAACAATGGAAGACACAAAGCTTGAATGTCATAGGACGAGCGCTGTCTAACTGAAATTTATTTAACAATACGCTTGCAAAAAAAAAAACAATAAAACTCGACTAAACCAACTACTTGCGAGCGCGTGAAATATAAGACACGTCCTGTGTCGTTCTGACTTTGTGTCTTCCGTTCTTTTTGCGCTGATTACTAAGTATGCATCCTTTTCAATTCGCCCATCTTTCTACCCTAATTCGACCAAGTTGCGTACAGCCGAAAAATAACAGCACAGGCAAAAGGCCCGGTCATTGATGTTACCATGGGACAAATGAAGATTGCGGTCTTTTATTGCTTATACACATCAGCTGATTAAACGCCGAGAAGGTAAGACGCACACAGGGTACATAGTGTAAGCAAAAAAAAACGATTTTTTTTTTCATTTATAAGCCGGGCCTCGTCATGCTCACGTGGGCCTTGGCTAATCTTATTAATGAACGCCCGGGCCAGGGCCGGACACGAGTTTAGTAACACGGGCCCAGGGCGGGCCTGGGCTTGTGACCACAAGGCCGGGCCGCAGCTGGGCTCGCCTCGGTCATATACGCTCGGGCCCGAGCCAGGCCCGGTCATGGTAACACGGTCTCGGGCTGGGCTCTACAGCCTCACCTAGACGCTATATTAATCGCAGATCGCTTTCAAGAAACAGCACGCGCGGCCGCGCTCAGCTGCCGCCAATGCCAGTAGCGCTGTGCACATGGGCGCGTGGCAGAGAGCAGACGGGTGCATGGGAGAGCGCGCACATCGGTGACAAACCTTGCAGCCATATGGCTGTGATTGCATCCCATGCTCAGGGCCACGGCGGCGTCCGTTCGCAGAACAGTTCAGACAACAGCAACAGAGGCAGTCATAGATACGATTTAGCCTATCGCAATTTAGATGAGCAAAGTGCCCGTATTAAAGCGAAAGCCTCTAATTGCTCATGCTCGCGGCCACGGCGGCGTCCGTTCGCAGAACATGTCACATTCCGCTAGGGGGCGCTCGTGATGCGCGTACTGCGCATGCGCCCAGTACATGGCGCCACTCTCGCGCTCCAAAACAGCGTCGGCAGACGCTCCTCGCTAGCCCAGTCGGTCCGATGTCTCCGAAGCGTGCTAGTGCTACCGAACGAAAACGCAAGTCGTGACAGGTTCAGCGACAACATTCGAGTGGAAAGGAACAGCGTCTTCCAGAGTCTCCTAACACAAAGGTGAAAGCCAATGAACAGATGCGAGCGAAACGACTCAACCTGTCTCCTGGGGCGAAGGCTAAAGAGGCAGCACGCAAGCGACAACAAGGCCTTCGGAACAAGCTCCAGCAACAGCAGCAACAACAACAAGGTACTTCAAGTGGGGAATGCCCGCTCCCAATACCAGAAGATGGAAGATCAACGAGAGAAAGTGTCCAAAGCGACTCAACAACTCTCCCGTAACGAGTACTAAAGAAGCAGAACGCAAGCGAGAACAATGATTGGCACGAGAACCACAACCAAGTCCATCATTGGAAAGAGAGGCACCCGTTCCAAAGCGCCCCTGTCACACACCTACGCTGTCTCCGAGACTCTAGTTTGCTGCAGCGACCAACTACTTTAACAAGCATTTTATTCAGAACGCGTTTGGTGCTACATGCTCTGTATGTGATCGCCTATGGTTTACCAATGACTTGGCTAATGCCCCACAAAGGAGCTACGAACTTCTGAGGGAACATTTCCCTGACAGAGACGTTACTGCATTTGGTGTATGCACTTCGTGTCTCCAATAGTTACAGGAACCCAAGGTTCCAAATTTCTCAAGGAGCAATGGCTACGTCTACCCAACGAAACCACCTAATCTGCCTCGACCGCCTGGACCTTATGTGCGAGACTCGCTAGCGCTAAAGTTAGTGACGCCAAGAGACAAGGCTACAACCCAACACGGCAGCTGCCTAGACTTAGTCTTCGAAACATACGCCACTGCAATGGATTCAGAGTACATGTCGCGGCACTTCCCAGAGCACAAGGCAGCCATCATGGACATCGATCCAGAAAAGCATCAAAGCTTCACCGGTCACAAGCGTCCAGAAGACATCTTTACCGGCGAAAACTTTGAAGCAGAGGCGGGATTCACAGAAGAACAAGTACCAGTCGAATCAGACAATAAATTATTTAAGCAGCATCACAGTGCATTTCAATCAAACAGAGCAGTTCAGACAACCACAACAAAAGCAGACATAGAAAGGCTCTCGCCTGCCGCAGTTTAACTCAGTAAAGTGCCCATACATTTTATGTAGACGTCACGCACATGTCCATCATGCGACCGCGGCCGCATTTCAATGGGGGCGAAATGCGAAAACGCACGTGTACTTAGATTTAGGTGCACGTTAAACGGCCCCAGGTGGTCCAAATTTCCGGAGCCCCCACTACGGTGTGCCTCATAATCAGATCGTGGTTATGGCAAGTAAAACGCCATTATTTAATTTTGTTTAATCATGTGGAAACTGAATTTGTCATCTGCTACAAAGGGAAGTGGCGCAAGGTGCTTTGGTGTGACCCAAAGGCGCTGTGTACAGAGCCTGGGCGTGCCGTGTGCACGGGCGAGATTGGAGCTGAGAGCAAAATGGCACGGGGAAGCTGGTAGCAGGGGTGGGCCAACTAAAATTTGGGATTGGGTCTACTTAAATGTTTACGTGGGCCAACTTAATTTTGGGCGTGGGCCAACGTGAAATTTGCGGGTGGGCGAACTTAAATTTGGAGATGGGCCAACTTAATTTTGGGTTCATATTTACGAGAGTAAACAATATTATTATTAGTAGTATTATTGTTGTCGACGCTGCAGTTTCTTTTTATTCGTAGATTATTAGGCACCCGTCGTTATCACATCATCAAACTGGGCCAACCAAGAATTGCATGTCGCTAACGCTTTCGCGCTGTCATTGTACGTATATTTGGACTTTTAGAAGCGTTGTCGCAACTTGTGCGTCTGAGATAACTTCTTGGTCAATTGTATTAATGAGTAGCGAGACAAATCGCTCGCTGCTCTCTTTCGGTATTTCCTGCCTATTGAAATAAAGAATAAGTTGTACCACGATTTCATCTGCTCGCGAGAGACAGACGCGTTCACCAAATACAAGACACATAGAAATGCTTTAACTTCAGACATAAAGAAAGCTAAAATGAACTACTAGGAAAAGTTATTTGACAATATTTGCAGTGATCGGAGGAAATTAGTGGAGGTCATAAATGGGCTCACAAGCAGGAATAAAGACTGTCATAGGACGCAGGACCCAACATTTAATGAAGGAACAGTCAACGGCGAAAGGTTGGCCGATGTCATGAACAAACACTTTATACACTCGGGGTCTTATATTGCAATCGATGGACACACGGAGAATTCTCCAATTGCTGATAAGTGTTTGTGCCTAATTCTATTTGATTTGTGCCTCAGATCCGGTTGAAGTACAAAACTCAATCAGAAAGCTAAAAATAGTGTTGCGTAAGGGATTGATGAAATAGGCTCTGTTGAGTTGAATTTGATATCACGATTGATATGTGATGTGTTGGTTTATACAATCAACTTTGCCCTCCCTACCGATGTATTTTCATAACGGTTAAAGGTGGCAAACGTCACTGCAGTACATAAAGGTGGTGATATCAATATTTCAGCCAACTATCGACTAATATCCGTGGTTCTAACAATAACGAAAATATTTGAAGGAGTAATTTACGACAGACGCATCCTTTTTTGATAAACATCAAATAATATGAAAGAGTCAATATGGTTTTCAGAAAAATATATCGGTGGAAAAATCTCTACTCTATATAAAAAAAGATAACCGACCATATGAAGACAAAATGTACTCTTGGACTTTTCCTTGATCTTCAAAAAGCATTCGACTCCATACAATTCCATTAATAATTCATGAATTTTCCAGGTGTGGAGTACGTGGACTCATACTTCAACTCTTCAAAAGTTACCTCGAAAATCGTTATCAAATTGTACAAATTAATAGCACAATGTCTACAAAGATTAAGTTAAATCAAGGAGTTCTTCAAGGGTCCATACTGGGGCCACTATTGTTTCTTTCCTATATAAATGGCATTGTCAAAAAACCCGAGTCCCCTGCACTTATGTATGCTAGTTATACCAACGTTTTCTTTTCGTCAGACAAATTAAAAGTACTTGAGGTCAGTGTACATAACTATTTAAGGGATCTTTCCATTTAGGTGAGGCAAAATAAGTTACGCTTAAATGCAAAAAACACAAACTGTATGATATTGCGACCTATGAACAAGTCCATAAGTAAAATAAGTGTAAAATTTGAAGGAAGTTCTATTGCACATGTCAGTAAACAAAAATTTCTTGATGTGTCGTTGCAGGAGCGCTTAAACTGGAATACACATGTGAATCACCTGATTACCGCATTAGCCCGAATAGTTGGGTGTTCTTGCAAAACAGCAGACTTTTTTTTAATTAAGAATACCCCTAAAGGCCCTCTCGCAGGAGGGTATTACATAGGGTGGGGGGGGGGCAGTAACGCATACAGATGTAATAAGTCAGCAATAAGTTAAAAAAGAAACGGGAACTGATAAACAATAATCACAAAAGATAATAATGCAAGGCCAATAAGATTATTGTAGTAGTAATAATAATCAGAAGTGTACAAAAAGAGAATACGAATCACAAACACACGAAAAATGGCGAGTAATCATGGTCATAGAAAGCACTGAGACCATTAATGTATTACAAATCAGAAAACAATACTTCACGTGAACTTAAAAGGAAAGTGCAAAACACCGCAACAAAATAGGAACAATAACCATAAAAATATGCATGTTACATAGAGGACAAGAACATCTTTTGACATCATTCGTAGTGAAAAAAAATGGGGGGGGGGTACATGACACAAGAAAGGTTTACGCACTTTCATTAGTGATTAGAAGTTTCTCGAATTCATTTATGTCGGTGACGGTTGGCGATGTGTGATGCCAAGCTATTGCACTCGGTTCTGGTGTGCGGTATGAACGGTCTGGCATAAGTTAGTGTGCGACACGTGAAGCGCTCGTTTTTAAAATTGTGATCACGGCGCGAAAAGATGGCAGAGGGTGGCCTAAAGAAGTCCTCGCGAAGTGATGCATGATGGCAGAGCTTATGAAGAAGTGATAAGCGACCGATTTTACGACGACATGATAACGCATGCAGTTCAGCACGATTCTTCAAAGAAGTGACGCTGGTGTGACGTGAGTAATCCGCAAAAATAAAACGCACAAAACGGTTCTGCAGGGCTTCGATATTTTTAATAGTGTAGTCTTGATCGGTATCCCAAATGGCTGAGGCATATACTATTTTAGGACGGATTAAAGTGATATAAGCCAGTTTATGCCAGTTTAAGCTTAAAAATAAGTATGCACTATTATCTCTTCCATTCAAAGGTAAATTATGGGATATTAGTCTGGGGAACGACATCGCAAAGAAATTGCCATTGACTTATTATTCTGCAAAAGAAAATATGGCTTGGTTTTGAAAAGTGCACGGGAAAATTACAGGACCTACCAACTTCTCCACTGTTCATAAAACATTCCGTGCCCTGGCTGGATCAGTCATACTATTTTGGATTTGTTCCAGGTAATTCAACAAAACAAACTATAGGAACAAAGCCCCATCGAAAGACCATATTACTCTTAACGAGAACAAAGGAAACGAATACCGAAGACAAGAACACATTTTGGAAAACAAATTGCTGAATACATCATGTTCTGAATGTCCTTGCAGATACAGTGAACGTTAATACTAGTAGTAGTGCCTTTAAAAAGGAAGCAAAGAACATATTAATAACCGGATGTATACAGTATGAACATTGACGAGCCGATTTTCAGGCCTCGATCAATGCTTAAATCATTCATGAATTGGTATTCTGAGTATTTACATGTATAATGTACTTTCAGTGTATCCTCATGCATTCACGTTTCTCATTTCGGAATTTATTTTGTTTGGCTATGTATTTTGCCGTGCGAGACCTCTTCTGCACGATTGTTTAAAGATGTTATGTAAACTGCTTTTTTTATGTGTGATTTGATATTTGTACTCTTGCAAGAGACCAGTTGAACATTTTCCTGAAACTAATGTATCATAATTCTTTTTTGATTGTGCTGAACTCGTAGCATGTGAACTGTCGCGAACTGCGGAGGGACAGTGGCCTTTGTCAGGCCTGATTGCGTTCAGCCCTTGCCCCGTCAGTGAACGTTGTAAATTGCTTACTGTAAATAAAGTACTTACTTTCGGTAGAGGAGGGTGCCTCTTCCCCATGGTTGATCTGTCATCAGTCCCGGCCATGTTAGGTTTCTGAAACCATGGCGGCGAATGACACTACAGGTGCGTTTCCACCGTCGTCGTGAAGTTAAGCGTACGATGGTGAGCCGGCGATGGTAGCTTGATCTCGTGCGCACAAAGCAGGGGCAGGAAGCGCTCTGTCTTCCACCGGAGAGATATTCTTATTTTGTGGGAGGCGAATGGTTTGGAAGCATGTAGCGCAGTAGCTGTCTCTGAGTAGAAGAACAACTCAACCGCGCTACGCTAGAGAGTAGGGAGATAATGGTGAGAAAGAGCAGCAGAAGAAATGCCGTAGACGCGCGAGGGGATGGGCTTAGAAATAATCACCAAGGTTCGTGTTTTACGTGCCCAAGGGGTGGACGAAGTGTTCCACCGCCGAGCAGGGGAGGGTTTGGTGGCGCTATACCGTTGCGCCAGCCGCTGTTTGTATGGCTGAAGCTGGGCACTCAAAAATTAGGTGCTGCAGCTTTTCCAGATCACCGCAGCCTCTGCAGACTGGGGAGCCGGCCCAGTGGAGGCGGTGTTGTCGCTCGGCGGACCACACTAGAGTGTACTAGAAGACCGCTGTCCAGTACGCTCTAGGCCACACAGAACCAGCGGGCACCCCTGCGCTAGTGTTTATGTATATGCTCATATACAGGGATACTAGTCTGCGCTAAGCCCCCCGAATAAAACTAAAGGTAGTGACATACTACCTAGACAACGCAATTACATCCTCAAGATGTGCTCAGTACGTCATCTTGAAGACATTATGACGTCCTCAGGATGTCCTCTGATCGTAGTAGAATGACATTAATTCATTCCTGTTGTCCGTACTCATAACATTCTCAGGACATCTTGAAAACAATTCTTCAGGGCTTCTCCTGTATGTTTTAAGAGCAATACTTGGTGGGGCCCGTTCGGCGCTATACGTTATAAAATACTTTGGCATTACTACTTAAAATTTACTTTCAATATTCTATTTTCATGCATCTTGTGTTTACATAAGCACTGTGACAAGCAATGCAGAGGCACCGTAAAGGTGGTTCCATACTATACGAGTTGCTGAAATAAAATATTTTCAGAAATATTCATTTATTTTCCTAGTGACATTTATTTACAGTGAATGCTTGCCAGCTTCTTCACTCATCTGAGCAGTCCGAGGGAGGACCTAGAAAAAGCAATATACTGAGGAAGTACAGTACAATCTTACGCTGACCCTGTGGTGACGTGTTTGCATGAACTAGTCCTGCAAAGTCCAAATTTTATGAAATAATTCAAACATGCAAGAAACCTCACACATGGTTGCCAGCTAGTCAATGCTACACTTTGTGATAGTCTCACAGGCTGGATCTATCAACAATTACGCCTGAAGTAGGCTCCTAGTTTGAAAACGCGTACTGTCAGGCTGAGTGCTTGAAGCATTGACTGCATTTTTCGCAGCTTTTGACTACAATAGCGAAGCCTCCCTTTTATTGTAGCCTCAACCTCCCTCCTTTCGGTATCGGAAAACCCTTATTTCACCGCTTCTGAAATATCTTGTATTTTCAAACACGTACTGTTTATATTTTTGAAGATCTTTACAAGTGTTTCAGCTGGTGACTGAAAGGTGCTTTATTTCTGGTATGGTATGTTCAATGACGAGCTTACAGAAGAACAATATCAGAACAAATGGCATACCAGAATCGTCACAATAATGGAAGCTTCTTTCATTGTTGCACCGCAAGAAATGAATGTAAAGCTAAATACGGATGCTGCACTGTAACATGACAGCAGGGCACATTTTATTAGTTTGATATTAGTTTATTGTGATTTCTGATAGTGTACTCATGACAGCGGTCAAACTGGCTGACAGCCCTTTGTGGCAGTGGTGGGACCTCCCATGCACTGTCGTAGGCACAGTCATCTTTTGTGACAGATGCTGAACGCAGAACCTTTAATAGTGACTATGACTGCACAATTGATATATCAGCCATCATAAGTGGTTACAAAAGTGCCTTTAAATGTATTAGTCGAACTTAAATAATGCGGGTATTGAGCAGTGGCACGAGGCTCTTATGGGGCTCAAAATGTGCTGCAAGATTTTCTTCTCAACACAATCAAGCGAAAAAATGGCAACCTGTATTGTAAACGGCTTCTGAAGAATTTACCTGACAGATGTTGACCGAAAACAGGCTTACACCCTGAGAATGATGCAAATGTAAGCATGTTAGAAAAGAGAGGGTGAAGGTAATATGTATTCGGAAGAAAATGAAAACCTAGGCGATACAGAATGACCCAGACAACCAAGTTAAAACCACAAATAGTACATATATGTTAAGCAGATAGCAGTGGTTCCCACTTTCAACAGATGTGAAATGCAGTCCAAACATCTTCAGCAGGCTTTTTAGGTGTTTTTACCTAAAGATGTCTGAAACTTGTTCAGTGCCTTTTGTGGTTGCGAAGCCCATCCACGATGGAAGGTATTCGAGAACATGCAATATGATCAGAAAGGGATTACCAGTCTTATACGGGCGGTCTGAGACATTTCAAATGTGAAGCAGAAATATCACTCATGGCTAGTCTGCAAAGCAGCCATAGTTGGTAGCTTCACGAGTCACTTAGCACTCACTCAAACTCGGGCTACCCATCCACATGAGCGAGCACGGAATGCAACAAGTGAATGAGAGTTCACGAGTTTGCCTGAGTTTGAATTTGGCGAGTATAAGCCCGAGTAACTCGTGAACCTCAGCGAGCCTTCTCGTGGGTGACTTCGATGCAAGCCCAAGTCAACGTGACTGAGTTTCATTTTAGTAAGCAAAAGTTTCAGCGCCTCACGTAAGCATACAATTCATGGTTGGTTTCAGTGAGCTCTGTTAGTTTTGTTCACTGAAGATAGCAATACGCAAACGGAAGAAGAATGAGAAAATTTGACTTCATATCTGTAAGAACATAGGTTGAACTCATGTACACAAACACCTGCTTAATAAAGGCAATAGCTTTTGTAACGTAAATCTACTTGAAGCAACAAAGAAAAATTAGTGCAAACAAAATTCTAAGGCATCATATGATACGCAGAGCATCTTCGGCCTTGCAATACGACTTCTTTTTGGCGGCAAAGCATTTTAAGAAGAATCACCTCAAGAAAGGGAGCAAGAACAGTATAACGTTCTTATGCAGGAGCATTTATTATTTGATATAACCTGCACTTTTCACTAATAGCTAAATTATAGTAGGTAAATAACAGGCACCACAATTAGTGTAAAACACTCCAGACGCATTCAATTTCAAAATATCTTTTAAGAAGTCTGATGCTTTAACTTACTGGACTCATTTTGCTGTGGTGGTGATCACCCCAGAGCATTGCAGTTTTTTTTACCCAGGCAGCAAGGAAAGAACAACAAAAAAACAGCCACCTTGCACGGTTGCAAAATCTATTAACGCTACAGGTCATCACTGTCAGATTTGTTCATACGAACCGTACAGCTTTACAAGCTACGTGTCTATGCATGTTAGAGCATGACTTAGGTTATGATGGTGGATATAAGATATGGAAGGAACTGTGTTTACTAGTGGTAATGAGAGTGTCAGTACTAGAACCAAGAGCAAAATTCTTGTAATAAGAACTGACTGGTGGCAGCGAAATTATACTGAAAATACTCCTCAGACTCTAGTATATTATACTGTGTTGAATGATTCATTTTTATAGTGATGGGATGCAAGACACCGTGAGACTATATCATGTTTATGAATGTAAGCGAAATAAGAGAATGCTACACATATACTAGCAGCAAAACGAGAACAAAGTGACAGCGAGAGCCAATGCCGGGCCAACCCGCAGCGCAGGTGCAGTTCGCGATTTTGGGGCCAACATACACAGCTTCGCTGGTCAACCTTCTTCACAGAGTGGAAGTACACTTAGTTTTTTTGTTCATGTTGTTAAGCATGGACTGCACAAAAATTCACACAGCTTACGAGCCAAAGATTACCATATATATTAGCTACCTAAAACTGCGCAGCGGTGGCGTAGGCAGTCCAGCGGTGGCGTAGAGGTAGAACCCCCGTCTCGCGTGCAAGAGGTCCGTGGTTCGAATCTCGGTGCCGCGCAATTTTCCACCGGATTATAAAAATAAAAAAAAAAAATCCGCGTGTTGATAAAATTGCATAAGCAGTCCTGGAGTGTGGCCTGATCCCGGTGACCAGAACCGGTAACGCACTCCCTCACCAGAGCAGGATTGGCCACCCTGGTGCAGTAGAAGGCCACAACCTCCTATATGAACACAACAATCAAACCCCGGCCCTCAGTCCCCAGCAGCTGCGAAGCAACTGATCAGGGTGTAGACGAGCCAGGGTGTAGACGAGCCGTATGTAAAAATACTGAAGCATATCTATAGCGGCTCCACAGCCACCGTAGTTCTCCATAAAGAAAGCAACAAAATCCCAATAAAGAAAGGCGTCAGACAGGGAAATACGATCTCACCAATGCTATTACAGCGTGTTTACAGGAGGTATTCCTAGACGTGGATTGGGAAGAATTGGGGATAAGAGTTGTAGGAGAATACCTTAGCAACTTGCGATTCGCTGATGATATTGCCTTGCTTAGTAACTCAGGGGACCAACTGCAATGCATGCTGACTGACTTGGAGAGGCAAAGCCGAAGGGTGGGTCTTAAAATTAATCTGCAGAAAACTAAAGTAATGTTTAACAGTCACGGAAGAGAACAGCAGTTGACGATAGGTAGTGAAGCACTGGAAGTGGTGAGGGAATACATCTACTTAGGACAGGTAGTGACGGTGGATCCGGATCATGATACTGAAATAACCAGAAGAATAAGAATGGGCTGTGGTGCGTTTGGCAGGCATTCTCAGATCATGAACAGCAGGTTGCCATCATCCCTCAAGAGAAAAGTGTATAATAGCTGGGTCTTACCAGCATTGACCTGCGGGGCAGAAACCTGGAGGCTTACGAAAAGGGTTCTGCTTAAATTGAGGACGACGCAACGAGCTATGGAAAGAAGAATGATAGGTGTAACGTTAAGCGATAAGAAAAGAGCAGATTGGGTGAGGGAACAAACGCGAGTTAAGGATATCTTGGTTGAAATAAAGAAAAAGAAATGGGCACGGGCAGGACACGTAATGAGGAGGGAAGATAACCGATGGTCATTAAGAGTTACAGAAGGGATTCCAAGGGAAGGGAAGCGTAGGAGATGGCGGCAGAAAGTTAGGTGGGCGGATGAGATTAAGAAGTTTGCAGGGACAACATGGCCACAATTTGTACATGACCGGGGTAGTTGGAGAAGTATGGGAGAGGCCTTCGCCCTGCAGTGGGCGTAACCAGGCTGATGATGATGATGATGACCTAAAACTGTTTTCGGCGCCGAGTGCCGACTGCAAGGAAAGAACCCGTGCCAATTACCGCGCGTTCTGTTACGCGAATAAGACGGAATCATCAATGGAATGTTGCACTGCAGCTTTTTTTATATAATAGTTCCCCTAAATTTGAGTACAGGACGCCGGATGGCCGGGTCGACATGTTTTATTTGTTTGAAGCGCCAAGCAGGAAGCTTACATATGTTTCTTTTTTCTGTCTGCGTTTCGCAAGGCCTACTAATGAAAAGCAATATGCACAAAAGTACACACGACTGATACATACTGCTTGAAGGACCAGAAAAATATTTGTTATCTGAAGGGAACGGTACAATAACATAGTAGAATGAAAGCCGGCCCTGTGGCCGCAGTGCACGGACAGTCACCGAGCGGCATTATAAATATATAAAATGAAATAAAGAAGAGAAACAAAGGCATAGATTACTAAGGCATAAATACATGTCATATCTAATTACAAACGCTATTTAAGCGGTCTGATCGTAAACAGCAGCACGCGAATCAGCACGAACGACTCCGCCGAGCAGAATCGCCATCAGTTCCCAACGGTGCGATCTTGATGCGGCCCTATCCACTTCGATCGCAGAGCCGCCACATTTTTTGTCGTCCCCCGCCTCACTGCAAAGCATCCGCCGCCCCAGTCGCTCGTGCTACTCAACCGTATACTTGTGCATTCTAATACTCACTTTTACACCTTTATCACGCGACACCATCTTTACATTGGTAGTGGCTTCGAATGGTTTTGCTAGTCGATTATCCGGAACGCAAGCGCATAGGCAGCCCTGGCATGTATGAAAAGTTGCTAGCGGCTAGTTCTGTGAAAGGCGATCTATTCTCAGGAGCTGCTGAGGCGGATATTACTCTTGTTTCTTTTTTTGCTCTAAATGTATTTACAAAAATTTTAACTGACGGCTCATCATGTGTTGTGGATGGCCGAAGCATTTACGCGCCTGTTTGAAGGAACACTTTATAAAAACTTTTTATAAGAATCAAAGGATCATAAGGTGACGCTAACGGCAAACGGAAGTGTAGCGTATAAAAAACATCGACGTTTTTTCCTAGTCATCTTAAATGTAGACGCAATGACACGCTTCACATTGGTGCCTATGTCAGTCGTAGAAGTTCTTAGCAAGTGTTCCTCCTCGCTCAAGTTCAGATTTGAGCTCCAGGAGGCCCATTCCGTTCAGCTTTTAGACCTTCGCATAATTTTTAATGAAAGTGACCATACACATCTGCTTGGCTTACACGTCAAGGTCCAATAATGCCATTGTACTCTACGATTCCTCACATTCGAAACTAATTAAAAAGAGGAGTCGCTAATTCATGTTTCAAGTCGGGTCTTATGAAGTCCTGCCCCCACAGGATTACGGAAAGCGTCGATCATCAATTAGCAAGGTTGCAGCTGCACTCTAAAAACAAAGAGAGTTCTGGGCACTTTCTTTGAGGGAGTAACTGCTTGTCCCATATTTCACTCTCTTTTCGAGAGTAGATCGACCCTCTTTGAGAGAAAGTAGGGCAACTCCTCCTGACAGAATTTTGTTACTCCACCGCAAGAGAGCGCTAGTACTCTTCAGCAGAGTGCCAATACTCCCCTCACAGGGGTAATAGTACTCCCGCGGATCGAGTGCTTCTACTCCTACAAACCAAGAACTTCTACTCCTCCAAGGCGAGTGTTTCTACTCCTTCAAAACAGAGTGCTAGTACTCTTCCAATGATCACGTTTGAAGGGATTCGCAATACTTACGTGTGGGGAATATTTTATTCCTTCATAAGCAGCTTGTGCACTTATGCTTGGTGAATGGTATGTAATCTGTAGTCGCTGAGTTATTCACATGAAACATTTTCTGTTAAAAGGTCAAAATCTTTATTTATCAGTCACAAGACCAACTGAATAATAATTTGAGAAACATACTGACAAACACATAAATTCAGATTACAATGATGCCCATGAAATTTAGAACACATCTTGTAATAAAACATGAGTATATTCTGTAGTTTCATCAGTATTACAGTGTCTAAATATCTCTTAATTTCAATTGGTTCCTTCTTTTGAAAAATAAAGTATACAATTGAAATTTAAACATAGAACAAACATGTGCAAACTCACAAAGTATTGACACTGATCGAAGAGAAATATACGCCACATTACTTGCCGGCAAACGCATTTCTGGCACAAAACGCGTGCACTTATATGGCAGAGGTTACCAGATGAGCTGCTGCGCATGGAGCTGGTAATGTAGATAAATTGTGCAAGAAACTTTCTTGTGTGCAATATTCTAAGAAAGCAGCTCATTTGATAACGTCCCTGTACAGCGTATGGATGTTCCTAACTGAGAGTACAGTGCATTTAGAAATGTGTTGGATATTCTCATGTGAGGCCGCTGGTATAGCTCGCTTTGCTTATATTTTACATAAAGTTATTCATGTATGGGCTGCACCCATTGTTTCTAAGTGTGTCTTGTCGTAGTTCTGCAGCAATATCATGCCCTGTCTCAAACCAGTACAGAGGCGTAATATATTACCTATTCGGTTGGCCTCGTCACCGAAGTAGTTTCCTGGTGCTGTTGGAATTAATCCGTTACACTTTCTCACAAATAAATAAAATTAAATTTGCAATATTATCTAGTGTGTAGCAAATAGGTATAAAACTGAAGGTGCATTGGCATCAAAATCTTGTGCGTAAAATTTCTTGTCATATATTGTAGCTTTTCATTCTCATTACGGTAAGAATGCTATACTTCTGAGAAGCAGCTTGCATAATTACATGATCAATTATTGTGACTCGCTAAATATGTAATCCAACTGAAGTATAGCATGGCTTGAGACGTGAACCAAAAATTAGATGGGATGAATATGATGCATCAAAGGTGACATAGCATAAGTACAGGCACGGAAGTGCACGAAAAAGCCAAAGAAGCAAAACAAACTGAGAATGGCACCATCCTCTTTCCCATATTCCTTCCATGCCCGTGGATTTTGCATGCGACTATGCATATACTTGTACAATGGACCAACTGTCAGAAACCAAAGCTTTTTTCCTCCTGAAGTGGTTAAGATGCGCTAAAGGAAGAAAAATTACCGCACTTACAGAATCTTCGTCTCAAAACAAGTACATATGTGTCCAGGAAGATTAATACATCGCCTCACTGTGCACTCTATCTTAGGTCCAGAAGAATCATGTCTACACAAGCCATAAAACTAAGGGGCGTTTGCTTAACACGATACGTTCCCATCCGCCAATTGATGAATAAGTGTTCTACTCAGATGTTCTCAGTTCTTTGCATTGAACGTATCCCTACCTCTACTAGCATACTTCGTTGGCAAGTAGATTGAAGAAACCACAATTTTACATTTTTAAAATAATTTTCAATTCCAAGTGACTCTCTGGCTTCTAAGACGTAAGGTGTGCACCACAGTGCACACAGTTAATGGCCTTAATTGCTCCTTGATTTCGCTTTGGGAGGCACAAGCAGTTCTAATGGACTGGTTTCATGAGAACGCACGTAAACAATAATGACTTCGTAAACATTGGATTCTCTTCCCCCAATGCTTCCCTTTTTTGGAACCTAAAACCCATAATTCTTAAATTATGTGTAAAAAATAGATAAGACATGAAAATGTGCCTGCTTCATGTCAGCATTTACAATACAGAATCACAGTAGTTTCTATTTACACATTTGCATTAACATGCCGTTAAATGGAAGCTATTAAAGCTGTTAAATATATCTAAGCACCTAACCAAGCATGAGCTGTTGCTTTTTAGAGTGAACACAGGTACCGTGCTTATTGCAAGTGTGTATCATGTCACTAAGCAAATATGCAATTTCATTGTACCACGGATTTTTATCACGTGTATATTTCTGTTGAGAGGCAAGACAAAAGGCAGTCACTTCTCACAACTAACCAGCTGTTTTTAAACACATTTCTAACTTTTCAATGGCACTTACTACTATGCGTTTGTCTCCAGAGAGCATAATTGATTTTGACTTTTCCATCAAAGACATTACATAAGTATACCATGTTAAGATGACTGCCTAGAACACGTGAGAATTTTGATCTTGATGTGACATGCTGTATTTTGATTTTGTTGACATTTCGTCAAATAGTACACCCAATATACCCACATTCTATTTTTCATGTCCAAATTGCATGGCAATGTATTTTGATTCTTTGAGGTGCGCTCCTCTGCACTTCGTGAAGTCGCGCTGGGCTGGCGCTTTGGCATCCTTGTGTCCTTGCAGCTGCCTTCCTGCGTTATATAAAGCGAGTTCCTGCAAAAAATATCGTGTCCTAAAGTCAACACGAACACATTCAGTAAACAACATCAAGACAGTCAAGGTCATGGCCCTAAAAGAAAGTCTTAGCTCTTAGTCTTCCTACTGAAATGCATGTGAAACATCTAGATGACTGCAACAGTCAACTGCTGAACTAACTTCAATTTTTAGATTTCAACAAAAACGAAATGACGGACAGTTCATCCTCGTTCGACACCAATGTTAAAATACTCCTGCTAATCAATAGAATATTGGTCACTGTCAGATGTCATAGGTCTGTCATTAGTCTGTGTCGCAAACACCACTTGTGACACATCCTAAGCACGCGCCCAATGTGCCCCCCGCACCATATCTGGTTGTGCCGCTGCTCAAGCCATAATTTGAGAATCATATCTGCAAACATGATGCCCAGTAGGGATGAAAATATGGTCCTCCAGTTCAATAGATATGACTGGACGTGCCTATAATAAAGGGCAACAAGGCTTGTTATGGCAAGCCTACCCGCATTTCAATAACAAGAAAGTTCTCTGCGGCCTGCATCTAAGCTTACTTAAAGGCATGAACTTATCTTCATTTATGAGGTGCGCAATGGAGTTCATTTTGACATACTCGACTACTGCTGCAGTTTGAAATCTAGCATTTTACATTCTTGAAAGCGTGTAAAAGTTCCAGTTATACCGCAGTGATTAGTTTATTATACCACATCTTTGTTTTGTGTACGACAGACGACTGGTAACACGGAATTAAAGCAGCGTTTTATTTTGATACCTTATTTCTCTACTAAAAATATTAAAGCGATAAACACAGTTTGATCTGCCATGTAGTATAAAGATGCACACATTACGCTTGTAATCCCCAGCGAAAGGGCGATTCAGCTGTTCATATGACAGAAATCTGAAACGCCAACTCGTATTAGCAAATGCACAAGCATGTCCAAAGCAATAAGCCTATGCAAAGCGTCCCTGCAATAGTAATTACACAGAGCAGCCTTTATATTTGATGCCGATGCATAACTCGCTGCTTGAAAATTCACCGAGTTCGTAGACATAAGCACCCTTTCACATTCACACCGTGCTGGAAAACCGCAACAGGAGACATAAAATCAGACATATAATCACACCATTTCAATACATGAGCAAAAACAGTTCAGTCTTAGGGCTAAACACCATGAAAGCGATTTAGTTAGTGCGCGACGGCGACGAGTGATCGCTTCGAGCGAGAAAACTGGCCGTCCTTTGAACAGATCGCTCGGTTCTGTAAATCTAAAAATCGTTGCTCGTCTCCCGGAAGTGCTATGAGTGACTAGCCGATAGCGCGAAGCCGGAACTGGATTTACATCGCTCAAATACTGCCGATTGTCACGCGAAACGAGCAAACGATTGAATTTTTACACGTGCAAGTATAAGAACCTACTGCAAGACCTTCAGAAATATGTTATGCTACTTTTTACAGTAAAATACATAAATTTAAATTACTAAAGCACGCGTCACGCTAATTTCGACGTGTGTTTGCAGCCCTCATACCGGCAACACCGGGGAGGCGTCGCTCATAATCGTCGCTCGGACGGAGTACAACTTTTAGTAAAGCAATGAAGGGGGCTAGTTGGTGAACACACATTATATTAAGGAAGGACAGGACGTGGACGGACGTAGGGCAATGCGCTACGTTCGTCCACGTCCTGTCCTTCCCTAATATCGTGTGTGTAAGACTGAGCGCAATATAACCATGAGTACAACTTGTAGGCGACGAGCGAACGCGACAGCCATCTCCATCGCATCGCTTGTAGCTGACGCGCGCGAGATCGCTTATATGGAGTCTATACTTTATTCAGCATAAAACATGGATTCATCATGGGTTTTCATTAAGTTCAAGATAACGCGCCCAACTGACCTCTTGCAGCATGCATCTGAATGCCTGCGGCGAAGTTTCTACCTAGCACTGGTGCTGCACGTAACTTCAGTAGTCGCAGATTACAGATGGGCGAGACACCGTGAAGCGCGCGGCTTATTTATAACGAAAGCATGCCGCCAGCAAAATGACGCCTTCTGTTACGTGACTCCTTATTTCAACAGCATTCCATACACAGCAGACTGCCAAACTGAATAAATTCAAACACACAAAACGCACTCTAAGCACCCTCCGCATAGGTTCGGAAACATGGGCTGGTGAACAAACCATTTTAAGCGTCCTCTCGCCTAGCGTCTTATTGAACATACCATGGTTCTGGCAACGGCTGCGATTTTCAAAGCTCTTACGGATAGCGCAAGTGATAAATTCACATGCAATGGTCGCGGTGACTGGCTTTTTCGATTGACATTGAGAGACACAGCGCGCGCGATGCCTAGTCCGTTGTCAATCGCGTCGGCTAAGCGCCGCGACGACTTCCTGGCGATAGCATCATATACGCAGAATGTGTACCTAAGTTAAAATTCACTTACCGTGGAGGATTTGTTGTTATATCCAACGAATGACGAACGACTGTCGTGTTTTCGCGGCGATGCGAGATGGCTGACACACGATCTCCCTTGGATGGCCTTCGTTGCTGCTCGCTGGACCATAGAGTCATGCATTGAAATCGGGAACCGCAAGAGCGCCGCCATGTCGCTACGCGCCGAGGTTGCCAGCTCCTGAGACGCTTGCTAGACTTGGTGACAGTAGTCAGTTTTAATCCGGCAACCGTAGCTGCGTAGCAGCATGGCGTCTCGCTTGTAGTGTCGTGATGTGTGCTTGCAGCCGTGTGTTTGGGCTTTATAAGTTGGTTCTTTATTCTATGTCGCGGGGCGGTGTGGGTGTGGTCCATGTTGGCCGTACAGGTGGCAGTTATGCAACCGAGGGATGATCCTGTTGGAAGTTTCCGGCGGTATGCGGTTTTCAGCGGTTACGCCTGTTGCAGGAGTGTCACTCGACGAGGTTAGGAGCTCGAAGCTGTGGTCAGATTCCTCGTTGGCGTTCCCTATTTGTCTTCGCACGGGCGCGGTACCTTGCAAAAGCCGCTTTCGCGATCTATCGTCGCGACGATAGATCGGGTTTTTTTATTGTTATAAGTACTGATCCAGCTGTAGGGCACATGTAACCGGCAAACGGAAATCTCAGGAGAGCACCTGAGATAATAAAGCAGGCGGCGCAGGAAATCCAGGCCACCCAAGGGACAGTGGGGAGATCAAAGCTCGAAGCAGAACGGTACGTAGGTGGGGCCGCCGTGGCAGGTGTGTGCCAGGGAGTGTTCACACGGACAGCTCCCCTGGCACGCGCAGCAGTGCCTCGCAACGTCGAGATACTTTAAAGGCACCTGCGCCCATGATCTTTCTTTTGCCTCGGTGCATCGGTGCAGTGAGCACGATTAACGAGAATAATATGGAGGGCATCCGGTGCAGTCGCGAATGCGTCATGGCAAATGTAGCTCGCGTCGCCTGGCGTGTGTAGTAATATCAGAGTTGGTTGTATGAACTTTATGTATAATACGCTTTGTTACGGTACCTTAACTGAATGGGTCTAGAGGACGGTGTTGGTACATTTTTTCGTACCGCCCTAATCCTAGACCCCCACTACAAACACACACACATACCCCCCCCCCCTTTTTTTTTTATGTATACATACAGTTCCTTGCCATGACGGATCATAGCCTCCTTTATTTTTGAAAAATAGAGGAGGCTATGGACGGATTGAGCAGTTCAAGTTGTCAACATATCAGTAACTGTCATAGTAATCGCTGTAATAAACACAATTCCACGATCGGATTGTTTACTTTCATTTTTTTGTTGTAACACTGAGGACTACACAGAACTTTATTTTGTATATGTGACAGAAGTATGTGGATATCACGAGCTTAAGCCAATGTGTGATACACAGACAAAGCAGCTGCTATAACATGAACTGCATTGAGGGCCACACAACACATACGTAACTATAGGTGCAAAATATAGGGGGAAGCTTCAAAATACGCTCAGTAGCACTGCAAAGTATAACATATATTGTATGCGTGCAATAAATGTTCAAAAAACAATGCATCAATGTCCCATTTGCCTTCAAGTTTATTATCAAGTTCAAGTTTACTGAAGTTTATTGTGAGCATATGTACAACAGGAATCTACTGATACATCCGCAGTCAAGGTGGCTGTTCGAGGTGTGCTGGCTGCCTCAATGTAAGAAAAAGAAGTTGGGTGAATGTCGACACCAGTGCCACTGCTTCTTGCCTCTGACCTGCACGTGCCTCCGTGGCATCTTTGTTGGTGGAGTCAGCACAGGTGAGCTGGCGTGGCAAGGTGTAGGAGTCATCCGAGAAAAAGAGTATCGTTTACATGGAGAAGTGGCTGTTCACATTGCTCGTCGCTTTCCCTCAAATGTTTCCTTGGCGACTAGGGTGACACACCCGCAGTCAAGGTGGCTGTTCGAGGTGTGCTGGCTCCTAAACGAAAGAAAAAGAAATTAGATGAATGTCGATACCAGTGCTATTGCTTCTTGCCTCTTACCTGCATTTGCCTCCACGGTCTCTTGACTTGCGGAGTCTGTATGAGGGAGCTGCTGTGGCTAGGCGTAGGCATTGTCTAAGCAAAAAGAAAAGGCCATTCAAATGGGGAATTATGGAAATAAATGCAGTTGTTATGTCTGCTTCTTGCACTATTCTTGCCTAAAAGTTTTCGAACATAGTGTCCAGAATACACCAGCACTTTGACTGCTTTTGCTTTTTACCTGCAGGTGTTGCTGCGAGATCCTTAGTATGGCTGCGCGCAGCATTGTAACACTTGCTGGAGGCATTTGAAGTGGTAGCCAAAAATATAAAGAATCATCCTTGTCTTCATGAATGCTTTCAATTTCTAAATGCAGTGGTAACTATCACTATTAGTGCAAGGCCCCCCACACCTATGCGGCAAGTGCCATAGCTCGAAACTGAATTTTTCCTTTAGTGTTTCACAAGGCGTCTGATATGTCCACATTAGATGTGATGTGTTTGTTTTTATTTATCCCAGTGTGGAGAGAGCATCATTAAATTGTTTTTTATTTTTGCGTGTCTTGTTTTTTGGTTTATTTCTGAATTTATCAAGCAGCAGTCTCATGATGCTAAAGCGACTTATGTAATGGCAATCAGCTTTTGTTTTGCAGAAAAATAACGCATTTCCTGACCCATTGTTTGACATCCCCTCACTCGCATAATTTTGCAAAGTATTCTACCTATACTGACTTGCTTGACCTCCACTAAAGAGTCTTGCATTTTCAAATGCGACTCTTTCCTTAAAATCATTCGACACTTCTCATAATTTCTGTACCTTGGGCTTCTGATACTCTGCATTCACCATTTTTTGCTTGTTTCTGACTAGAAATGCCTTCTTTAATTTAGAGCTAAAATTTTACCTTTGGAACACATGGAAGGGCTTGCCATTTCATATCTGCATAAAAGGCAAACATCTTTCATTAAACATTAGCAAAATCCAATTGAATATTGTTGAATGCAGCTTGCAGTGTGATATGACTGAATGAGCCATAACTCATCTCACTTGGTAAATTAAAGCACATATTAGTGTGATGTACAAGATATGTTACACTAACGTGGTGGGTTCTCTTGCTTATACAGCAAAATAATCGGTGTGCGAGAAAAAATTATTTTTGCATACTCCTTGTACACACTGATTTAAGGAAAATGAGCTGGAGCTGTCCACATGATCTACTTATTTTACCTGAGAGTGCGGGTCAACAAAAATGTGTCCCAGCTGCTTAGTGGTATTTGAGATTATGTCAGTATTGCATATGTGCCTGTTGTCTAAAATAATTGAATTTCGAAAATGCTCGCAGGGATCTGATGCGCATATCTGCAGTTTATGGATACATGTAAAAGACTCAGCATCAAGTGCAAGTGAACGGTCCCACAGGCCCGGAGTCGATCATGCAAATAGATTCGCTGCACAAATTTGTGACCAGAAAAAATATTCCACATGAAATGGCATGCAAGGAAGTGTTGAAAATATTGCACAGCTAATAAAACGCCTACGCTATTAATATATGGGTTGATGCAGTCGTTATGCAAAACATAGGTGAGGCGTGCAGACAGGGCACAAAAGTAGAGTATTTACAAGCAAACAACACGAGCGCCGCCCACTTCTCTACTCTTGTGTCCTGTCTGGACGCCTCACCTCTGTTTTGCACAATGAATCCTTACCAACTAGCTCAGCTTTATGTCGTTCTAAGTCTCGATGCACTCGATTTCGTCCGCATTAGGCACTCGCCTCTTGATTACTTCGTGGCACAGAAATACTCGGCATCAGGCTGTTTTTCTGCTATGGCCTTTGTAGAAGCATGATTGTTCAAAGTGCAACAATTACGCAGATTCTTTGAGTTGCTTGTGGCTTCTCCAGTACAATTCCGGTGCGCTAGTCCGCCTGTCCAGCAAGTTCCTACTGAAGGGAAACCTGCAAATAAAGACACCGCTTCGCATGTAGAAAAATGTTGTACTGTGACGCTTCTCAAACGATTGTGATGCACCACAAGAGCTGCTACTCGCGTGATATTCTCAACAAGGAGATACATTCGTTTACTTACATGTGAAGGTATATGGCAGAGCACTGCCGGGCTTCGGTGGCACATAAGGCACGAGTGTGCCACAGCGTCCGATGTCGACGCGCGATCGCATGTCAAATCTAAACTGTACGAAACTACTACGCATCCAAAAAAAGATTCGGAACCGAAATTCGCGACATCCTTTATTGCATGAATGCGTACATCGTGATTTACATAAGTCACGGACTTAGCGATCGCTTTCTGTAAATTTAATATTAACGCACAACCTTCACTATAGCCATCAAGTATGCGTTTTTAGATGACAAAGCAATGGTGACCTGTACTTGTTTTCAGCTCTTTCAATAGTAATTGCGCTGGCCACATTGACCAGTAGCAACAGGGCGGCGCCCTAGAGGTTGCCTCTTTTCCGGCCAAGCTTCTCCTCTAGAGTTGTTCTACTAACTCTATGCGCTGGACGGATCACCTTTCTCCGGTGCTGTGTTGTTCCGAAACGTTGAGCGCGCGCGCGGTGGAGCAATTCCGAGTGAAAAAGTAGAGCGCTCGCTACGCGTTCCTTTGAACTGTGGCTGCCTCTTCTCTTAGAAGCAAAACGGTGTGTTCTTTGCTCAGCGCGCGTGACTGATAACATCGCCATGTTCGGGGCCAGCCTCCTACAGTTGAAGCAGAAGATTACGCTACGTTTTAACGCGAGAGCGTTAAGGAGCTCGTGTCGCAGAATAGCCGGTGTCGGCGTTGGCCATGAGCGATAAATCCCAGAAGGCACTTCATAAATAAAAAAACATCTTGCAAGATGGTCTGGTGAGAATCGAGCCAGGGTCTCCGGAGTGTGAGACGGAGACGCTACCACTCAGCCACGAGTTCGTTCCTTCAAAACGGGACAAAATTGCCTCTAGTGAATGCGGTGTTGCCTTAGAAACATGCCGTAGAAAGTTATACTGCGGTGTATATCGGTAATTATGACCATGTAACTTACAGAAGTCGCAGTTTCATGAGTAGCGAAGTACGTTTCCGCTACATACATTTCTTCTGCGCTCTGCGCACACGCAGAGCCACCTTGCGGCAAACACAGAAGACCCCCCTCCTCGCAATGTACGGCGCTGCCCCGACACGTGGCGCGCCACTCACTCCATGATCGCGTCCGCCTTCATGGCGCGTCGGGGCCCGGCTATCTGTGCCGATCGCAACGTTTTGCTGGCGTAGTGCGTTTGAGTAGGCGGTGTGAACGGGGTGCGATAACGCTATCGCGTTCCACTCTTGAAGGCGAAGCTTAAGCGTCCTCCAATTTTTTTGTTCTCTATTGCCGTAAGAGTAGAATGGGCATTCCACTCTCTCTCTGAAGGGGACAGTGAAAAGCACATTTCACTCTCTCCTTGGTGACGGAGTGAACAATGCATTTCACTGCACTCGACATTTTGAGAGAGTAAAACAACACTTTGAAGAGTAAATCAGCCGCTTCACTCCTGCGATACCCTCTCTAGTTTTTAGAATGTGGCGGGTTTCCGGCGTCCGATCTTTCAAGCGGTCGCAGAATTGCTGATTAACCAGCTGCGCAATGAGCATGCAGTACACCTTGTAGGTAACTCGCAGCAGACGCGTGTGTTCGATGTTGTGCCATAAATGCATAAGGCTTCATAAGGACATAAGGCATAAGGCACAACTTAAGGAAAGTCGCAGGGAATCATGGAGTGGATCTTCGTGTTTTCGGCCCCATGCAAGTTGCCACATCTCTGCAAACACGTCATGGCAACTGAGAAAATACTGCACGGCGAAACACGAGTATCAGGATGTCCCATGCACTACTTCTACCGTTAATAAAATTCCTTTAAGTTGCAGTCGCGTTTAGTTGTGACAGACTGGCCAGTGCTTGAACGACAGGCTGCGAGAGCCCTTTAGGTCTTTGAAATCAGAATGGCTGAATCTTGCTTTACACTGCAACAGTTGCGGTTGCTACCCACGGTTGAAGAATGCGGAAGTTGTAGGCCGCGGGATAATGAAATTACAAGCGAGTTTTTTTGGAAGCGATGGTAACAGAAAGTTCTGGATCTGATATATTGTTATAGTGGCTTCGGCGGCAATTTTAAAGAAATAAGCGGGATTCTTGGGTAGATTCAGCTAGTTATAAGGTGGTTCATTCATTTGTATTTTTATATGCCTATTGTGCCAGTTGTATGCTGTTGACAGCGTACAGCTGCTTCCCAATTATCATGTTTCATGAAGGGATATTTCACGCGTTGCATGCCATTTTCTCCGTATATCCATTTTTTTTTTTTTGCGCCTGCACTTTGTGTTGCGGAATTCAGGGTAACTGGACGCATGGACGCGTTGTTGATCTGCAGCAAAAGCTTTCCAATAAACGGTTACAATTGTCACTAAGGCTCATCCCGTTGGTCCCGCCTTACTTTGCCCGGTCTATCGCGCTTCACCGTACTCAAACATGAACCGAACACTGGGTCAAGGGGCGTACTCCCACCACGCGTCAAAGCTTACGCTCTGCAGTGTCTTGCCCGTTTACGCTGTAGTCACATGGACAACTCACCAATCCTCCATCACCCACACGTGCTCTGTACGTGCTGCCATACTGATATTCCGTGGCGCTTACCCGTGGAATCATGCCGCGCCGACGGCCTAACTAGGTCGAACTACACACGACTACCGAAGGTCTCTGGCGGGACTGCACCGCTGTAACACTCAAAAACGCCGTCGGTGAGTGCTTGGACTCAGGAACTGTGGAAATCACCATTGTAACAATCTTCAGTGAAGCATCATCATAATCATGCTCCTAGGACGGTTTTTTTTCTTTTTTCCTTTGGTTTCATACCGCAAACACTATCGCTGGTGCAGGTGACCGTGGCGCGTGTCAACCGGCAGTTTGCCGTGACCGTGGCGAGCCTGAACAAAAGCTGGCCTTTCAAGGGTTTTATTATGCGTGGCTTCCGCGTCAAGGGCAACAAGACCACCTTCTTCGAGGGCGTATTCGAAGCCAGCTCACTCTATCATCACGTTCCGTGTGGCGAGTCCTCCAACCGGGTGAGCCCCCGAGTAAAGGTGGCCTTGCAACACCTCTCCAGTAGATATACGACATTTTTTCATGGCAAATCAAGTTCCGCGAATGGAAGGAAAAACGCTCATCCACCCGGAAATGGAGGAAGTGTTAGCCTCGTGTTACTTTCGCGTCGGTCACAATTCTCACTTTCATTAACCCTCCAAGAAACAGAATGGCCATATTTGGTGACTCTACGCTTTGAGTTGTTGAGAAATTTGGTCTCGCTATACAATCTGTTAGCCTCTGAGTAGCTCAAATGGCAGAGCGAGAGCTCCAGAAAGGCTTTGATTCCGGGTTCGATCCCCGCAACAATAGAAATTTTCCTTCGACTGGGAAGTTTTTAGCAACTCAGTGTTACTTTCTGTTGTAGCTTCGTGCTAAGGTCCGGTGGATGAGAGTTTCTCTAATGTCGATCGTTCATCCGCATTAAATTTCGAATCAATTAGCGTTCGCATACCAGGTACATAGCGGTAGGCGTATGTAAGTTCACCTCCCGCGTCGTTGTGGGCCACTTCAGTAAAGAAAACTGTGTCCTATGGTGCGATCGTACCTTTCTCCACCAGCGAAACAGCCCCATTCTCACACCATTAGGCCACAACAGCACCAGGAAACTGCAAAAACACCCGAGTTCTTAGCTTTGGGTGCACGTTAAAGAACCCTAGGTGGTCCACATTTCCGTAGTCCCTCACTACGGCGCGCCTCATAATCAGATCGTGGTTTTGGCACGTAAATCCCCATAATTTAATATCTTTAACAACAGCACTGTTATTTATGTCGTGCCGACGCCAACTAGCTCTTTTAAGATTATCGGCAGATGCGTCACAGCACTTAGTAAGAGAGCGAAGAGCGCGTGCGCACGCGCAAGCTTTCATTCGGCCACTCACTTGCTCCTGTCTTTCGCGTGCGTGAAAGCGTCCAAGTTTGTTCCATTCTTTCCTCGTGGCAGCTAGCACTTTGAGAGGGCTCATATTCCACGTACAGGCGACGACAAAAGTGGTATACTCCACGCAGCGGGAGCCGGAGCAACGGCAAACTGCATCGCATCGCCATCTACAGGCAGCATTTGGGTTCGAGAGAGCTAATGGGTGTCCTTTATTATCTGCAAGCATGTCGCTTGACTCGTGTCAACGTTTCGTGCTTCAGCTCGCCAAAATGCCGAGCGACGCCGCTGCAGTAGCAATCTGCGTGGAGTATACCCTTTTTGTCGGTGCCTGTACCTTTCGTGGCAGCAACTAGCGCTCCATGACGATGTACGACATTGTGCCCTTTTGAGGCTCGACCCAAGCCGTAATGGCTCAGGTTGCAATAGTTCTTTTTTTTTTTTGTAGGGGCACAAAGAAAATCATGAGCCATTCCACTCTTCGAAGGCGGATGACCAGCGTAGCTGTTTAGCACATTACAAAGTGGTGACACATAATTTAAACAAAGGTACCAACTCATTTACCATGATTTTTACATACATTCGCGTGAATGACGGGGCCGCCGCCCGGAGGAGCCGGAGAAAACTAGACACGCGTGACACCTCGACTGTACCGCCAGCGCGGAAGGAAAGCTAATGTAGGTATGCAAGCACTTGGAACACAGGGGTGAATCTCCGCATGGCTGCTATTGGCTCTTTTCGAGCAGACGCTCTTTCGACGCTAGCGCCTCTCCGTCAATTACGGTCCTAACAGCAGGGCGACGCAGAAGCAAAATGGCAGCGCACAAGATTGTTTACGTTTTCATGGCAACAGGAACAGCACCCGCGCGGC
Organism: Dermacentor andersoni; assembly: GCF_023375885.2. Taxonomy (NCBI): domain Eukaryota; kingdom Metazoa; phylum Arthropoda; class Arachnida; order Ixodida; family Ixodidae; genus Dermacentor; species Dermacentor andersoni. The sequence goes on from NC_092815.1 coordinate 237,837,234, forward strand.
GCCTAAAACCCCTTGATAATTTGAAAGTAACGACACTCTCCTCCTCACGGCGCTTTCCTCCTCGATTCTCCTCGCCCGCCGGCTGCGCACGGCGCGCTTTTCCTCCTGCGCTCCCGCGGACGGGCCGCAGGATTCTTTGGAGGTGTGTTAATTTGGGCCAGTTGCGCGCCCCAGTGGGATTGAATATGTTGAGAAATGCTAATAACAGCATCGATAATGCTGGAGGCAACGTTTATGAGGAGGTTGGCTTTTTCTTAAAGCCGTATGAACGGGGTACACTGATTTAAAGGGAGCTTTGAGGCGAGTTCTATACTCCAGAAAATTTTTCTGCCACATGATCAGATGCTTTACTTCGTGCGTCTGGTCTAGTATTCCTTGTGACACATCCCTTTGTGTGTGGCTTATTTAGCGAAAGACCTCTGTTTCAAGGTCCCGTTGTGAGCTACAGAAAATATCACGTGACCGAAGGAAGGCGGGAAGCGAACCAAAGCATGTGCAGCCGCGTATAAGAGATGACTAATGATTACCAAAGTAATGATTGATTAGTTATTGGATTAAGATGAATTCGCGTGTAATAAGGAAGATTAGGGTGGATCAAAGTCAATGAAGGTACATTAGGGTGAATGAAGATGGATTAAGGTGCATAAAGGAGGACTAGGTTGGATTAAGGTCGATGAGGTTAATTAGGGTGGATGAAGGTGCGTTGATGTGCATTGAGGACGATTATGGTTGATTATGCTGGATTAAAGTCCATGAAGAAGGATAATGGTGGATTAAGAGGGATTAAGGTGCATTAAAGAGGATTATGGTGAGATAGGGTGGAGTAAAGTTAATGAGGAAGCATTACGGTTGATTAAGGAGGATTAAAGTGCATTAAGGAGGGTTAGAGTAGAAAAAGGTCGATGAAGGTGGATTAGGGTGCATTAAGGAGGACTTTCGTGGATTATGGTGAATTAAAGTGAATGAAGGAGGATTGAGGTCGATGAATGTGCTTTAGGAGGATTATGGTAGACTAATCGGTCTTAATACTCAAGGAGCGCCAATTCACCTTAGTCCACCTTAATCCACCTTAATGCTCCTTCATCCAACTTAATCCAGCTTAATACTCCCAATCCACCTTAATACAACCTAATCAGCCTACATCGCCCCTAATGCTACTTAGTCTACCCTATGCGTCTTAATCATCCTTTATCAACCCTAATCCATCATAATCTCCCTTAATCCTCCTTCATCCACCTTAATCCTTATTCACGCACTTTAATCCCACTTAATGGTCCCAATCTACCTTAATACACCCTAATCCGCCTCTATCAAGCCTAATACAGCTCCATGGTCCCTTATCCACATTAATCTGACCTAGTCCATCCAAATCTGTCTTAATCCTCCTTTATCAACCCTAATTCACCTTAACCCACATTAATCGACCTTAATCTTCCTTTATCCACCTTAATCCTCCCTAATCCTAGTTCATGACCCTAATCCACCCCAATCGGTCTTAATAACCTTTCATCAGCACTTCACCTTAATCCACCATAATCCGCCTTAATCCACTTCCACGCACCTTAATCTTTATTCATGCATCTTAATCCTTCGTTATGCACTCTAATCAACCTTAATCTTCTTTAATACACTGTAATCAACCTTAATCTTCCCTAATCCACCTTTTGTCAACCACTAATGATTCATTAATTCACTTGGGTAGTCATTCTCTTATACAGGGGTGGACATGCTTTGGGTCACCTCTGGCCTTCCTTGCGTCACGTGATACTTCCAGTTTACAACGTGACCTTGAAAGATAAAGATCTAAAGGCTCTCGCCTTAAAACTAAAAAAAAAAGCCCAATTTTGACTAGTTAACGTTTATCACCCACAATACTACGGGTATACTTGCCACTAATTTTTTCAGGGCGCAAAGCAGAATCAATCATACTGCGCTTCCGACTGAATAACAGTTAGCGACGTGCGAAGTGATGGAGCCGCCCCAGAATATTAAGCATACTGAGGACAACCGCAACAAAAACGCTGGTGAGCAGGTGGGAAGAATGAAAAAAAAATGCAGCATTAGGGGATGCATTGCTACGAGCTATAAGAAAGACTCCTCAGCTCGCAAACAACGCCGTTCTTTGTCGCAACAAAGTTGTTTCGGCCAATGTCATGCAGCCACTGCTTCCTACGCAAGCCGTCACGCTTTCGTTGTGGTATCATAAAAACGGCATAACCATCTCCAGGCTTCTTGCTGCAGTTATATGCGCAACAGCCCGGCATAGCGCTAGCACATAGAGCAGGAAACACAGCGTACAACGTTCGCTACGCCGAGCTAAAGCGCCGAGCCAGCCGTGCTCAGCAGGAAAATGGCGCGAACGAAAAAGAAAAACGCAAGCAAAACTCAAGATTCGCACGTTTCCAAGGGCAACGGCAGGGAGACCAATCGTCGTGCAGAAAAACGGGGGCAAAACTGGTTGCCGCGGGGGAACGCGCCAGAGGCGAGGAGGAGGCGAGGAGGTCGCACGGTGGCGGCAGAGTTCAAAGAGTGTCGCTACTTTCAAATTATCAAGGGACTTTAGCGGCGCCTCCTCTCCTCTTTTTGTTTCTATTATGCCGACCCGCTCCGCTCCCTTTCCCCCTTACCCCATGCCGCGCGCGCCGCTTATTATTATTATTTTTAGCCTGTACGCGGCGTTTCTTTTTTTTTTTTTTTCTATCGCGCGCTACGGCGCTCCACGCGCCAGCTCGCAAGCAATGCGCGCGCTACGCCATGCATTGGCATTGCTTTCGAGCTGGCGCATGGTTCGCCGTGGGCTATGCGTTGGCACGCACGCAGTCTTGCCCATACTTATATTATACCAGCATGTGCCGGGATATAAAAGAATTCCACTTCCAACGCAACAGATCTTGGGTCTCGCTTTGTCAACTTCGTTTCCGAAAACAAAGATTTTTCTTATAACGAGGTGTGATACATGCTCAAAAAATGAGCAAAAGTGAAAGGTGCATGACATATACAAGAGCACTGAACACAAAAGTCACAGACGGTGAAATAACAAAAAAAGCGCTAGAAAATGCGAAGGCCGTTTCATGTACACACATATATAAAAAAAAAATTTATATAACGCCCTCAAGACCGAAATATAGACGAGCTTCTGATATATGCACTAAGATATTGCACAAAACTGGACGACGTGTATGACATAGTCATGACTACTATAGAAAGGGAAAACTCCCTGGTAATGGCAAAAGCAATGACACGCAAAATACCTAAAAAATGAAATAAAAAGCAAACATTGTTTCATTGACAGTCGTACAAAAAAAATAGCTTACTTATAAACCTGCACGAAAGTATATCGAATGCGTGACATGTTCATTACTACTGAACAAAATGAAAAAGACATGGAAGAACAAAAATAACAATGTACTAACAACTGAAATACACATTATCCCATTATTTTGCACTTGGCCACAACTTGAGTAACGGTGGCAAGGGGAACAGAAGGTAGTCGGCTTTTGCAGCAGCACATAGAAAACATTCGCAGAAAGGCTTATTCCTCAATCAAAGACCAGGTAAAATAAGCCAACAACACGACTTTTCTTTCGCCCTAAATGCAATGCTCAGCAGTAAAATTACGTCACTTAAGGCACTAAGTCGTAGCTACCGGGTACTCCTTTGTATAATAAACACGACCTGCAAAAATCTGCATGTATGACACTTGCAATGCTCATGCTTTCCAGAAGAAAAACAATGCTTATCATGCCTACACATGAAGGTTGACCGCGCGGTTTTCCCATCGGCGATTACTGAGATAATACACAAACACGAACAGTAATTTTTCATCTGTTAGTACATTTGTATAACGTGACACAGAAAAAGCACCGAGGGCGGTATGGAAAGCTGGGCAAGTTACTGAAATTGCAGAAGGAGACTTGGCACAGAAAAACACAAGTCATAGACCAGGTGACAATGCGGAGGAACATCTATTTGTCAGCTTTCTCTAGCGGCAAAAGGAAAGTTTTACACAAGGCGCAACGACGTCCGGAGGCTCATGGAGCACACACATGGACACGGCTGTATTTGTGTACATGCGCCTTCTGGTGTCCTTGGGTCTGCGCGCTCACCTGTTGTCTTTAGGCACCTGCAACAACCTTACAGGGCTTGTTATTGAGCTATTCGTACACCACTGCACGATGCACGAGCGGTGCCAGTCGTGAAACGGGAGAAACATCGCGAAACTCAAGCTCACAGCTACCGAGGACCACGAAACTGACGAAACTACCCACGCCGGTCAACGCACAGCAGCGCACGCTTCCCGATAACAGCAGATAACGAAACATCAAACGTCATGCAGCGGGCTAAGCTGGCGCCGGGCCGGCGGGGCCGCACGGCGCGCGCGCTGAGACAGGCGAAGTTGAGGGAGTTATGAGGGAGAACGAGGGGAGAGGAGTTGGGGGGGAAGGGCTGGGCCACCTGCATGAACGCGCGTGCGCGCAACGATCTACGAGGCCATGCAATTGAAACGGATTTTCGGCGTCGCCCTCCGCATAGATGGCGCCAATTACCTCTGCCACCTAAAGCCCCTTGATACTGAAAGTAGCGCCATTCTGTGAACTTTGCCGCCGCGCCGCCAACCCTCGCACATCATCCTCGCCCGCCTCTCCACTCGGCGCTTTTCTGACCGATGATTGGCCGCTCCGGCCGGCCCCAGCCGTCGCCTTGGAAACGCGCGCGAAAGCGTCGCTTTGCTTGTGTTGTTGTTTTTCTTCGGCGCCATGGGCAGGCCGTGTTCCTTTATTCAGCTAATTCGAACTCTGCATTTCGCACCGCGTTATGCCGGGTTGCTGCGCATTTCAGTGCACAAGCCGGCGTGAAAAAATAGCTTCATGCTTTTCACGATTCCTCGAGCGAAGAACGACATCAGCCGCAGAATAAAGTGGATTCACAACATCGGACGCATATCGTCTGGAGAATAACACCATGCAATGTTTCATGTTACTGGGTTCGAGCTTATGCTACTTCTAACCGGCGGTTTATATAAATATTTTTATTTTCCGAAGTGTGTGCCATCCTGGATGTTTTGTGTGTTTTCCGTGTAACGTTTCAGGAGTCACCTGCAATAAAAATTGCATCTGGCCAGATATGTGCTGGTGTGTCACAGTGGCTGTGTATTCTATGCTCCAGACCTGTACTCTGCGTCTGAAACTTGTGTTGGGGTGGCACGATGTTTTCAGTAAGTAGCTAAAAAAACTGGCAAAACCCTGCATGCCGCTCTCTCAGATCTATGGTAATGGCTGCGGCTGGAAGCTTTTCCAGCTCTTACGAAACAGCTTTATTGGCAAATTGCAAAAGGAATGACATCTGGGAGAGTCATTAATACCACAGATGGGAAGAATAATGTGCAAAGGAGGACCAAAACTTCGCTCAAATAAGCTTTGAGCATCTTCTTGCCTGCTATGGATCTTTAGAGCGATGAAGGCTTTTGTGTGACCGCCGCGACTGTGAAAGTCTACCGCGATTCCGAGGTCTAGCGGCACGTGAGGAGCGAGTCAGCAGAGATGCCTTTTAAGGCTGACTTTCATTCGCCATAGGTGAAATCTTTACAATTTATATTTAGTTATGCTATCAAAATAACGTCAGATTCTTAAGCTCTGTGTTTCTAAAATAGTACGAATTGTTTCCTTGAAACCGACCCAGTCACAGAAGAGCTAAATCCCATCTTATCGTCCTTTACAGCGCTGAATATTGCATCACCACGGGCGTCTGAGGCACTAATTGAATGCATTCGATGGGCTACACTGAATAAGTCACAGAGACAGCATCCCCTTCCCATCTCTTAATCTAGTCGTCCGTTGCCGTCAGCAATCATTCATAAATTTCAAGCCAACCCTTGGCTACGCTCACTTCTACAGTAGTCAATAAAAATATATCTCTTGAGAGCACGAAAAACTAGAAAAAAATTGTTCTCTTTCAAGCAGGAATGAAATTTCTATAGCCCAGGTATTAAATGCGCGGCATATGCATTACACCGAGGCCCCAAGCCTTTTAGGACTGAACCCCTCCCACCCTGCCCCCCCCCCCCCCCCCCAAAAAAAAAGTCCATAATCACGTTATAGCAAATTTCGCATCATTTTTGCGGCCACTGTCCTGCTTCTGAAGCTTCACGCACGCAATGACGTCCAACTAAATTACCGCAATCTCTGCCTGGCTCGACTGCAAAAATATAGTGGCATAAAAAGTACTTCCGCGAAAATGCAGCGCTAGTTGAAATTGCATTTAACGGGGCGTCACTGTGTCGAAAAATATTAAATAATGTACAAATGTAAATTAAATACTGCGCTAATTAAAGCTCTGCCCTGTTGAAGTGACCAGTATAAAGATATCAAAGCCAATGTGGGCTATATACAATACGCTGCGATTGTTAATTCATGCCGCAAACGCGCACGTTTAGCGCTTTCATTGCTCAAACGAGAAGGTGATAAATGTGGGTCATGGTAGAGTCAAGCACATTGCATCCCTTTCTAGTGCTTTCGTTTAATAATAGAGCGAGAAAAAAATCCCGAAGTTAGGTGCGATCACGGGTGCCAGCTGATGCATCAAGCCGGCGAGCGCGCGATGGCCTGCGAAGCGTGCCGTGCGCAGCGCGCACAGCCGGCGGGCGAGGAGAATCGAGGAGGAAAGCGCGGGAGTGGAGGAGAGTGTCGCTACTTTAAAATTATTAAGGGGCTTTACTGCCACCTAGTGTTCCTGTATATGCTCCCGCAGGGAGCAGAGTTGCGCATAGGCCCGCCGTCGTGCTCCAGCTCTGCAGCGAAGCCACTCCTCGCGCGCGCAGGAGCCAAACGCCGCGCGGTGTTCCGCCTTTTAGAGCGCAGCTCTTTGGCGTCCGTTCCTGGGTTTCGCGTCGTCGTCGGCGTTGTCGTCGGCCTCGTAACCAGCTCCGCCCCCCTTTCATCCCCCCAGCGCTAGCAGCGACCGACTGATACCGCTGGATGCCGCTGACGCCGCTAGAGAGTCAAGATAACGTGACTGCATAGAACACCGTCGCCGCCATGCAGAAAGAGGAGGAAAGGGTCCCCCCCCCCTGTTCTTGTGTGGCGGATAGGGTGCTCTTCAGTTGCCGACGCGCCGGTTATTTCACGTAGGCCCCGGCACGTCGACGAATACGTGACCGCCTTCCCACGGCTAGACCTGGTTCTTAGCGCTGCGGAAGCGAGGGTATCATATTGTTTGTGTCGGCATCGGCGGCGTTGTCCCTGAAACCAACTCCGCAGCTGGGGTTGACTCACTATCGGCGTCAGCGGCATCAGTCAGTCGCTGCTATCTCTTCCCTCCTCCCTTTATCGTGTTGTCCGCTTGCTGCGCGCGCTTCTGCCCCCATCGTTTGCCGCTGGGTGTACACGCCGCCCCCCTCCCCCCTCTTCCTGTGAGTCTCCGGTTGTCAAAGCGCCGGCTCGAACTTAATTCCTTTCTTCGCTCCTCCTCCAATGCAACCCCTGTGCGGTGGCAATCAGAGAGCCAGATCGGTGGCGGCGGATCTGTCCATCGATCCACACCGATGTTAGTAGTGGGGGACTTTAATGTTGACATAAAGACAAACAGCAATTTCCTAACACTTATGCGGGAGAACATCCCGTTCCTCTCGCTCGTAACGCGTCCCACGGCTGTGACAACCTCGCGAGGCACTTGTATAGATCTCGTCTTTGAGAATCAAATATTGGTGTACCAAGTCGAACATATATCAGTCTATTTCTCCGACCACAAAGCTTCCTTCATGACTGTCAAGAACTGTTAGTGGAGTCTTTGTTAAAGGAATACGTGTGAAAAATAAAAAAAAAATTCTGTGATAGCGCATACATGTGTTGCTCGATTTCTTTGCCTCAATCTATCGAAAAGGTGAAACAGCTTATTTGCTGCGCTCAAATTTCGCATTAGGAAGTAACGCAATCGTCGGTAATTTTTTCTCTAGTGGTTGCGAGCTACAAGCGCCAATTGTTCGCAGGCGCTTAGCAAAGGGCACTTCTTAATACAGGCTACGCTCGAACGAGTCATTCGTGCAGCCGGAGGGGGTGGGCTTCCAACCAACCGAAACTTTGTATGTACCTATGTAAACACGCATATACAAAAACACACACAAACGTACAAATAGGGGGTTGGACCGCCTTCGATTCCCCAAAATAAAATACTCCCATGGCTCGAACAGCTCCGAAGTTCGCTCGCAAACGCGCAGTACGTTGCCACAAAAAGCGGTGCAATGATTTTCAGCATGCATATGAAGTTGTCTTATCATGATCAGAAGGCGAGAAATGTTTTAAAGAGTGTTTAAAGAAAACTTCACACACGTAAGGTGGACACTTAGCGCATTTTAGCTGCCGGAACCAGCCGATTAATGACCGTCGCCAAGAGAGCTATCGTGCCTGCAGTTATGTCAGTGACCGTTAACAGAGCGTCATTTATCACTAACCATCGTTCACAACAGCTGCACGTTTTCGATACATGCGGTGCAGACAGAGATTTAAGCGCATTTCAAATGTTCACATGCGCACATTTTAAGCAAAGCTTACATTTACGATTTATTCATACCGCAGACTAATCAGCTATTTAGTAGCAGCAAATCTGCAAGTAGAAAAAGATTCAAGATGCAAGAGCTTATAGATCAAATTTATTTCATACAAGGGAATGCATGAACGGCTGCTGGCAGCAGGCCAAGTGTGCTGGTTCTTGGAACCTTGGGGGCAGAATTCAAAGAAACTGGAAAGGCAACAAGCTATTACGAGTAACAACAGGTTATTTTTATTGCACTATAATCACATCCAGATGGCAAACTTGCAGAGTAATTATTCACACAGTGCAGACTGTAATATGACAACACATTTTTCTTGATCTCTCACCACTCAGAGAAGAGCCAGTAGTTTAAGACACTGTATCAAGTCAATGAAATCACTGAAGGAGGCTTTGGCCAAAAAGCCAGGTTACAAAGCTTTGTGACCTATCGCATCAGAGGCAAGGAAATTTTACGTCATTCAACAGTGCATTCACTCCACTCCCGCCCACAGGAAACAGCATTCACCAAAGCACAACGTAGATTTCCAGCACGTTTAATTGAACGACAAATTTTGTTCCACTGGCACCGCATAGAGCGCTTTACCGCCTTCCGTGCGGTTTGTGCAGTGTGGTGCGCTGCACCCCGTCATACTGGAATACAAGTGCCAGTACGATGTGTTTCGTATCACTTCACCAAGGTCCTTGACTTCACATCGTCGAATACCGTACCTGAAACCCGCAGCTGCTCCTCTGAACGCACGATCGATGGTCTTCTGATTGCAATGGCGATGGCACTGACGGAAACGACGAGTTCGCATGAGTCGGCGATGCGCCCGTAAAGTTGGCTTCGCAGCGGCGCGGATCATTTGACGTCATTTGACGGTGCGAGTGGCGCCGGAAAAGTTATGCGCAACTCTGCTCCCTGCGGGAGCATATACAGGAACACTACTGCCACCTAAAACCCCTTGATAATTTGAAAGTGGCGACACTCTCCTCCTCACGGCGCGATCCTCCTCGATTCTCCTCGCCCGCCGGTTGCGCACGGCGCGCTTTTCCTCCTGGGCTCCCGCGCACGGGCCGCAGGATTCTATGGAGGCGTGTTATTTTGGGCCAGTTGCGCGCCCCAGTGGAATTGAAAATTTTGAGAAATGCTAATTACAGCATCGATAATGCTGGAGGCAACGTTTGTGCGGAGGTTGTTTTTTTCTCAGAGCCGTATGAACGGGGTATAGCGATGTAAACGGAGCTTTGAGGTGAGTTCTATGCTCCAGACAATCAGACAATTTTTCTGCCACATGATCAGATGCTTTACTTCGTGCGTCTGACCTAGTATTGCTTGTGACACATCCCTTTGTGTGTGGCTTATTAAGCGAAAGCCTCCGACCTCTGTTTCAAGGTCCCGTTGTGAGCTACAGAAAATATCACGTGACCGAAGAAAAGCGGGAAGCGAACCGAAGCATGTGCAGCCGAGTATAAGAGATGATTAATGGTTAGCAAAGTAATGATTGATTAGTGATTGGATTAAGATGAATTCAGCTGTATTAAGGAGGATTAAGGTGGAGTAAAGTCGATGAAGGTGTATTAGGGTGAATTAAGGTGCATAAAGGAGGACTAGGTTGGATTAAGGTCAATAAAGGTGGATTAAGAGAGAGAGAAAAGAAGGGTAGGAAAGCCAAAGGTGGATTAAAGTACGTGAAGAAGGATAAGGGTGGATTGAGAAGGATTAAAGTACGTTAGGGAGGATTATGGTGGGCTAGGGTGAATTAAAGCGAACGAAGGAGGATTAGGGTAGATTAAGGGGGCTTAGGGTGGATTTAGCTGAATGTGGATTAAGGTGAATTAAAGACGATTATAGTGGATTAGAGTGGATTAAAGTGAAAGGGGGAGCATTAGGGTTGATTAAGGAGGATCAAAGTGCATTAAGGAGGGTTAGAGTAGATCAAGGTCGATGAAGGTGGATTAGGGTCATTAAGGAGGACTTTCGTGGATTGTGGTGGAAAGAAATGAAGGAGAATGAAGGTCGATGAATGTGGATTCGGTGGTTTAATGTGCATTAGGAGGATTATGGTAGACTAATGGGTCTTAATACTCAATGAACCCTAATTCACATTAGTCCACCCTAATCCACCTTAATGCTCCTTCATCCACCTTAATTCAGCTTAATACTCCCAATCCACCTTAATACAACCTAATCAACCTGCATCGCCCCTAATGCACCTTAGCCTACCTTATACGGTCTTAATCCTCCTTTATCAACCCTAATCCATTATAATCCACCTTAATTCTTATTCATGCACCTTAATCCAACTTAATCCTGCTTAATAGTCCCAATCTACCTTAATGCACCCTAAACCACCTCTATCGAACCTAATCCAGCTCCATGGCCCATAATCCACCTTAATCTAACGTAATCCACCCTAATCGGCCTCAATCCTCATTCATCAACCCTAATCCACCTTAATCGACCTTAATATTCCTTTATCCACCTGAATCCTCCCTAATCATTGCTCATGCGCCCTAATCGGTCTTAATACCCTTTGATCAACCGTTCACCTTAATCCACCATATTCCGCCTTAATCCTCGTCCACCCACCTTAATGTTTATTAATGCATCTTAATCCTTCTTAATGCACTCTAATCCACCTTAATCTTCCTTAATACACTTTAATCAGCCTTAATCCTCCCTAATCCACCTTATGTCAATCACTAATGATTCATTAACTAACTTGGGTAATCATTCTCTTATACAGGGGTGGACATGCTTTGGGTCACCTCTGGCCTTCCTTGGGTCACGTGATACTTCCAGTTTACAACGCTACCTTGAAACAGAGATCTAAAGGCTTTCGCCTTAAAATTTAAAGGGGTTGGGACACCAAATTTTGAGGCAATAAAAAGCATGTTGTAGGCTGCTTCCGTATGCAAGGACACCCAGAACGAGGTATTGGACGCTGCAAACATTTCAAAATAATTTTAATTCAGCTCCAAAAAGTAATTAAAAAACTCCTTCTCGTGGTCGAGACCCGTCGCTAGCGCGGCAGTTATGACGTCACAGAGGAGGAACGAAAATATTGACGTCATAGCACACTAGCACAAAAACGTGACGTATGATTAGCAATGAAATGCCGATTACGGAGCCTGCTGAGCCAAGCGACCGAGCATAGCCTCCACTATGACCGAGCTACAGGCATATAGAAATCCTTTCTTAATGCAAAGAATGGGTAAGGCGTGCAGACACGGACACAAGAGGAGAGAAGTGGACAACACGAACGCCGCACGGCGGCCCGCGAACGGCAAACGAAAGGAACCATATGCGGCGTTCGTGTTGTCCGCTTCTCTCCTCGCATAGCCGCATAGTTCGGCAGTTCGGAGCGGTCTCTCGTTCGCTTGGCCTTTCTCAACCCACGTTACCGGCACGGAGACTCGACGCACGCCGTTTGCCGTTCGCAGGTCCCCGTGCGATGGCGGTTTTGCTCGCGAACGGCGAGATTTCCTTGCCGTAGAAAGGACGGGTCCGGGACCCATTTGTGCGGCAGCCGTACGGCGAAGCGGCCAATCAGTGACCGAGGAGTGGTCACTCTGGCACCGACGGCAGCCTCACCGCCTCTGATCTTTCGGCGCCGCCGATATCATCGCTACGCCTTTTCCGGTTCACTTCAATGCTAAAGCTTACGGCGCTTCGGAAGGAATCGCCGACTCTCACAAGCCGCAATATTTTCTTACCGTTGTTGTCGCTCTTCTCAATAATTATAATAATCGCGACATGCACTTCGAATCGCCAGTTGTTTACCTCTACTGGGAGAGCATGCGTACGCGCGAGCAGACGACGCAGCATCGTTTTACGTCACTATTCTTTGTGGCCGACGTGACCAAGCCATGTTGCGTTTCCTCCTCTGTGACGTCAGAGCATCCCCGGAGCCCAGAAACCGAAACCGAAATCGCTCGGTATAGTAATGCTATTATTAAATTATTTATCGGATAGATATGAATCCAGCTGTGTGTATCGTGCTTCCTGAAGCATGACGCAACGTTTGAATCAACAAACGCATGAACGAAAATTTTGTTGTCTCCACCCCTTTCAAAAAAACTCAGTGTTGACTAGCTAACGCTCATCACCTGCAATACCACGGGTATACTTGCCACTAATTTTTTTCAGGGCGCAAAGCAGAATCTATAACGCTGCACTTCCGACTGAATAACAACAGTTAGCGACGTGCGAGGTGATGGAGCCGCCCCAGAATATTAAGCACACTGAGGACAACCGCAACGAAAACGCTGGTGAGCAGGCCGGAAGAATTACGGCCTGCACATTACGGGATGCTTTGCTACGAGCTATAAGAAAGACGCCTCAGCTCCCAAACAACGCTGTTCTTTGTCGGAACAAAGTTCTTTCGACCAATGTCATACAGCAACTGCTTCCTGCGCAAGCCGTCACGCTTTCCTTGTGGTATCATAAAAACGGCATAACCATCTTCAGGCTTCTTGGTGCAGTTATATATGCGCAACAGTCCGGCATAGCGCTAGCACATAGAGCAGGAAACACAGCGTTCAAGTTCACTACGCCGAGCTAAAGCGCCAAGCCAGCCGTGCTCAGGAGGAAGATGGCGCGAACGAAAAAGAAAAACACAAGCGAAATTCAAGATCCGCGAATTCCAAGGGCAACGGCAGGGAGACCAATCGTCGTGCAGAAAAACGGGGGCAAGACTGGTTGCCGCGGGGGAACGCACAAGGGGCGAGCAGGAGGCGAGGAGGTCGCGCGGCGGCGGCAGAGTTCAAAGAGTGTCGCTACTTTCAAATCATCAAGGGATTTTACTGCCACTGATAATTTTTACTGCCACTGATTTACGTCCCCACCGCGGCTTGGAACGCCGACGAAGAGGGGACGGCGCAAATGTAGACATGACCGTCGCGTGTCAAAGTGTATTATCTATTTTTATCAGCTTAAGATCAGATACGGTTTCTATTTCGAACCAACGCATTAAACTTAATTTTGCAAGTTGCCAGGTTGCTTGAAGCCTGCTTTACCTCCACCGTGAGTCGGCCAGGATCTGCGCATGGTTTTTGCACACGCAGTAAAATAATGCACGAAACCCTAGCAATAAATAGTTTCGCTGTAAAATAGTTAATCAATCGTTATGCCGTCACCATCTTACTACAACCTTCGTTTTGCTGCTGTCGTCACACACACAATTGCACGCCTTACACAACGCGCTCGCCCGCTGGTGACGGTTAACCGTTGTTGTGGTTGACGAGTTAAGTGCTTTGTGCTTGCAGCTAATGAACTCTTTCGAAAACTTGCACGTCTGCTGCTCTGTAAAGCTTTTTTTGAGGAAGGTATGCTCGATCGTCCGGGGACTAGCTTCTACCTGTTAAAACGGAAAAGTTAACGAATTGCAATTTTTGATGTTTCTTAGGTGTTCCGTTTGTCAGGTCAGCCCGGTGTGAAAGGTAATTCTCCAGGTATTTTTGCCAGGGTCCGATGGATTACTTGCTGTGAAGGCCCGGTAGGATACAGAGCCGGCACCAAATTCACGATGTAGTGTTGCGTACATGACCAGTCAAAGCTTTACTTCTGGCCACTGATCGCTCCGTATACTTGTCCTAACAATCTAGACATCTGACGCGAGCTCAGCGTTTCAGCGAAGTCTTGCACTGTGTCCGAGGCACACAACTTTGCTGGTACAGCGCAATATGTTTCTTGCGTCACCTTCACTAAATGCGAAAACTCATGCGAAGACGGCACGTCTTCATATGACGGTTGTGCTGCCTTTCAAGAAAGACGGAGTGTGGCCGTGTTGCTTTCGGACATTGCGAGCTTCCTTGCGCCGATGCAGCATTAAATATAAACGCGTTTAATTAAATGCTGGGATGTTACGTTCCAGAACCACGACCTGATTATGAGGCACGCCGTAGTGAGGGACTCCGTAATATTTTGGATCACCTGGGGTTCTTTAACATGCACCTAAGTCTAAGTACATGGGTGCTCTCGCATTTTGCTCCCATCGAAATGCGGCAGCCGTGGCCAGTATTTGATCACGCGACCTGGTGCTTAGCAGCCCAACACAGTAGCAAGCAACCACGGTGGGCTTAAAGGCGCTTCGGCCAACGGGAAATATTTTTGACTGAGAGTTTATTTGTAAGTCCGTCGATTTAGGTACAGCGATACCATAAAATGCACAGCTTAATTGTCAGTAAACTATTGATGCTTGTTTATGGCAGCAAGAAGACGACTCCTTGACTGCGTGTTTAATGTTCGAAGTTAATGCACCAAAACTGATTTTTTGGCAAAAGTGAAATTGTGTCCTTTTTCTAATTCTCGCAGAGCGTCATAACGCACAATAACCCGGCGGAAAAAACCTTCGTGACCGCTAATTGGAAACCTGTAAAGTTAACCGAGCCGCTCATCGAAGTTTTCTTCAGGTACGTCCTTTGTAAATTAGGCACGTCTTAGCAAAAAGGGCGTTCCAATTGCAGGGCAAACAGGGTGCTTAGCGTTTTATATACTCTATGTAAATTAATGGCAGCTGCTTAAGCTACGCCGTGCACCAAGTGCTACAACTTAGTTGTGCAAAGCCCAATAGAAACGAAAAGCGCGCTGCGCAAACGCTGCTGATGCAGTATTCTTCGTTGCTCTGTCGTGCGCCTCACGATGTTTGGCGCAATGACCCTAATTTATAAATTAGGCATCAAGCTTTCTAGCTCTTGACTTGAACACAATACCTTCAGCATCATCCGTACGGCTTTGCTTCCGTCAACATACCTCTTGTGGGTTCAACCTTTTAGAGCTCCAACGAAGGCGCGCGAGATATATTTATTTATTTATATTTAATTAGACGAATAGCATTAGTCGCCTACTTCAGGACTAATGAGGCTATCTATCTATCTATCTATCTATCTATCTATCTATCTATCTATCTATCTATCTATCTATCTATCTATCTATCTATCTATCTATCTATCTATCTATCTATCTATCTATCTATCTATCTATCTATCTATCCTGTTACGCCTAAACAGCAACCGAATTTGTCTTTGAGCTAGGGCGACTAGGTGTAGGATCATGGTCGTAATGCCGCCGCGGTCACTTCGTTGTCGTCATTCAAACTTCGTCATCGGACCCTCGTCTTGCCGTTGCCGTCGCGCCTTCTGCGCTGACCGAGTGAAATAAGTTGTCTAATCGCTTGGGCCCATAGGTATGTGCCCGTGGTCATGATGCCATCTTAGTGTTTACGTCGATGCCATTGCAGCTATGTCAACCGACCTTCATCATGCCGTTGTCGTCACGCCATCATGCTCGCACAGTCGTCATGCATTCGTTGTCATGACATCACTGTGATGCGATTGTGGTCGTTCTATTGTCCCACTCAAGCTTCTAGCTCTCCTCATACCAATGTCATCACGCCATCGCTGTCATTGTGCCGTCGTCATGCATTGGCGTAGCGAAGGCGGGGTGGGTTGAACTCCTCCCCCCCCCCCACTCCCAAAGTTTTGTGACGGACCTCTCCCCTTGCCCTTTCCCACGGAACAGAAAGTATCAGGAGGTCGGCTCCGAAAGAGCGATATGGATGAAAGGGAAAGCTTGAGTGAGAAAGCAAAGCAAGGGCTAGAGGCGGTCCGAAGGGGTGGGGGATTGTGATCCCCTCTCCCATGCACAGGACATTGCGGCCCCACTCATGGCGCGCCTCTACCTTATTCCATCACTGCTGAGCGCGGAATCAGTGCTAAAAATTCCACACACAGATAATGATTGTAGGAACGCGTGCATAAGCATTGGGAACATCGTCGCTCCCCACCAGGCCTCCCTGTCGTCGAAGGGCTTCGCATTTCTGGTACTTGACTGAATCATCGAATCCGCTGTGCGGAAGAAAGACATTCCGAAATTATTGCGACTTGATTTTCAAGAAAACGCATATTAAGCATCCCACCCTTTTCTTTTCTTTTTTCTTTCCCTTGTCTCTGACTTCCGTTATGTGAACAAACTTGGGAAGAGCTTGCTGTGAGACTAGATTGTACACGCTGCTAGAATTAGAACAGGGCGAAAAATGGGACCAGAAAGACCTATAGAACGCCGATTTGCTCACGGCAAATTGTATGAAGGACGGGCTGCTGGCCAAGGGAAGCCATCAGAAACCGCCACAACAAACAGATGGAAGGACACGTAGGTGAATGGCCTCGAAGCCTATACAGAAACGGAAATGTAGGAATATTAGGGGCCGCCGCGCCGCTCAACAACCAGGAGAATTTCGAAGAGTGCGCCAGTGATTAACGAAAAATAATTTTCAAAAGGGGAGTTGGTTATGGATTGCACGAAGAGGGGGCGCATAAAAGGCGTCAAGGACCGCTGGCGACTCAAACCTGGCTGGGTGCTTAAAAGCAATTGTGGAGAGGGTGAAAGGCGACAAAATAGTGGCGGTAGGGACATTTCCAGGGCGGACACTGGGTTCTGTCATGGAGCGAGCGAAATAAAAGCTCGGGGAAAATGCCCACGTGCGCAACCTTATCACAGTAGCAGGTGGGCTAAATGACGTCCTAAACAGCAAAGGGCCAGGACTAGCCAAGCGCTTGGCGAAGGGGGTGGACGACTTGCGCGAGCTATCCCCTCAGGTGCAGATCGTGGTATGCACGGGGCAGGAGGTGCCTGTACGTGACAGACACATACACGCGTAGAAAGAGCCGTAGTTGCTGCTAATGAGACGATATGGAAATTACCCGAGAGAAACGTTTCGATGTTGTTGAAGTAAACAGGGAGGTGAGAAGGTGTGGTGGTTTTGAACGAGACGGATCCACTTCAAATACAGGCTTGAACGAGAAGTGGGCTGGCAACTTGCTGGTCGCACTGTTGCTTTTTCAGGGGGCCCACGGGCGCTCAGGAGGCCAGAGTAGGTTGAAATGAAGAAGGTCCCCTAAGAGAACCTCAGAATAGCATCGCCGTCAATAACAGAAAAAAGGAGAAAAGCAAGAAAGGGAGCTCGCCTTGCAATAGGCTACATAAACATGCAGTGCGGCAGAAGAAAGAAAATGTGCGCAGAGATTGAAGAACAGTTACACAGAGAACAAATAGGGGTGTATGCGGTTACAGAAACGCACTTTCGAGACTCGGAGGAGTCGCCAGTGATTGAGAATTATGTTTGGGAAGGTTGCAACAGAACTAAGTCGGAATGAAAGGCAGGGGGAGTCGGAATTCTCATACATCAGGGAGCCAAATGGAAAAGAGTAAACTGACAATGTCAAGAGCATCTTTGGTTATCAGGTACAATGAGTGGGAAAGACACTTGCCTTGGAGGAGAGCAGAATGGCCAGTCCAAATTTGAACGCTGAACAAATAGCAAATATAGTCGCTAGGGTTGAGGAAAAACTTGGCAAATGCCCAAGTAAAGAGTGGAAATATGGTGAGCTTCTAAGTGTAATAAAGACAGAAATACAGAAAGAGAAACAACATGTTCGTTGGAAAGGAACAAAGAAACCGAAAAGCTGGTGGAACAGGGAGATACGAGAAGCGATCGCCGAACGACAGAAAGCATTTTGAGGGCACAGGCACGCAAAGAAGGTGCAGTTGCCGCAGGATGAAGTACCAGTAAATGGGAGATATACCGGGAGAAAAAGTCTATGGTTCAAATACTGGTGTAAGCAAAATTAAATGGTGAAAGTGAACGTTGGTTGTCAGAAATACGTGAGAAAAAGAAGGTCCCACCTAGAATATTTTGGAACCAAATAAAATTTTTAGGCAGGAAGTCAACAATAATACAGCAACATATCCAAGACGAAGATGAAAACAGACTGCAAAGAGAAGCGGCAATAAATTACTTCCGAAAAGTAACAGCCGTATATTTCCAAGGCAAATACGAGGTTATATTTGAAGAAAAAAAGAGCATGAAAGAGACCCAGCTGGGAAAGGAGCTGGTGCTGACAAAGTTAAACTGGAAGAAAGCGGAAGAGAAAATTCCTAAGTGCACAGCCACAGGGCTATGCGAGGTTCCCGTTAGGCTGATAAATGAACTAATACCAAAAAGTAAGGAAGCGCTGGTGAAAGCAGTGGAAAAAACTTTAAAAGATAGACGAATACCAGAAAGTTGGCGACAAAGTAGAATGAATTTAATTTATAAAGATAAGAGGGAGAAAGAGGAATTCACTCGTATCGACCGTTGACCATTACATCGGTAATATACAGGCTAGCAATACAGGCAATCAAATTAAAATTTCAAGCATGGGCAGAGAATGGCATTTTGGGAGAGCTTCAGAATGGCTTCGGAATAGGTAGGCGCTTGGATGATAACTTGTTTTTCTTACTCACTGTGTTGAAATATGAAAAGCAGAAAGCAGACCTTTGTATGTGACCTCTAGACATTACAGGAGCCTACGACAACGTAGACCGCAACATTTTGTGGGATATTCTGGAAGGGGAAGGCTTAGGTAACGATTGTCTACAGGTTTTGAGAGAGATTTACCTAGAAAATACCGTTTGCGTTGAATTGGAAGGGAGGAGGAGCGAGGAGAAAATTCATGTCAGCAAGGGACTGAGGCAGGGGTGCCCTTTATCCCCGCTGCTGTTTACGATGTACATGGTGAGGATGGAGAGGGCGCTAGAAGAAAGTAATATCGGGTTTATTCTCTCATACAAACAGGCGGGTACAATAGTAGATCAGCAACTCCCAGGTTTATTTTATGCGGACGACATTGTGTTGTTAGCTAACAAATAAAGTGATTTGCAACGTCTGGCTAATACCTATGGACAGGAAGGCAACAATTTAGGTTTTAAATTTAGCGTTAGAAAATCAGGTGTTATGGTATTCAATGAAAACAGTGAACAGACAGTGGAGATACAGGGCCATGATATACCTCGGGTAATAGAAAATAAATACCTTGGTATATGGATAAACGAAGGCAATAGATATATGGAAACACAGGAAAAAACCATAACAGTAAAGGGGAAGAGAAACGCAGCCTTAATGAAGCACAGAGCGCTATGGGGATACAATAGGTACGAGGTCCTCCGAGGTATGTGGAAAGGTGTAATGGTTTCAGGACCTACGTTTGGAAATGCGGTTGTTTGCCTTAAATCCGGGGTACAATCAGGACTCGACGGGAACAAAAGATCAGTGGGTCGCCTCGCATTGGGCGCTCACGGGAAGACTACAAATGAAGCAGTGCAGGGTGATATGGGCTGGAGTAGTTTTGAAGTGGGAAGCTCGCAGTAAAATTGAGTATGAAGAACGGCTGAGGAATATGGAAGAAAGTGAATGGGCCGGGAGAGTGTTCAGGTATCTGTACAGGAAAAACATCCATTAAGCGCCAACTTCGTCCTTGGGATGGATGGATGTTATGAGCGTCCCCTTCGGAACGGGGCGGTGGGTTGCGTCACCAAGCTCTAGCAATTACACTGTCTAATGTCCGAACTAGGTTAAACAATGAAAAAAGGAAAAACAAACACTATGAACTACCACGCTCAAATTTTCTGATCCCCTATTGCGAACTGTGCTTTTGTACGTCTCCGTCTTTTGTCGTTTCCCTACTTTTCTTCCACCAATCCTCCAATCGCCTCCTACTAATGTCTATTGCGGACCTGTTTGCTTTACCACTGCTCCCGCTGAACCCAAGGGCTTCAAGGAGGCCAGTGGTGCCTAAATCGACCGCTGGGTAGACGCCTTCACATTCTAATAAAATATGCTCCGTCGTTTCCCTAGCTTTACCGCAGCAAGCACATGCTTCTTCCTTCTTATATATCGCTTTATAGGTGCGTGTTCTAAGGCATCCCGATCTCGCTTCGAAAAGTAATGAGCTTCCCTTTGAGTTATCATAAATGGTTTCTTTCCTGATTTCGTTTTTTCCTCTTAAGTAGTTACTCATGGCAGGTTTCTTTTCCATTGCCGCCACCCATGAGATTAATTCAGCCTCTCTGACTTTCGGCTTCACCATCTTTGTTGCTGCGTTGCCTACCCTACAGACCGCACACTTGCTGGTAAGCTTCCTAGTTCTTTTCCTCCACTGTGAATCAATGTTTCTCCTGTACAGATACCTGAACAGTTTCCCAGCCCATTCACTTTCTTCCATATTCCTCAGTCATTATTCATAATCCATTTTAATATGAGCTTCTCTCATTTCAAAACTAGTCCAGGGCCCCTATAACGTAAAACTATTCCAATATGTTTTTAGTCCAATCTCCTGACGTCAAATTTGCGTAACCACTGACGCAAGCACCAGGCGGTCACCCGCAGGGTTGTCTGAACAGACCAATCAAATGCTCCCCTCGTTCATAGGAGGTCACTGTTGTTTGCTTGAAAAACGAATAACATGGCCTGCACTGAGCGGCTTGTCTTATCTAATTGGCTCACAAGAGGGAAGGATCATGCTCAAATGTAGAGGGATTCGATGGGGCCGAGCCACTGCAGTGAATATGGATAACTAGATGAAGAGGGTGATGCCGGCGCCTGCGATTGGTCCGCTTTCTCTTACTTAGCTTGCTTTGGCTCGTCGACATTCGCAGCGGCATGCAACGGAAGTTAAAGAATGACGCTAAAATGAATCATCAGCAAAGAAGTGTCGGCAGAACGAGGTCGTAAACGTGTCAAAAGTTCTCGAAAACCTTACACGGCCACGCAAAAAGCTTTATTACACGCAAATAAACCGGTGCTCTCCAGCAGGGGCGGGTAGCCAGTGCCTGAGCGATCGGCGGCCTCCATCTTTTAATCATTTCGGAAGAGGGCAGCCTGCGGTTATTCAGAAGAAAATTCCGTTTTGTTCGGCATATTAATGCATCTGTAATGCGTACGCGTCACATTGACGCGTTAAGTTTTTGCGGTTTTGGGACGTCGCGTGAGAAGCAGCTAAAGTGGGTGCAGCCCGAAAACTTTTGACCAATAGCCGAGGGCTAATGGCAAAAAGGTGTCGAACAGGAAATAACTATCTTTGTTTTATTCAGCCAAATTATGCATACTCAGTGTGTACGCGTCATATCAGATGGGGAGCTATCGAGATTTTCGTGACGTCGCGTGACACACAGGTAAAGTGGGGGTGGTTAAAACCATTTTTGACCAATCGCGGTAGGCAGATTGCATAATTGTAATAGAAAAGTTTGGAATAGTTTGACGTTATAGCGCCCCAGCCCACATCACCCTGCACAACTTCATTTGTGGTCTTCCAGTGAGCCCCCAATGCGAGCCGTGCCAATGACCTTTGGTTGCCATCGAGTCCTGATTGTACCCCTCATTTAAGGCAAACAACCGCATTTCCAAAAGTAAGTCCTGGAACCATTAGACTTTTCCACATACCCCGGAGCACCTCGTACCTATTGTATCCCCATAGCGCTCTCAGCTTCATTATGGCTGCATTTCTCTTCCCATTGACTGTTATTGCTTTTTCCTGTGGTTCCGTATATTATTGGGATTTGGAGTGGTCGTAGTCGTAGGGATGGAGCTTGGGAAGACAGGGCTAGGCGAGCAGGATTTAATTGCATTTTTTACATATTAAGCAAGATACATTGACAGTCTAGCGTGACTCCCAAATGGTCCCCGCAAGACGACGCATACAGCAAACAGCTTACGAGCGCACAGCTCACTAGTACATTTCGAGCATGACAACGAGCGCACAGCTCACTACGACGAGCACGACAACGAGCACACTCTCGCAGCCGACAATCGCTGCTTATAAGCACTTGTCCCCCCCCCCCCCCCCCCCTTGATTCCAAGCGAACGGAAACGTTCGTCCAGTCATCGTTCGACGTCACCGAAGATGACCCGTCCTTTTGGAGGAAGCGGGCTCACATACTCGTGTTGCACACACACACAGGTGTAAAGGTCCGGAGCCGACGTCAGGGGGGCTTCGTAGAACTCTGCTCCGTCAAGGGTGGCGCTGGCGTGTAGCACATTCCTGAGCTTACCCCGCGGCACAGTTATTCGCAGTTCTCTGAAGTGCGCCCCGTTTGGTTGGATTGGAACACGTGCAGCGGGCTGAAAGCTGGTACGTTGTCACCCCGTACGGCCATTCTTAACAATATGTATTGCCTTCGTTTATCCATATACCAAGGTATGTATCTATATTCTTTGACCCGAGGTATTTCCTGGCCTTGTATAGCCACTATCTGTTGACTGCTCCCATCGAATACCATAACACCTCATTTTCTAACGCCAAATTTCAAACCTAAATGCTTGCCTTCCTGTCCACATATATTGTTAGTTAGTTAGTTAATTCGGGTATAGTGAAGCCAGACGTATATTAGCCAGACGTTGCAAATCACTTGGCTTGTTAGCTAGCACCACAATGTCGTTGGCATAAAATAAACCTGGAAGCTACTGCTCTACTACTGTGCGCGACTGTTTGTATGAGAGGCTAAACCGGATATTACTGAAACCCCTTCAACTTCGTAAAGGAGCGGCACTCTCCTCCTCCGCCTTCACTCCCCCTCGTTTATCCTCTTTTTCACGCTCCTTCCCCGACCGATCCTCTTTCTTTCCCTACTCCCCTTGTGCAGCGCGGTTGAGGTGTCCTCTGCTGAGAGACAGTTACTGCGCTGCGCTTAAACCCCATTCTTCCTTCCCCAACCAAGAATCTCCTTCCCCGACCGAGGCGCGGCCTACAGCGCTCGAGCGTAGCAGATGACCTTTCGCAAAGTGAATACACGCCTAACAGGGCGGTGCGCTTTAGACGTTCGCGTTGGCTTTCTAGCTCCGAGTAACTTCGTCTACAGCATAGAATTTGTATACGGCGGTATATACAAATTCAGTGACGGCAGCTTTTGTTTGCTGTTTTCATAACTATTCTTTTAATTATTGGAACGAGCGCTAACGCTGTGCCATGACGACTCTGCATCTATCGCGTGCGCTACAATTAGGTACGCAATATTTCTCAAGTGAGTATCGCAAGAACTTTTTGCGAATGGTTGTAAATAACACATTTACGATTCAATGCCAACATCCTGACCTCCAGCATGCCCTCAGTAATCGAAGTAATCTGTGCCGTCCTTACTATGTGAATTCGAGGCGCATATCAGCTATGACGTACAAAGGCCTACAGAGGGAATGAAGAAATGAACGATGGCTGCTCTGAAGGTTCGTGTAATGGCTGCGGGTGCTGTGGGTATTGTGATAAATGAAATAAAATATATAAGTAAAGAGAACTACAAGCTACAGTGTCGCCGACATGCGTGCTTTCCAATCTTCTAAGGACGCGCAAACGCTGAGATGTGGGGGCTGGTGCCATTATGTTTCTCGTGC
Organism: Dermacentor andersoni; assembly: GCF_023375885.2. Lineage (NCBI taxonomy): Eukaryota > Metazoa > Arthropoda > Arachnida > Ixodida > Ixodidae > Dermacentor > Dermacentor andersoni. The sequence goes on from NC_092815.1 coordinate 237,860,963, forward strand.
CTCAAAGTCGACAGAAATACGCGTGGCCGATCATCAAGTTGGGATTCTGCGTATATAGAAAATGAAATGAGCTTTTAGTATTCGTTCGCGAAGCGTGAATGCGATTACAGCGCTTTTTTCAGGCTCAAACAAGTCAATTATTTTTTCAGGTTAGTGACTCACCACGAATAACATTTCATCGTGCGTGAGCTCGCCCGTTCACGAAGTGACGTACTCGTAGCGAACCGAACTGCACTAAGGTGCATGTATTCAGGACGGTTGCGCTCGCTCCGAAATAACATTTGCGAGATATGACTTCGGCGAATTGATGACCGTGCAATAAATTGCACCGCTATGACGCGGCCGAAATTGCGGCCGATGCAGTCGTTCATACTGAGGCAATATTTGTCGTCTCATTACGTGTGTCGCAGAGACGTAGTGGTGGAACGAGCTAATAGTTAACAAATGAGTAAGCGAACGCGTAAAGGAATCAGCGAACGACGACTAAACCAGCCAGTGAACGAACGGGCGATCACACGTTTTCTTTGCGAGTGCTCCACTGCCGCATCTTAACCTAAACGCACTATAAAACTGACACGAATTAACACGTTCACCTGTCGTTCGGCAACGAACGTGGTTTCGGAACAGCACGCACACTTTTCCTTTGTATCGCAAATCCACGGGCGACCGACAATAACGAACACGTACAAAAGAGGTAAACAAAGCTACTCGCTCTAAACAACGCTAGTTAGTAACCAGGAAATGCAAAGAGTTGCTTTCCTAAGATGAGTTTTCACGCTGGAGTCTCAAATTTTGTCAAAAGGAATGCGCTGAATCCTAAAGGTTTCGTAATCTCGTTTTCGCACGCAGCCTTGCATGCCCGCGAATTCAAGCCTGTTGGCGTACAGTACGATTAAGCGCACCATTTACGACCACGTACTGCTATATAAGCGAAGTACACGTCTAGTGGGACTACACTGTGCGAGACTCGCAACTACCTTGTACACTCGTGTGGAGAAGGTTGGTCTGAAGGTCTCGCTCCCGAATCTATGGATCAATGTCTTTCTTAACCCGTAGCGCTTACCGGACGGTATCGAGAAGAGCTTCTTAACTTTTCTGAAAGTATGTTCGCATACGAAGGCGCAGCAGGTTATGGTGATCGACAATCCCGTTAAGCGACGTTACACTTGCCACAATACTTAATTCATGGCGTTCTCAAATCAGATAACACAGAATAGCAACGGCACCAACATGCGCTCCTCGCCACACCGTAGACGCTTCTCAAGCGAAAATGGCGCTAAAGCACGACTGTAAATCAACGAAGCCGGCGCGAGGACCCACGTGATGCCATTAGGCCAATAGCGACGCGGCGTTGGCCTCGGCCTGAGTGCGCAAGGAGGAGGCGCTACTCTTCAAAGCGTGGTTCTACTTTACGAAGTTCAAGGAGCTTTAGATATTACTTCCTTTCTAGAGCCCTCCCCATCGTCACCATGTGCATCACAAACAGCAGTGACGATAAAGTGCAAGCCTGCCTGAGTCCCTTGTTAATATAAACTTTCTCCTCGCTCATCATTCCTTCCCATTCAACGCAAACTGTATTTTACAAGTAAAGCTCTCTCAAAAGATGCAGACAATCGTCGCCTAAGCCTTCCCTTTCCAGATTATCCCACAAAATGTTGCGGTCAACGTTGTCATACGGTCCTGTAATGCCTAAAAAGGCCACATATAATGGTCTGCTTTCTACTCTTGATATTTCAATACACTGAGTAAGAACAAATAAGTTATCATCCCAACGCCTACCTATTCAGAAGCGATCCTGGGGTTCTCCAAAAATGCCACTATTATCTGCCCATGCTTTCAGCTTTAATTTGATTGCCTGCATTGCTAGCCTGTATATTACCAATGTGTCTATACGAGTGAATTCCATCTTTCTCCCCCCTTATCTTTATAAAATAGGTTCATTCTACTTTGTAGCCAACTGCCTGGTATTCGCCTATCTTTTAAACGTCTTTCCACTGCTTTCATCAGAGCGTCCTTACTTTTTGGTCCTAGTCCATAATCAGCCTAACGGGAATCTCGTCTAGCCCTGTGGCTGTTCGCCTAGGAATTTTCTCTTCGGCTTTATTCCAGTTGAAATTTCCCAGCACCAGCTCCTTTCCCACCTGGTTCGCTTTCATGCGCTTTTTTTTCTTCAAATACAACCTCGTCATTGCCTTGGAAAGATTCGGCTGTTATTTTCCGGATGTGGTATGATACCCCTTTCCCTTCTAGTTTGTTTCCATCTTCGCCCAGAATATTTTCTTGTGCTATTGTGTTGACTTCCTGAATAAGAAATTTATGTTCTTCCAAAATATACCAGGTGCACCGTTCTTATCCTCACGCATTTCTGACAACCAACGTTCACTTTCACTTTTTTTCTTTGCTTGCACCAGTATGCGAATCATGGACTTTTTCTCCTGGTGCATTTCCAATTTACTGGCTACTTCATCCTACGTCAACTGCGCCTTGTTTGCCTGTCTGTGTTCTCAGGATGCTTTCCATCTTTCGGCAGATGGCTTCTCGTATTTCCCTATTCCACCACCTTTTCCGTTTCTTTTTTTCCTTTCCAACGAACATGTTCTTTTTCTTTCCGTATTTCTTTTGTTATTACACTTAGACGCTCACTATATTCGTACTCTTTACTTGGCCATTTGCCAAGTTCTTCCTCGACTCCTGTGTCTATGCTTGTTCTTTGTTCAGCGTTCAAATTTGGGCTGGAAATTTTGTACTCCTTTCTTTCTTTCCCAATTACATATCTCAATTCAAAATGATGCGTTTATGGTCACTCCCTATTCTGCTATACAATTCCTCGTCAATGACCATTTCTCTCAACATATCATGAATTCCTTCTATGGTCAATTGACGGTTTCCCACTTCCCAAGTAACCTGCGCCTCACACTTTGGCCCTGTATTTCCGATAACGAGGTAATGTTGCTCACAAAAGTCTAGAATTGATTGCCTATTGTTGCCAGTATGGCGATCTAATCCTGTATGTGGGCATTCATGTCACGTTATAGGATAATTTCGGCATCATTCACGAAACCCCTAATAACAGTACTTATGCATTCCGCTAACTCTTTATTCTTCTCTGTGCCATTATTTCTGGTCCACAAATGCGTAGCGCACAGCCAAGTTTTTTTTCCACTCATTGTACCTGATAGCCAATGATGCTCTTGACATTTTGAATTTACTGTTCTCTATTTGGCTCCCTGATTGCTGAGCATTCCGACTCCCCCTCCGTTTCTTTCCAACTTAGTTTTGTTGCGACCTTCCCAAACATAATTCTCAATCACTGGCGACTCTTCCGAGTCTCGAAAGTGAGTTTCTGTAACCGCATACACCCCTATTTGTTCTCCATTTAACTGTTCATCAATCGCCGCCGAGTTTTCTTTTCTTCTGCCACCCGGCATGTTTATGTAGCCTATTGCAAGGCGAGCTCCCTTTCTTGCTTTTCTCCTTTTTTTCTGTTATTGACGGCGATGCTCTTCGGAGGTTCTCTTAGGGGACCTTCTTCATTTCAACCTACTCTGGCCTCCTGAGCGCCCGTGGGCCCCCTGAAAAAGCAACAGTGCGACCAGCAAGTTGCCAGCCCACTTCTCGTTCAAGCCTGTAATTGAAGTGGATCCGTCTCGTTCAAAACCACCACACCTTCTCACCTCCCTCTTTACTTGAACAACATCGAAACGTTTCTCTCGGGTAATTTCCATATCGCCTCATTAGCAGCAACTACGGCTCTTTCTACGCGTGTATGTGTCTGTCACGTACAGGCACCTCCTGCCCCGTGCACACCACGATCTTTACCTGAGGGGATCGTTCGCGCAAGTCGTCCACCCCCTTCGCCAAGGGCTAGGCTAGTCTTGTCCCTTTCTTGTTTACGACGCCATGTAGCCCAGCTGCTACTATGACAAGGTTGCGCACATGGGCAATTTCCGCGAGGTTTGCTTTTGCTCGCTCCATGACGGAACCGAGTGTCCGCCCGGGAAATGACCCTACCGCCACTCTTTTATCTCCTTTGACCCTCTCCATAATTGCTTCTGAGCACCTAGCAAGGTTTGAGTCGCCGGCGATAATCACCATTTCAGTATCTCCTGCCTCTCCCTGCCTCCCTTTGATCTTTTCAGCGTTATTCGGACTCGACAAGGGGCACTGACTGCAGTGCTCCTGCTTTTTGTGTGTGGCGGCCTCTAGGTAGGTGGCGCTCTTTCCAGCTACCTCCTCCCCACGTGGCACGCATTCCTCGTGGTTTGCTGACACTCCCTCTCCTGTCATCTTAGGGGACTGCGTTCCATTGTCACGACCATCCTCGTTCACAATGGCTGCCCTGTTGAGCTTTTCCTCTCCTAGTTGAAGTCTTTCTTCCACTACCTTCCGTGCATCACGCTCCCTATTTAGTTCAACTTTGAGCTCTTCAATTTGTCTGACAAGCTTTTCCTGAAAAGCATCCATTTTCTTCAGCCTAGCATCGACATCACAGTGTGTGCCGATTGCCTTGATTTCATGTCCATTCTCATCCGCCTCCTCACCTGCCTTGAGAGACCACCCGCACACTGCTCGCTTTCTCGTCTGTCTTGCCATGTACTGCACGGCTTTTCACTTTGGAAATACCATAGTATAATAATACAGGCTGCTGGAAGCGACGCACGGGCACACTGCGAGGGGCCATTGCAGCAACCGTAGCATAAGTGACTGGTGTAGTCACGACATCCTGCTGGTGAACAGCCGGCAGCGCTTCCGCGACCTCTTCATGGATCACGTTACGGATGTGAGACGGCAAAGGGCTGACAGACTCCTGAGTGACGGACACCAGAGATAGCTGTCGTGCGACTTCTTCGCGGACGAAATCCTTGATTTGCGTTATCAGGGAGGCTTGTTCTGGGCCGGTGGTAAGGCTGCAGAGTGATGCCGCATTTGGTGTGGGATGTCGCCTTGTCAGAGCTCGCTGCTTACGCAATTCATCATAGCTCTGGCACAAGCTGATGACGTCGCCAACAGTGCGCGGGTCCTTGGCCGGAAGCATTTGGAACGCGTCATCGTCGATTCCCTTCATGACGTGCTTGATCTTTTCCGCTTCCGTCATGGCAGCGTTAACGCGCCTGCACAAATCGAGAACATCTTCTATGTAGCTGGTGAATGTCTCACCCGTGTCCTGTGCGCGTGTACGCAAACGCTGCTCGGCTCGGAGTTTCATGACGGCGGGTCGGTCAAATACTTCTGTAATGGACGTCTTGAGCGCCGACCACGTTCGTATATCCCTTTCATGATTTCTGAACCAGAGACTGGCCACGCCCGCGTGGTAGAATGAGACGTAAGCCAGGTTGTCCGAGTCATTCCATTTGTTGTGAACGCTCACCCGTTCGTAGGACGCAGCCACTCTTCAACGTCGTTGTCGTCGGTTCCGCTGAAGATGTGAGGCTCCCGCTGGCGAACGATGCCAGCGCAAGGGACGGGTGGCGATGGAAGAGTCTGCTGGTCGGCGTCCGGCATGGCGGAGGGTAGCGTCCGAGAACGGAGTTCCAGGATGGTAGAGTGGAACGTTACCCAGCACCTCCACCACTTATAAAGGAGGTTTATTCGGGTTCGCAGCGACCGCCGGTTCTACGATGCACCGAGCACAGTCCCCGAGCTCGAGCTTCTGCTGCGCGCTTGATGCTGCCGATGCTGCTGACTGCGTGCACGTTCGTCATCTTCCTTACACTATAATAATGCAGAGCACGTGCCTTGGAAAAACTTATACGCACAGGATCTAAAACCTTAAAATGTCGTAAAGTAATTCTCACCAATGTTCTAAAAGCAATCAATGCCGCACAGACTTAAGGTGTGGCACGCTTTCGCACGTCTTGAACCACGCAGCCACGCTATCGTTTTCCTACCAAATAATTATTCCCGATACCAACGCACACGCAGTAAAACCACTAATAGCTTTTAGTCTTACCACTTGCAAGCTACTATTTAAAGGCTTTAAAGACTTAATGTCCCACCCGGCTGCACATGTTGAAACACTTGGCGCGAAAGGACGCTTTGGCTATTCTGCAAACCAAATATGCACCAAAGACGCCCGCACACAGGAAAGAAGTGAGGAGAAAAGAAGAAAACTACCCAATTAATATTTCAAGGCAAAAGAAAATCTGAAAGTCAATCACACAAGCAAGTTCAAAGCATGCACAAAAAACTTATAATTTCGTCGCCGCGACGGAGCCCTGTTTCGTCATGCCCGATTGCTCAACAACAGACGGCCGCGGCCAGTCGCCGAGCTGAGGCTCACATGTTTCGTCGTAGCACGTGGTGCTGGCTCCGGAAAGCCCATCCTTACTAGACGTGTCGGGACTTTGGAGAATAGACTGCTGCAAGAGACACGACACTTTCAAATCTGTCGGAGCTACTGGTCCTTTGAGTGCGAAGTGTGAATGCCGTAATTTTCACAAAGGCTTCTAAACAGGAAGCAGCCCTGTTTGGAATTGTCTGCCTCATCAATTCCCAAGTGCGATCAAATAATCATACGCATCACGTAATCCATACAATACCATGATGGTAAGTTATTCGCAAACATCTGTTCAAACCAGTCGGACAGTCGGTCACCAAAAGTGAGGGAGACTTGCATCATACGATAATGTCGAAGCTCTAGCGGGAAAGATTAATTCCTGCATTTTTAAATCTACAATAATGTAGCATGCCCACAACGACGAAAGCCTGATTGAGTGATAGGCGACTTGCAAAATAGTGCGAGCCCTCTTCCGCAGATAGATGTGGCCGTGCCACTCACTAAAGGATCCGGCTGCAAAACAACTGTTATCTCCACTGTTACCTGGGCTACAACAAGTTTGGCCTGCAAAACAAGAAGATAAACGATTGTGCGCTGTCTTTTCGTAGTTTAACCCCGTTTCTAGCACTGTTAGTTTTTCCAAAATATGTACGAGCTAGGCCCTCGATATACACAATATCAATGCATCAATTCGTAAACGAAATAAAAAATTTTTTAATATCGTTTGTGAGAAACGTTTGTGAGAAGTTAAGCAAAGTGTTGTTTCGGCAACGAAAAAAGGTGTATCCTCGTTCTTAAAGCATTCTTCTCTGGAGAGTGCTAGGAGTGTCTTTGCGTTCATGGTGTCTACATACATACATACATACATACATACATACATACATACATACATATATTGTGAGCATTCTTCATACGCTTCATATTCTCACCTGTACATACTCATCATCATCGTATTGGGGCCTGGTGGTGGGGCACTCCCTCGGGAGAAGGAAGAAGAGACTGGCTGCCTAAACCTAATCTCACAAGTGGTGGAGTGTGCTTTCCGGTTGCTTCGTCCTCTCACTCCTGGTCTCTCTCCACCTTCACCTACGCTACATCACTGGAGTTGGCCCCGGGTCGCCGCCTCTACCAACTGCACTCGACCATGTCCCAAGACAACCAGGCCAACACCACCACATCCACCTTGCCTACTCCTGCGGGCACGCCTTCTTGGACGGTCACCACCCCTCAGAAGGATCCAACGGTGTTTTCTGGACTTCCAGGTGGCGACGTTAAAGACTGGTTGGAGCTATACGACCACGTGAGTGACTTTAACCACTGGAACAAATCTGCAAAACTTGCTCACGTCGCCTTCTACCTAACTGGCGTCACGAAAACTTGGTTTTACAATCATGAGCTCGATATCATCGACTGGAGCACCTATAAACACCACCTACGCCAGATTTTCGCGAACTCGTCTGTCCACTCTGATATCGCCAAGAAGAAGCTTGCTGAGCGTGTCAAGCACGGGGGCAACTCGTAAACTTCGCACATAGAGGACGTCCTCGCCCTCTGCCGCCGCATGAACACCTCGATGGCAGAGAGTGACTGTGTACGCCACCTGCTCGAGGGTATTGGGACTGTAGCATTCAATGCTCTTGTAGTGCTGAACACCACCTCCATCGCAGACATCATCAGTCCGTGTCAGCGTCTCGATGGGCTTCAAATGCTCTGCTTACATCCTGACACATCTGATTTCAAGGCGTTCAACGACAGCGACCTACGTACCTTGATTCGCTCCATTATCCGCGAGGAACTGCACACCCAAGCTTCGTCAAGCCCTCCTGAGGTCCATATGACGCCTCCTGGTGGCGGCCTACACCATATCGTGAGGGAAGAGATAGCTGACGTGACCTGCCTGCAAGTCCCAAGCCCGCATCCTATCCCTACGCCAACTTAATTACGCCCACGTTGCCTCTGTAATGCCCCCTCCCAGCAGCCATCACGACAGGCACCTGCACCACATGGATACCTGAATCCTATCACTACAAGACCACCACCTCTACCGTCTTACAACGCATGGAGCCCGTCTCGACCGGTTTGCTACTATTGTGGCATCCGTGGCGACATTTCAAGGTTTTGCCGACGCCGTCAGCAAGATGAAAGGTGTGGCTATGATGAGTTTGAAAGGGGTGAGTTTTCTTACCCTGTACCACAACGCTGGCATTCTTACTACATTTATTATCCACGACGTTTCCCATCTCCACAGGAATTCAACACTGCCGGTTCATTGCGTATCCCTCGTCGTCGCTGTCCATCACCGATGCAGCGCTCCTCTTCCCCTCTTCGACCGGCTACTTCGTCCTCCGATCACCGGCCGGAAAACAATATGGTGCAGCTTCAGGAGGGAGAGCTGCATCCCTTGGACAACGTAAAACTCCTCAATAGCGCCCGTCAAATGTACTTTTGGTGTGCGTTGAAGGTGTCCGAACCGAAGCCTTGATTGACACAGGTGCATCGCTTTCCGTTATTAGTACTGACTTGCGTTCGCGATTGTGAAAAGTGACGACACCGTATAAAGGCCCTCCCCTTCGTTGTGCTAACGCATTTCTTCTTCAGCCCTCCGGTGTTAGCACTGCGCGTGTTTTCATTGATGACATCCTTCACCACATTCAGTTTGTCGTGCTATCTTCGTGTACCTATGCGATGATATTGGGATGGGACTGCCTGTCCTCCGCCTCAAGTTTCAGCTCTTGCCGTCACCAACCTATTCATATGACGCACACTGAATCTTCGTCCTCTGTCGATGCTCACAGCCTACGTTTCGTCATGTCTACCGACTGTTTTATTCCCGCGGGCCATGAGCATGTTCTCACACTGACTTCCGACACTATTGTTAATGGTGATGCGTGCCTTGCGCCGAGTGGTCGCTGCAATCATGGTGGGCTTAGCGTTACTGCTGGCCTGCTGCGGTTTCAGGATGGTAGAGCGTTCGTCGCTGTTCGTAACCCTACTTCTTCGCCAGTTGTGCTCTCCCAGGGCACCACTGTGACTTGCTTTACTGACACCGAAACTATTTCGCTGGTACCGCTTCACACCGAATCACCACCTTTGTCTACTACGACTGAAGATCATACTGCTGCCGCCGCTTTAACGGCCACGATAAATCCCTATCTGACCGCTGCGCAGGAAGAAGACTTTTTGGCACTACTGCAAAAACACAGCGCCTTATTTGACATTCACTCCAAGCTTCTGGGGCGCACTTCCGTCGCAGTACATCGCATCGAAACCGAAGGCAGTTCGATTGTACGCCGCCGTCCGTATCGCGTGTCTTCCGCAGAACGGAAAATCATTCCGGATAACGTTGATGACACGCTCAAAAGAGGCAGCATTCGACCATCGTCCAGTTCTTGGTCGTCTCCTGTTGTGTTGGTTCTCAAGAAAGACGGCTCTGTACGATTTTGCGTCGATTATCAAGTCCTTAATAATATCACGCACAATGACGTATATCCGATGCTAGGAATCGACGATGCCTTGACTCCCTCCAGGGTGCAGAATATTTCTCGATCTAGACCTCCAATCCGGGTATTGGCAAATCCGCATGCACGAAGCGGACAAGGACATGACAGCCTTCGCAACACCAGACGAACTTTAGGAGTTCAACGTCATGCCCTTCGGCTTATGTAATGCTTCTGCAACATTGGAACGCATGATCGACACAGTTTTACGTGGCCTTAAGTAGAAGACTTGTCTGCGTTATTTAGATGATATCGTTATTGTTTCTACAACTTTTCGTCAGCACCTTGAGCGTTTGGACGAAGTTTTCACGTGCATTTCCAACGCTGGACTGCAACTTAACATAAAGAAATGCCGTTTTCCCAGAAAGAACATCAAAGTGTGGGGCCGCCTTATCAGTAAAGATGGCGCTCCACCAGATCCCGGCAATGTTGTTGCCTTGCTTCGCCTCCCTCGCCATGAAAATCAAAAACAATAAAGAAGTTTCTTGGGCCTGGCATCCTACTTCCGCCGCTTCATCAGACATTTTTCTGCCACGGCGTCGCCGCTGCACAAGTTGCTCACGTCGGCCACTGCTTTCCCTTGGACAGACGACTGCGAACTTTCTTTCCAAGTCCTCAGGCAAGCGTTAACCACCGACCCTGTCCCCTGTCACTTCAATGAGAACGCACCAACATGTTTGCACCCCGACGCTAGTGGCCATGGGATCGGTGCTGTCCTTCTACAGAGTGATGCCACCTCACTAGAGAGAGTTGTTGCTTATGCCAGTCGCTCATTAACGGCTGCTGAAAAGAACTACTCGATCACTGAGCAGAAATGCCTCGCAGTACTTTGACCAATACAAAAATTTCGACTATACCTTTGTGGACGCCGCTTCACGGTCATAACCGACCACCACGCCATATGCTGGTTGTCGTCAATCAAAAATTTGTCTGGACGCCTTGGTCGCTGAGTGGTCCGCTTACAAGAGTAAGATTTTGACGTTGTCTACAAGTCTGGGAAAAAGCATCAAGATGCCGACGCTCTCTCTCGCTGCCCCCTGCCACTATTATCTTCGAGTACATCTCTCCATTGCTCGCGACTTGATGATGAGACTAAGTCTCCACTCCTGTTATTACCTCTGTAATGAAGAAAGGAAGAGAATGACATACCGATCATCATCAAGAGCGGAGGGCACGAGACCGGCGCTCGAACACCACCATCTTGTTCTCCGTGCTCACTGTTCCGAGCTGCCGCCCGTTTGTTGGACCCGCTCAATAAACTTCCTTACATTTGGTGGATCGTGCTGGGTACGCACATCGTCGGCACCCTGGAACTCCGATCCCGCACGTTGCACTCGACCATGCAAGCTGACGCAGCCCAACAGCCTCCACCTCTCCCGGCCGCCGTTTGTCCCGGCCCCGTTCGCCAGCGAGACCCCCCGGTATTTTCGGGTACGGAAGACCAGGACGTCGAGGACTGGCTGTCGTCCTACGAAAAAGTTAGTGGACCCAACAAGTGGGATGACGCTGCCAAGTTGAGTACCGCGAACTTTTACTTGGCTGGCGTGGCGAAGCTGTGGTATACGAACCACGAATCGGAATTTGAAAACTGGTCTGCTTTCAAGGAGGCAATATCTGCCGTTTTCGGTCGCCCTGCCGTGCGGAAGTTACGCGCCGAGCAACGGCTGCGCACACGGGCACAGGAACCGAATGAAACATTTACCGCCTATATTGAGGACGTACTCGATCTCTGCAGGCGCGCCGATGCCTCAATGAGCGAAAGTGCCAAAATACAGCACATTATGAAGGGCGTCGACGACGATGTCTTTCAGATGCTTCTTGCGAAATCTCCTGGCACTGTGTCTGAAGTTGTAACTCTTTACCACAGCTATGACGAGTTGAGAAGGCAGCGGGCTCTTACCCGACGTTCATCTCAGACGTACAATCAACCGCTCGCTGCACTGGACATCATGCCTGACCAGTCATACCTTATCGCACAAATGAAAGAATTTGTGCGTGAGGAGGTGGCCCGTCAGTTGTCTCTCCTGCCGTTTGCTCAGCGTCAGGAGCTCCCACAACAGCAGCAACTGCAGCGACCAATCCCGTTGGCTCCCGTGCTTCGACACGTCATTCAAGAGCAGATTTCCGAGGCCATGCCGGTGCCCATTCAGCAGCAACCTGTCGCCGCGCCTCTTAGTTACGCTGAGGTAGTAAAGCGGCAGCAGCTTCAACAGCCCTCACCACCCCATGGTGTGTCGTATGCTGCAGCCCCGATTCAGCCGTCCGTGACATGGTCTGCTCCCATCCCTGCAAATCCCTGGCGAACGCGCGACAACCGGCCGATCTGTTTTGCATGCGGTGGCCCTGGTCATATCGCCCGATTCTGCCGCCGTCGCGCGCCAGGATACTCAGACGCCCGTTCACCGAACTACATAGATCGTCCCCGCTCTCGTTATGAAGGTCCGGGTCCCCAAACAAGCACGTCTTCACGTGACTATCCGCAACCCACGTCTCGTCGCTCACCTTCACCCCGTCGCCGCTCCTTGTCGCCCATGCGTCGTCGACCAGCCCATGAAAATGAGGGAAACTAGCCTCCGCAGTTCGTGAGGCAAGAACTGCGCTGTCGAAATGCTCAAGTCCTCAAACTTTGCCGTCGAATATTGTCGAAGTTTTCGTAGAAGGCATCCGTGCATATGCTCTTGTCGATACCGGTGCTGCCGTTTCTGTTATAGACGCCACACTTTGCCGCAAGCTTCGGAAGGTGACCACGCCTCTTGAGATGATGCCCTTACGTACAGCGAATGGAGACCCTGTTCGGCCTATAGCTGCCTGCACTGCTCGACTTATTATAGCTAAAGAGCACTACATTGTCGAGCTTATCGTCCTTTCCTCTTGCTCGCACGACATTATACTTGGCTGGGACTTTCTATCGTATAATCACGCCGTTATTGATTGTGCCAGATCTGAACTTGAGCTCTTCCCCTTGTGTGACCAGTCCTACTACCCCGCTCATCAAGCCGCACACAAAATAGTCGTCACAGAAGACACAGAAATTCCGCCGACAGCAGCTGTTTTGCTCCCCGTATTCTGCAACAGCATATGTGATGAAGCTGCATTCTTTGAACCATCACGCCTTCTTCTAAATCGGAAGCCACTTCTTTTGCCTTATTCGACCCTCTCTATTTCGAATGGAACAAGCGCTCTCTGCCTCACAAATCCTCTTCCATATCCCATCAGACTGCTTAAAGGTGAATCCCTTGGATGCGTGCAACCCATTGATATCGGCCAAATTTTTTCCGTGCAGCAAGATTCAGCTCGACGCGACCTCGACGTCATCAGTGCTCTTACCCCTTCTGATGTTCCAGCTGCTGACCTATTCGATTCGTCGATCGCAGACGGACTGTCCCCATTTGAACGCTCTGCTCTTCTCCAGCTGCTCTACCAGTTCCGCGACTCCTTCGATGTTGCCCAACGTGCCCTTGGCCGAACTTCTACCATTGTTCACAACATCGACACCGGCTCCAACTCGCCAGTGCGACAACGCCCTTACCGCGTCTCCACCGCGGAACGTCAAGTTATTACCGACCAGGTTGACGATATGCTTAAACGCGACGTTATTCGCCCTTCACAAAGCCCGTGGGCATCCCCTGTGGTTCTCGTTAAAAAAAAGGACGGATCGATTCGCTTCTGCGTGGATTACCGGCGCCTAAACAAGGTCACTCGAAAAGATGTGTACCCTTTACCCAGAATTGACGATGCCCTTGATTGCCTACAAGGTGCCGAGTTTTTTTCGTCGTTAGATTTGCGTTCCGGGTATTCGCAGGTGCCTTTAGCGGAGGCCGACCGTTCAAAGACAGCCTTCGTCACGCCTGACGGTCTATATGAATTCAATGTCATGCCCTTCGGCCTCTGCAATGCGCCTGCCACCTTCGAACGCATGATGGACTCGGTTCTGCGGGGTTTGAAGTGGCACATGTGTCTTTGCTATCTCGACGACATTGTTGTCTTTGCGCCAGATTTCGCAACCCATCTCGAACGCCTCAACCATGTCCTGACGTGTCTGAAAACCGCTCAGCTGCAACTAAATCTCAAGAAGTGCCGTTTTGCTGCGCGAAAACTTACAATTCTTGGTCACGTTGTATCAAAGGATGGTGTGCTTCCGGACCCAGCTAAATTACGTGCCGTGACTGACTTCCCCAAACCGACGACTCTAAAGCAGTTACGAAGCTTCATAGGGTTATGTTCCTACTTTCGTCGGTTTGTGCGCAACTTCGCCTCTATAATTGCGCCTTTGACCCAACTACTAAGCAGCGCCTCCAATATCTCGTCATGGTCTTCTGAGTGTGACCAAGCCTTCTCCACCCTTCGCCGTCTCCTGACGTCACCACTTATACTGCGCCACTACGATCCTACGGCCGCAACTGAGGTGCACACAGCCGCCAGCGGTGTCGGCCTCGGTGCTGTTCTCGCGCAACGAAAGCCTGGGTTCGCAGAGTATGTCGTCGCATACGCCAGCAGAACGCTCACCAAGGCTGAATCAAACTATAGCGTCACCGAGAAAGAATGCTTGGCAATAGTCTGGGCGCTTGTCAAGTTCCGCCCTTACTTATATGGCCGCACGTTTGATGTAGTTACGGACCACCATGCATTATGTTGGTTGTCTTCGTTGAAGGATCCGTCAGGTCGCCATGCCCGCTGGGCTCTTCGACTTCAAGAGTTTGACATCCGCGTTATATATCGTTCCGGACGCAAGCATGCCGATGCTGATGCACTGTCGCGGTCACCACTATCCACCGAAACTGCGTCCATATCCACTATAGACCATCCATTGTCAGCTCTTGACGTCGCCACCGTCTCCTCTGCACAGCGCCACGATCCCTGGATCGCTTCGCTTCTTGACGTTTTATCCGGGGCACCCACTCTTTCGACCACTCGAACACTGCGACGCCAAGCTTCGCACTTCAGCATCCGTGATGGCCTCTTGTACCGGCGCAACTACTCGCCAGATGGTAGGAAGTGGCTCCTAGTTATCCCTCGAACGCTTCGCTCTACAATCTGCGCTTCCTTTCACTCCGACCCGCAGTGTGCTCACGGTGGTGTCTTCAAGACCTATGAACGCTTACGGAAAAGGTACTACTGGCGCGGAATGTTTCGCTTTGTCCGCAAGTTCATTCGCGGCTGCCACGAGTGTCAGCGACGAAAAAAACCACCGCATCCTGCCGCAGGTTCATTGCAGCCCCTTCCATGCCCAGAACGCCCATTCGACCGCGTTGGAATTGACCTTTATGGACCTTTACCTTTGACCACGGCCGGAAACCGATGGGCTATCATTGCTGTCGACCACCTTACACGATACGCCGAAACCGCTGCTCTTCCCACGGCGACAGCACAGGACGTCAAGCGTTTTGTGCTTCGGCATGGTCCTCCTCGCGAACTCCTCAGTGACCGTGGCCGCGTATTTCTCTCCGATGCAATTCAAGCACTTCTCCACCAGTGCAACATTGTACATCGGACGTGTACTGCCTACCACCCTCAGACAAACGGTCTCACTGAGCGGTTTAATCGGACTCTGGGCGACATGCTTGCGACACATGTTGCATCTGATCAATCAAACTGGGACCTGGTTCTTCCATTTGCGACATACGCGTATAACACCGCTACGCAAGTCACAACCGGGTTTTCCCCCTTCTTCCTTTTGTACGGTCGCCAGCCGACGCACACTATCGACACGTTGCTGCCATACGCACCAGATACCTCAGAGTGCACGCCCGTGTCAGCAGCGGCCCGTTACGCTGAAGATTGCCGACAACTAGCCAAGCGCTTTACTACAGCCGACCAACAACGCCAGAAAAACGCCCGCGATGATGATCACTCTCCGGCCGCAACATTCGCTCCTGGAGCACTTGTGTGGCTGCTTGTACCACCCTGCGCCCCTGGCTTGTCGTCCAAACTGCTCCCAAATTATCATGGTCCCTACCGCATCGTCGAGCGTACTTCCCCCGTAAACTATGTCATTGAGCCTCTTACGCTGCAAGGCGACCGTCGTCGACGTGGACGTGATGTTGTTCACGTAGACCGCCTCAAGCCGTACTTCGACCCTCTTGTACCCACCTGTTAGATCGCCAGGATGGCTCCACCTTTCTCGACGGGGGCAATTGTAATGAAGAAAGGAAGAGAATGACATACCGATCATCATCAAGAGCGGAGGGCACGAGACCGGCGCTCGAACACCACCATCTTGTTCTCCGTGCTCACTGTTCCGAGCTACCGCCCGTTTGTTGGACCCGCTCAATAAACTTCCTTACACCTCTAACAGTTACTGGCACATTATCTTCCAATCGCGTCCCTCAACTCGCCTCGTGTCAACGTTCTGATCCCTACTGCAATAGCATTACCTAACGCCTGTGTGGAACTACTACTGCACGAAATGCCAGATTACTTCGCCAACTGCAACTATTTAAGTTCGACAACGATGTTCTGCAACGCTACATTTACAACTCCGACGGACGCTGCTGGGTACGTGTTCTCCCACGTTAGCTGCGCACACAAGTCCTTGAAACCTTTCACGACTACCCATCTGCTGGCCATTTGCGTTTCCACAAAACATACCACCGCGTTAGGAGTCGTTTCTTTTGACCAGGTATGTCTACCTTTGTGGCCAAGTACGTCGCTTCTTTCGTCCAGTGTCAACGGCGGAAACGACCGACTTCGCCCCCTGCTGGGTTTTTACAGCCAATCCCGCGTCCCGAGACACCCTTTGCCATTGTTGGGATATACGTAGTCGGCCCTCTGGCCATAACGCCTGCAGGTTGTCGATGGATCGTGACAGCTGTTGACCAGCTCACACCTTACGCAGAGGCCGCTCCTCTAGGATCTAGTTCAGCCTTCGACGTTGCCACCTCCTTTCTGGATGCCATTGTGCTGCGTCATGGTGCACCTCGTGTAGTGTTAAGTGACCGCGGCAAGTCTTTCCTGTTAACAATGACCGAAAAAGTACTCGGAGCTTATGGCACAGTTCATAAGACGACGTCTGCATATCACTCTCAAACAAATGGCTAAAAAGAGCGATTTCATCGCACACTAACAGATATGAAATTATTGTATATAAGGCCAAACCACGACAACTGGGACAAACGTTTACCTTTTACCGCTATCCTACCAACTACGGGGTACTCACCTATCTACCTAGTTTACGGCCGTTCACCGACATTCACCATCGACGCCGCTTTTTTCAATGCCCCAAATAACACCTCGACCAGTATACCCGAACAGTTCGTCTAAAGATTTGAGGAATGCCGTCAACGTGCTCGCTTCAACACATAACTCAGTCAGCTAGATCGCAAGCAACGTTACGACATCTGTCGTCACGACGTCTCCTTTCGTCTTGCACAGGAAGTGCTCCTTTGGACGCCCATTCGTACACCCGGTTTGTGTGAGAAGTTTCAATCTCGCTTCCTTGGACCCTACATTATTAATGAACAAACATCCCCCCTGAACTCTCGCGTTACTCCAGTAGACGTTTCGTGGGACCATCGTTATCGTGGTTAGGAGATTGTACATGTTTCGCATCTGAAACGATTCGTTCGGCGTTTCCTTCCTGCATGGCCGCTTGCGTGCGCGGGGAAATTAGTGTGAGCCTTATTTATACGCTTCATATTCTCATCTGTACATACTCTTCATCACTGTTTTGGGGCCTGGTGGTGGGGCTCTCACTCGGGGCACAAAGAGACTGGCTGCCTAAACATTGCCTCACAATACATAGAGAAAGAGAGATAAAGGAGGGGGAGACATGTTAGTTGTCAGCGGAGAACCCCCCCCCCCCCCCGCCCCCCGAAATAGATTTCTGGCTACGCCACAGTCGTACTGCTTTCGTTGTCATACCGTCGTTGGGGTAGAACTGCAATTCTAGCTTTTAGTCATCACACTCTCGTCATCCTGTCGTCAGGCCATCGTCGTCGCACAGTCGTCATCCTCGTAGTCGGAATGCCGCCTTGATCTTTCCGTCGTCGTCGTTCCAGCTTTGTTATTTGACTCTCGTCGTGCAGTCGTCGCCATGTCTAAAAGACAGTCGCCTAAATTGTCAAATACCTTACGCCGCTAGGTATGTGCATTTGGTCGTGATGCCGTCGTAGTTATTGCGTCGTCGTATTTCCAGCTTTGTAATCCGACTCTCCTCCTGCCGTCTTCATCATACGGTTGTCATGCGTTCTTTGTCATAAAGTCTTCGCGATGTGGTTGTTTATGCCGTCGTCATCGCTCTAGCTTCGTTATGCGGCTGCTGTCAGGCAGTTGTCGGGACGCTATCTATGTCAACGCGTCGCTGTCACACAGCCAGCGTCACGCATTCGTTGTCATAACGTCGTCGTGATGCCATCGTGGTCATTCCATCGTCATCGTTTTAACTTCGTTATCGAACTTCAATCATGCCGTCGTCGTCACACTGCCTTCTGACCATCCTCACCAATTAAGAAACGTCAGTTCGTGGTCGTCAGGTCGTCGTCATTGTACTGCCTACGCCGATTCATTGGCGTCATTCCGTCTTCATAATTCTATCGTAATCGTGCTCTCGTCAAGTAATCGCGATTATGCCGCCGTTGTCATAACATCGCTGTCATTTCATCGTCGTGAGATAGTAGCTCTCATGCACCTGTTGACGTAGCGTGGTCTTCACTCAGCCGTGGTTTTGTCATCGTTGTCATACCGTTGTCGTCGTGCCATAGTCGGGATACAGTCGTCGTCACCCCAATGACTTCATGCCGGCGGTGTCCCGCTGTCCTCATTATAACATCGTCATCATTTCAGAATCGACATTTTGTTGTCGTCCCACCATCGCCGTCACACCTCCTCGGCCGTTCCATCGACGACGTTCTGTCTTCGTCTTTCCATCGTCGGCGCTCCGTCGTCGCACAGTAGTCGTCACACTGTCATGCTCATTGGCGAATTTAGCAAGAGAGCACCACAGCAATGTCGACTGATGCCGAAGACAATGTATATCGTACAAGCCGAAGAGAGTACAGTCTCAGAATGAACACCGCACATATTAAATAAACGTGACTTCATCAATAGGGTGCGTTGCTACATTGCTTGAGTGCTAATCGCATTACCGTCGACAGGCTTCGTGAGGTGAGTCCGCAGTAATATATTTTATTTATTTATTTACTTGGTGCATCTTTTGCCATACACGCCTTATACAGAAGGGACAGAATTCACGAAAGAAATAATACAAGAAATTACTTTTGGAAAGCATGGAAAAACTCGTCATTCTCAATGATATGAAGAATATCGGGCGACCGGAGGTTGCATTCTTTTATTGACTGTAAAAACGTTTTGTATATTGATATCGTCAACGTTTTACAGTTCAAACAGACGAAAGGCAAGACTAGTGTAGGCAACACGCACGGGCGTTGACTTTCAACTACTTTTATTTTCTGAAGTGTGCTAAATATATAGTCTGCATAAACCAGACAGACAAAAATAAAGAAAGGTACGGCAACTACATGCACCTGGTTGACGCTTAATAAGAAATGCTTATTCCTTTAAACATGTGAAGCCGTCGTTTAGAGCATGCTTCATATTGACGCGTGTATTCTATGCAGACGACGACGACGATGGGAGCACTAACGGACTCTGTCTAGTGGGTCAGAGCGAGATTGGGTGATGATGAAGAAGACGTGTCTCTGCTCTGTTTGTTTTTGAACAGATTGTCCGGTTGTTCGTAAAGAGAGAGAGAGAGAGAAACAACTTTACTGGTCCATTATGAAATGAAACGCGTTAAGCGTCTGATGGGGTGGCTCCCTCTTCGCGGGCTCCATATGCTTCCAGGGCCGCCTGGCCCCTGTGGATCAGTCGGAGCTGGTCTTCCAGGGCGGGGCTGGACAGCATGATCTCCCATCGCTCGTAAAGGGTGGGAATAGCAGGGGGGTTAGTTATGGGTATAGGTGGGGGGTGGTGTATGGAAAAATTGCACTCTCCTATGACGTGCCGAAGGGTGCCTAATGCATTGCAGTGAGGACATGTGTTCTTATATCTCTCTGGGTATATCTTGTTCTGGAGGCAGGGGTGGGGAAAGGATCCTGCCTGGATTTGCCTGTATATTGTTTGTTCGGCTCTGGTCAAGGAGTGGTGGGGGGGCGGGAATGTCTTCCTGCCGTCCCTGTAATATTTGACTATATCTCTATAATTTGTGATGGGTTGCCATCCCCTTGCCTCCTCCTCGTTGGCCCGGGAGTTTAGCGCTCGGGCCTGTTGATGAGCATATTCATTGCCCTCAACTGAGGAGTGAGCCGGGACCCAAACTAATTCGATCGCTTGTTTAGGAGGCGTAGCTTTACCAAGAATTTTTAGTGCCGCAAGGGACACCCAGCCAGATCTGTAGTTCTTGTATGCAGCTTGTGAGTCCGTGACGATCTTGGTGACGTTTGGAGAACGTCTTCCTGTGTTCTGTCCGCGTTGTACCGCGACACTGGTGGAGGTGCGGGGTATTCACCACGTCTGATGCGTCGGAGTCCTTCTGGGAGTCGCTCATGTAGCCCGGACGCACTGTCACCAGTTACGACACCCGTGCATCGATTTAGCCGTCGACTGCTAGGCCTTGCCCCGGAGTTCTCCGCTCTTCAACCACCTCTCTCCAGGAGCTGCACACACCTCGCAATGGCCGAAACCAGTCCACCACAAGCACCCCAAACCAGTCGGTTTCCCACTCCACAACAGCTAACCGTTTTGCATCCGCTGGTTCCCGGTCGCTATCGCGGTGCAGTCTTCGAAGACATTGAAGACTGGCTGGCCAAGTATGAACGCGTCGCTCAGATCAATCAGTGGACTGAGCAGCAAAAGCTCTCCCACGTCTATTTCGCCCTTGACGACAGTGGCCGTACTTGGTTCGACAACCGCGAGGGTAGCCTCACGAGCTGGCATGACTTTCGGCAGAGGATCACGGAAACTTTTGCGAGTGCCGACCGACGCGACCGCGCCCAGCAAATGATGGAGCTGCGCGTGCAACAACCTAATGAGTCGGTCACAATGTTCGCCGAGGACATGGCCTGCCTCTTTCGTAGAGCCGACCCGAACATGACCGAAGATAGGAAGTTGCGCTACCTCATGCGAGGCGTAAAAGAGCAGTTGTTCGCGGGGCTTGTGCGCAATCCACCAGTCACTGTTGCTGAGTTTATCAAAGAGGCTACGGCTATTGAGCGGGCCCTTCATCAAAGATGCAGGCAATACGATCGACTGTCCACCAGCACTACAATCAATGCCGCCGCAGTGACTACCGAGTATCAGAGCTCCTTGCGTGAGTTGGTCAGAGAGCTCATCAGAGAGGAAATTCAAAAGATCCTGACACCGACACTAGATAGACCCGTCGCGTCAATCGCCGAAGTGGTGTGTGACGAAATCCGGCAGGCGTTCCCGGTAACCGATCTTCAAGACCACCAGCGACCCCTGAGTTACGCCGCCGCTGTCCGATGTCCACCACCGGTTGCAACCACACCGCCGTACCACCAACCTCCAACAGCCGCTCCTTGGTCGCCGCCACAAGAGGAGGCTTCGAAGTGCGCAGCCGTTACGCCACTTCAGTCATACTGCCAGCCGTCGTTCGCCGCGTCTTGGTCACCGCCGCAAAACGACGCTACCGGACGGCCGCAACTTCGGAGAACCGACGTATGGTGCACTGTCGATAGGCGCCCACTCTGTTTTCGCTGCGGAGGCGCCGGCCATATTTCGCGTCATTGCTGGCATCGTGATACATCATTTCGACCTCTTCGTCCGTGGTCCTATGGTCGACGTGCAAATGACGACGCCATGCTACGCCGCGACGACGCTGCTTTTCAGGGACCCCCAATAGCGCACCCGAATGACGAATCCGTGCCCAATGATCGGTCCGATTTCGGCCGTCGGTCGCGCTCTCCAACCCCTCCACGTCAGATGGCTTCATCTACTGGACGTACTTTTGCGGAGCTCCGAGGACGAAGGTCGCCCAGCCCCCGTCGGGGAAACTGAAGGCGGCGACCTCTGGGGGCAAGGTTGCAGGCCCGCCGCAAGACACTAAAAAGCCCCCAACATTCTCGCTGCAGAACGACGTGAAGCCGGCAAACACTGAAGAAATTGTGAGCGCCGACATCGATGTTTTCGTGGATGGGCAGCCGGTGACAGCGTAAGTCGACACTGGTGCTGACTTCTCTATAATGAGTCAGGAGCTCGCCCTCCGCCTGAAGAAAGTAAAGACGCCATGGACGGGACCTCACATAAGGACGGCAGGCGGCCAATTACTGATGCCTATTGAAGACGTACTGCTAGAGTTAACATCGGGAATTCTTCTTTTGTGGCCGCATTCATCGTCCTTCCTGTATGCTGCAAAGATTTGATTATTGGAATGGACTTCCTAAAAGAATATGGCGCCGTAATTAACATCCCGGACCGCATGGTGACGTTTTATGAGAGCTCCGGTTTAGCGTATTGCTTTTCGCCGCAACACAACTCATTCCGTCTAACAAAAGACGACGTCGTCATCCCCCCTCGATCGTGTGCCCTTGTTTCGGTAGCATGTGACATACCGTTTCATTGCGAAGGAGTTGCCGACCAAATAACCACGTTGTTGTTTACTCACGGTGTCTCGGTCGCACGAGGAATCGTGAATGTCACCGACGGGCGCACAAACCTGTTGCTAACAAATTTTAGCACAGAGCGACGGCACCTTCCCAAGGGCACGGCTGTGGCTTATTTTGACGCCGTTGCGGATATGCGTGGCTGCTGCTCACTACTCGAAGAAGCACCTATGCAAGACCCAACTCCTGTACTTGACGTTAGCACTGCTTTGTCGCAGCACGAACGAGAGCGCCTTCTTACGCTATTCGCCAAGTTCAACGACTGCTTTGCGTCGACGTCCAGCGTCGGTCGGACGCCTCTAACAAAGCACCGAATAATTACAGAGGATACGGCCAGACCAATTCACCAAAATCCATATCGTGTGGCTCCTAGAGAACGTGAAGCCATACAACAACAAGTGACAAAAATGCTTGAAGACGACGTGATCCAACCATCAACGAGTCCCTGGGCATCTCCTGTAGTTCTGGTCAAGAAAAAAGACGGCAGCTTGCGTTTCTGTGTGGACTACCGAAAGCTAAATAAGGAGACAAAGAAAGACGTGTACCCGCTTCCCCGTATAGATGATTCACAGGACAGGCTTCAACAGGCACGTTACTTCTGTTCAATGGACTTAAAAAGCGGATATTGGCAAATCGAAGTAGACCCGAGAGATCGTGAAAAAACTGCTTTCGTGACGCCAGACGGCCTATACGAATTTAAAGTCTTGCCTTTCGGCTTGTGTTCTGCCCCTGCTACGTTCCAACGCCTCATGGATACTGTACTTTCCGATCTGAAGTGGAAAACCTGCTTAGTGTATCTCGACGACGTCATCATGTTCTCCGCAACGTTTGAAGAACACCTCGAACGGCTTGAAGCGGTTCTGCAGTCCATACGGTCCGCCCGCCTCACCTTCAAGCCGCAGAAGTGCCACTTTGGCTTCGCGGAACTGCAGTTTCTCGGTCACGTCGTCAGCCACGCAGGTGTCCGGCCGGATCCCGAAAAAATTGCCGCCGTCGCACAGTTTCCCGTACCATCCGATAAAAAGGCTGTCAGGCGCTTCCTCGGTCTCTGTGCCTATTACCGGCGGTTTATTGCAGACTTTGCGCGCATTGCGTCACCGTTAACTCGCCTGACGAGAGACGACGTTGCTTTTGTATGTGGCGACGAAGAGCAAGGTGCATTCAACGACTTGCGGCAACGTCTCCAGACACCTCCAGTGCTTGCTCACTTTGATGAGACCGCTCCTACATTGCTTCACACTGATGCCAGCAATGTTGGCTTGGGAGCTGTTCTTGTGCAGCGGCGAGACGACACAGAAAGAGTGCTTGCCTATGCAAGTAGAACACTCTCACGTACAGAGGCTAATTACTCCACAACTGAGAAAGAATGCCTCGCCGTGGTATGGGCGGTTATGAAATTTCGCCCCTATTTGTATGGCCGCCACTCCACAGTTGTCAGCGACCACCATTCACTATGTTGGTTGACAAACCTTAAAGATCCTTCTGGACGACTGGCGCGTTGGCGCCTAAGGCTGCAAGAATTTGACATGACTGTCACGTACAAGTCGGGGAAACGACATACGGATGTTGACTGCTTGTCTCGATCGCCGATAGAGTCACCTGCTCCGCCCGAAGAAGAAGACTCAGCATTTCTTTGTGTTCTGGACACATCCACCATCGCGCAACAACAACGGGACGACCCTGAGTTGCTTGAACTCATCAATTACTTAGAGGGCAGGTCTGCGAAACCGCCTAGAGTTTTCGCAAGAGGACTGTTGTCGTTTTGCTTGCGGACGAAAGTACTTTACAAGCGAAACTTTTCTTCGACCGGGTCCCCCTATCTGCTCGTCATTCCTGCAGCTCTTCGTACGGAAGTACTTGAAGCCTGTCACAACGAGGTGACTTCTGGTCACTTAGGCTACACGAGAACGCTGGCCAGAGTGCAGCAGAGATACTACTGGCCGAGACTTACCACCACCGTGAAGCATCACGTTCGCACTTGTCTCGACTGCCAGAGGCGCAAGTCACCTCCGTCGAAACCAGCCGGTCTCCTACAACCCGTCCAGGTTCCTCGAAGACCATTTGACCAAGTCGGAATGAATATATTGGGCCCACTTCCTACTTCTACTGCAGGGAATCGTTTTGTTATCGTAGCGACCGACTATCTCACACGCTACGCTGAAACAAAGGCAATCCAGAGCAGCACAGCAGCCGAGGTAGCGCGCTTTTTCAATATTCGTGCTTCAGTTCATATCTTGAAGTTAAGCATTTCGGTTCCTTCCTGTTTTTTCTTGTTTTGTTTTTTTTAGATTTGCTGTAAGACGCTTAATGAATTGCGCACTTATTCATGCTCCATGCTCCTTTTATATTATCGTGTGCTTTTAAAAAACCTAGCATATCTCTTCTCGTTATTTCCGCATTGCTTAGTTTCCTCTTGTTTACTGCTATTATGTGCACAAATTTTATTTACCATGCATTGTACTTTTTTTTTCTTTTTCATCTCGTTGTGTATACACTGTCGGGATTTTTCGCCCCCCCCCCCTTACACAATGCCCTACGAGCCTGTAAGGTACTGCAAATAACCAAAAAATATGCACCAAGAAATCGTTTCCCTTTTTCAGACAACATGCTCACACATGCGTCGTTCAATTTAGCTATCTCTCTACCGCGATCCTGCCATCTTGACAAAGGAGCGGCTAAGCACTGTTGTGCAGACGAAGCGTGGTGCGCAACCACAATTTCGGCAGTCTACGCCAAAATGTCAAGAACTGGCTGTGTTGACGTGGTTATAGTGCTCTTTTATTTTTCTGTATTATGCACCTGACAGTTTCGCCCTATATATGCCTCTCCGCAGGACAAGAGAAGAACAGAGACAATAATATATAAATAGAAGATAACTGTGCTGACCTTCAGTGTAGCAGAACAACTTGCCTATGCTTTAGACTGCCGGTAGCTGGCCGGGTCAAAAGTTCGTTACACACTGCTCCTCGTACTGCTTCTTTTAAAACCCGTTCTAGGGAATGTTGTGTCGAGAGAATAAAACAAACATTTAGTAATGGCGGAGATAAATAATGTCGCTGTTTGGCATGAAAGGCCAAGCACGTGGATTTCAATAGCAAAGTAATAGACAGCCATACAAAGTAAGGATAGAAGCTTTATCGGCCGTACGAACTTACAAAAGCTCGCGTAATAACTAAATTAACAAGCATGGTGTCAGCGTGCACAGGAAAGCATGAACATGTCGCACTCGATGAACGCAGACACTCGCTTTCAACACGCTGGCGTGAGGGAGCTCGGCAGCAGCAGCGAGCGTAGTGACCTTCGTGCTCTATGCCGCTTCAGTGCAAGCTGAGCGGCAAGAACGGCGCACGCACAAAAGTACGAGTGGTCGACGCACCTAAACTCTGCCACGCGGCAGTGGGCGAAGTGATCTTCGTGCTGTCTATCGCTTCAATGCTATCTGAGCGACGAGAAAGCAGCACGCACAAAGGTACGAGCCATCGAAGCGCATAGACTACGCTCAACGCAAATCGCTTTCAAGATATGGCGCGCGTGGCCGCGGAATACGCCGCCCCCTCACTCCCCTTCCCCCGGAATCTAGCGCGCGACGGAAGACGGCGCGCCTGCTTCGCGCTTTCCACGCTTGCGCGCGCGAGATTAAGCCGCGTCGTCGGCTCCCTTCGCACGCTTTCAGTCACATATACAGCATAGGGCGCACGGCGACGGTGCAATCATCCTTGGAGCTTATACGGAACAGTACAGCCACGGGAAAAACGCGCCTAGAGTGTCCATATAATTGCTATCGCAATAAAACCATTTACATGTTATGCCATGTTGTGAGGTGGCGAGCATCTCTAATAATATGGCATCTCTAGCGTTGACGCAAGCGCTTCCAAGCGACATTTAATTCTCCTCTGACCATTACCCAAGGCAATGCAGAGAGTCCGCCTCATGTTTACCCCACGAGCCCCACCTGGTTTTCTTTTACAGCGAAGCTGTATATGGCTAGGGTTCCGTGCATTTTCGTTCTCCTTGAAGAAAAACTCTCATTATCAATGGCTTGTAACCCGTATGCATTTATGCTCCCCTAAGTAAGCAAAAATGCAATGGCTGATAGCCCCGTAAAGCAGAGGTTACAAGCACTCCGCAAAGTGAAGCGAACAGTGCTCAAATTCTTTCTAATCACGGATACAATTTACAGAACAGCATGTCGAAAACTGTCATCATCAATGGCTCATACCCCCGTGAGCAATGGCTCACACACCCGACACCAAGCAAGATATGCAATGACTCACGTAAGGTTCATGGCTACTCACTTTGCGTGAATTAGCTGCGGTGACACTACCGCTTTTTCGCTGTCGGTGATTTCGATGTGGATGTGCCGGTACCGAAAAGGGGGCAGTTCACGCGTACCATGCTGCAGACATTCCTTGCGACGCAACACCGATACGGCCCGACCACCCACCCAGCGGCGTACGTGCATCAATTTCTCATTAACAAAAAATGCGATTGCACTTGCGAGTGAAATGATGGCCACCGATCAAGACACTGAATAAGCGTGCGTACCTTTTGACACGACCACCCATCAAGCCAATAAATGAGTTCGTGCCTTTGTTCAAAATTATGTGTCACCTCTTTTGTCTTGGGCTAAAGAGCTTCGCTGGTCAACCACCTTCACTGAGTGGAATGGCTCCTAGTTTTTCCTATTTTTTTCTTAATTTCTAAGCTCGGGGAGCGTGCCCGTTGGAGATTTTTCGCCCTGGGCAATTCCCTGGTATCCCCGCACTGTTCGATTTGATGACGTATAAACTTGTGCGCTGCTTGTGTACTTGTGTAACTTGGTATGCGACAGCAATCCGGTCGGTTATAAACACGCTGGCTGCTTGGGGAATAAAAGTGTGCTAGCTTTCATTTTAATCCCCAGGTGCTCTTGCGGAGCGCATACGATGTTTTCCATGCACAATCATCACCGTAGGCTGCAAATGAGACTGGTGAGCTTGAAAAAGCGAGCGTGCTTTCTCGCATCGCGAACAACCGTTACTATCACCGCTAAAGTTATGCAAGAGCGTGCGCAAAGCAAATGCATGGAGGTGCTGAGGCCTCCGGTGAGAAGAGCCTACAAAATAACGGCACAGAGCGAGGAACCGTACGTAAGTGGCGCCAGCTAACCCTCTCTAGCTAACACAAAGTGCTAGAATTAAAAGCAAATATGGCACACCTGGGGCTCTCTAACTATTCCAATATGTTTTTACTCCAATCTTCTGACGTCAAATTTGCGTAACCGCTGACGCAAGCATCGGGCGGTCACCCGCAGGGTTGGCTCAACAGACCATGCAATCAAGCGCTCTCCTCGTTCATAGGAGGTCACTTCTGTTTGCTTCAAAAACGAATAAAATTGCCTACACTGAGCGCCTTGTCTTATCTAATTGGCTCACAAATGACGAGGAGCGCGGTAAAGTGGAGCGGGTTTCGATGGGGCCGAGCCACTGCACTGAAAATTGATAACCGGATAAAGAGGGTGGTGCTGGCGTCTGCGATTGGTCCGCTTTCCCTTACATAGCTTGCAGTGGCTCGCACAATCCCGGCGGCATGCAACGGAAGCTTAAGAATGACGTTAAAACGGATCATCGGCAAAGAAGAGTTGCCAGAACGAGGCCACAAACGTGCAGAAAGTGCTCGAAAACGTTACACGGCCACGCAGAAAGCTTTATTACACGTAAATAAACCAATGCTCTCCCGCAAGTGCGAGTAGCCAGTGCCTGAGCGATCGGTGGCAGCCATCTTGTATTCCTTTCGGAACGGGGCAGCCTGCGGCTATTCAGAAGAAAATTCAGTTCTGTTCGCCATATTAATGCACCTTCAACGCGTACAGGTCACTTTGACGCGGTGAGATCTTGCGGTTTTGTGACGTCGCATGACCGGCAGGTGAAGTGGGTGCAGCCCCAAAACTCTTGACCAATAGCCGAGGGCTAATGGCGAAAAGGCGTCGAATCAGAAATAACTATGTTTCTTTTGTTCAGTCAAATCATGCATAATTAGTGTGTACACGTCATATCAGATGGGGAGCTATTGCGGATTTCATGACATCGCTTGACAGACAGGTGAAGTGGGGGTGCTCCAAGAAAGTTTTTGACCAATTGCGGAGGGCTGATTGCAGAATTGGAATAGAAAAGTTTGTAATAGTTTTAATTATAGCGCCCCTGATTAACCCAAGAAGGCTGGGTGACTATTTTTCACCACCCCGTTTCAAAGGCGATGGCAATAAACCACCACCATCATCATCATCATCATCATCATCATCATCATCAAGGCTAACCGTTAACGCATACGCAAACACTTTTAAAGCACACATTACTGGTCTTATGAGAGCTCTTTAAAAGGCCTGTGGTGCTCGATTAAAATGCCAATGAAGATTTATTACGCAGACAAATGATTTTGGTAGCGTTATTCTAGATTCGTTAGCCGTATAGCTGCGGGCCTGATGTAATGATAAATGTTTGTACACTATTTAACGACCTTTCAAGCTCCGCAGGAACGCTCGGAAACGACATGTTAAGTGTGCCATAAAGAAAGTAGACAGGAGGAGAGCTGCCGCAGCGGCCTCATTGATTAAAGAACACTAAAGGCAAATATTAAGTCAAGCTACAGTGATGGGTTAGTGCTCGAGAATCTCTAAGGCGTCAATATTAACGCGAACACAGCCTTAATAATCCAGAAATTTAGGGAAATGCAGGACATGATTAGAGGCTCCCCTGGCACATTCAAACACTTGCCCGATGACAAAAGCACTACTAAGTTAAATTCTGTCACTAGTTCTCAATCACTCGTTGCACAAAACGTCCTTGTATTGCATTATAAAACAAATTTAAATGCTACTTTTATAGTTATACTTCACTTTTAGAAAAAAAAGGATAATTGAAATAACCGTTGACAACGACGCGCGCGGTCAGGTTTCGTTTTAGCTCAACTCCGCGCCCCCTACGCTTTCGCACTTCACTAGTTGTCGCGTACTGCAGCTCTAGTTTTCCTGGCTCGCCAAACTCGCGTAAACTGGAAGTAGCGGAGAATTCAACTCCCATGCGATGTCGCGGGATGCTCGAACGGTCTGCGCCACTTCATGAAGCAGCTGCAGCCGCGAATCCACCGCTCTGTCTTGGCTCGGTGCTGTCGTCTGTCGGGCGCCGTTTTACTCACGGACTGCAGCAAAGGGTGGTGATGGCGTATGCAACGTCACCGCTCCTGCGGTTCGGTGGCGGGAGATTTGAATTTCGAAAAAGTTATTCGAATCATTAAGATGTAATTTTCTCGTAAACTATGGCTTTTCTTGGCACGAAACAAGTTTGCGAGGTTTCTGGAATAGTATTAAACAGTCCACGTCGACTTAGTATTTGCGTTTACTGTCCCTTTAAGCGACGCATGCGCAATGCGGGACATGTGGTTTGGGCTCTCAATTATGGCATGTTAATTGTCCTCACGCCCACATGTATTTTCGTTTTCCTCATATTCTTTGATATGAAATTTAAAGATAACAGTAAGTTTCCCTCATCATTTTTTGACTTCATTGTCTGCCAGCGTCATATCAACATTCCCCTGAGTCTTTTTATAAGCGCTATCTCTCCGCAGGGCGACCATTCTGCAAAGATTCGACACCTACTGGCAAAACGTAGACTCCAACCACATACTCATCAACTCGTCCCAAAACATCAGAGGTGCACAGTTTCCGCTGCTTCAGCTGGTGGTGGCATTCCTGCTGGTTTGCCTTGATTGACGCCGGGTTCGGTGCACCTGGTGCAGCCACAAATGCCAGTGCCGAAAGCTGCAGACAGAGGACAACTTGGTGAAGGGCTACCCCAAGCCTTAACAGGGTTTTTCATTGACTCAACCCATCATCCAGATCGGGATTATCTTGTAATATATTTTTTTCGATACCTGACTGTGGTTGTAATCTTAGGCCGACTAGTATAACACAAATTTCCATTGTAGGTAAAGCCCACTTTTCGCGCACCGGTGTATTTGTTCTGATATATTGTCGTCCCTGTTACGTTCTTTCATTCTTGTAAACTCTAGCATTATTAGAAAAATGTATCCAGATTAAAAGTATATGCAGATCCTACGCGCAGCGGTGGATTGCGGACAGTCTCACTCCTCTACATCAGTCAAAATTACTGTCTTACGTATCATCGTATACTTTAGTGCCTGTTTAAGCTGCGTTTTTTCTTGACGTATGAACCAACTAGTACAAGAAGCGCTTCCAGTTAAGGCATTGTTGTTCTGTTGCTGAAGTTATAAAAACGGGACCAAGGATTCCCCCGAGCTGTCAAATGAAGGCTTTTCTCCTTGAGCCATTTCACTGTGTTTAACAGTTGTGCATAAAAAAATGTGAACGAATGAATGAATGAATGAATGAATGAATGAATGAATGAATGAATGAATGAATGAATGAGCACCGTGCCTAGCGAAGGATATTGCAAGACTACACTCGACCTAATCTTTTAAAAGTCTAATATATCTGGTTACGCCGTTTCCTTTGAATATGGCATCTCCGAACATAAAGCAGTCGTTTTATCCTTCCGTATAACAAAAGTGCACAAACAAGAAGTAAGACATGTTGCTATGGATTATTCAGAGGCTGATGACCAGGGCATTTTGGAGAGTCTATTGCTTACATGTTATAATCTTCCCGTTAATGGGTTCACGGTAAGGAATGAAATAAAAACTGCCATACATAACTGCATTGATAAGTTTATGCCGAGCAAACGTGTTAAGAAGAGCAGAAATAACCTATGGTTTAATATAGATATAGTATACTTGCACCGCAAGTTAAAACATGCCAGAAAGAAATCCATGGCAGACAGGGCTTCGATTAGCCTAGCTTGCGGCTCGGCTAACGGAAGCCAAGGCGGGATACTTCAACCCCTCACTCCTTAACTACTTGAACAATAGTCGTGGTAGATTGTGGCGGTATATGAGCGACAAGAACAAGACACGTACTGTACGAGACATCAGTGTAAGGTCATATTGTCAATGATGCAATCAACATGGCAAACCAGTTCAATTACTATTTCCACTCAGCATTCACTCAGGAATACCATAGTGACACGAGTAGTAAACCTCTTCCTATCTCTTCTGCCGATTTCATAACTTTTGAACGTGCCTTTTCTTTGTTACTGTAAAATTAAGAAAATCTGTGGTTGGTCCAGGCGGTATACCTAACTTGTTTCTGCAGCGCTATGCTGAATCTATTGCACGCACCTTCACCGTTCTTTTAAAGCGAAGCTCTAAGGCGCCCGTTCCTGCTGAGCTTCAGCGTACGGTGGGAATGAGCACAGTGAGCGATGAAACAGCGAACGCAGAGCGCAGCGGCGGATGAAAGAGGGCGACAGCCAAGAGAGCGCAAGGGGGAAAGTGGAGGAGGACGGTAGAGCGGAAGCATGAGAAGGAAAGCGGAGGATTCCATCTTAAAGCACCCCCAGTTGGCGCTCACGTCCGCTCATCCGCGGCACCGGCCGTGCGGGAAAAAGGAAAAAAAGAACCAGAGAGCTCGACTTCGCGCATAGGGTTCGCCTCAAGCGTTTCCCGGTAAAGATTACGGTTCCATAAGCTGCAGTTGCCGGGAAGCAGCAACTGTATGGCCGGTCTATATATGATGCGCGGGTGGCGGCTGCGCCAGTCGGCGTGGTGATCGGTGCGATCCCTCAGTGCATCGCGAAATGGAAACACGTATAGAGCTGCGCTAAAATTTCGCATTAAGCCCAGACCGCACGCACGCTTGCGGACGAGCGCAAACTTGCGTCTACGGGTCTTGCACCTGCCGCGCTTCGCGAGCAATAGTCGTTTCCATACACTATGACGGGCGACAGTGCGCGCTCTTTGGGGACCCTCATAGATGGCTTGGAAGACGCCACTTCGTACAGTTTTGACAACTCCTGAACTAAGTTGTTTGCTTTTTCCTTGCGCGTGTAAATGTGCTTTTAAAGAGTTGTCCAATTTTACGCGCAAGTGTACATGCCCCGTCTGCAAAATTCACGAGGCTATGTGCGTCGTCGCCAGGGAAACGAGCGCCGGAGGAGGAAGGTACCTAGAGGTGGAGAAGAGAAACATGTGCCGGCAATAGTACGGAAGAGTGCACTGGGATGATGATGTGACGATGATGTAGTGGCGGCAAGCCCTTTGTAACAAATGGACACACGCAATGTCCTACGCGCGGCAAGGCAACGCAAACTATAGGAGAGTAGAGGTGGCGTTGAGCGAAGCAGGGAAGGAGAAAGGAAGCAACCGTCACCGATGAGAAGAGTGGGCGGAGGCGCGCTGTGTTTACCTCCTCTCGATGTAACTACGGATCCTGTGAGGGACATGAACGTACCTGGCTCATCTCGTGATCGGGAGGCCGAGTCCCGAGCGAGAATGACGGAACGGCGACGCAAGAGGCGGCAGACCGAGAGCGAGTCAACCGATCCCAAAGTCGTCGCCAAACGCCGGGCACCAGCTGCACAAGTCTGGCAAAAGGCGCTGGCTTGGCGTGCCCAGGTGACTCCAGATGAAAGAGAAGGAGAAGAAGAGGAAATTGAATAGTGTCAATAGTACATCACTAAATTGCTTGAAATAATGAAGTGTGCATTTCGTTACAGTGCCTTACCATCTTTCTTAATGGCACTTTACATTTCGTAAAAATCGAAAAACGGATATAGAACATACAAAATAAATAATAAGCCTTGAAAAGAAGTCACAGCCCTGCGCGGTACACGCAGCACAGTCGCAGCGTCAGCTGGAGGAGCCAGCTACATTTTCGGAACCACGTACGACACGATCTTCGCGGCGAAATCTCCTCGCGTCGTTGTCATGAGAAGGATCTGAACTGTCCGCCCGGCGTCAACGGCAAGTTGCGGCTTGTCCTGCTCTTCTGCACAGCGGTCTGCTGAGCATCCTGTTTCCTGGTTGCGGGTGCGCGCCTAGCTCCGCAATTAACTTCAGCAGCGGTTCGCACCTTGCGAGGAGGTGCCATAATGTGTACCGAAGAGTACACATTAGTTACCAGACTATGTGGCACACATACCACTTCCCTTTACCGTTTGCATTGTACCTTGCTGTTGATGACGATTACAATTATGGTGATGATAATGATGACGATGATAATGAGCCATCTAGCCTGCCAAATAGTTCTGCGGAAACCCGCAAGGTTTCTTCTTTGCGGGTTTCCGCAGATCTATTACGTCAAGCTCTCGCGTTTGCTTCGAGTTGTCAATAAATTCGACTTCGCCCTACCATCTGCTAGCCGCATGGTTAGCTCAGATGGTAGAGCGGCTACCCCAGAGAGGTGGTGGTCCCGGACCAGGACGATTTTTTCTTCAACTGGGACGGTTCCTTTCGAGAGACCCGTATGGGTTTCCTTCGTAGCAGTTGCTACGAATGAGTGGAAGTCTTATTTTCCGTTTATTAATTACTTCCCTCCACCTTGTGGGTTTCCGCAGAACTATTACGTCGAAATGCGAAAACACCCCTGTACTTAGATTTAGGTGCACGTTAAAGAACCCCAGGTGGTCAAAATTTCTGGAGACCTCAACTACGGCGTGCCTCATAATCATAAAGTGGTTTTGGCACGTAAACCCCCATAACTTAATTTTTTTAGAACAATTACGTCAAACATTTGGCTTTTTTTCGAATTGTCGACAAATTCGACTTCGCCCTGCCATCTACTAGCCGCCTGGTTAGCTCAAATAGTAGAGCGGCTGCCTCGCAAAGGCGGTGGTCCCGGGTTCGAGTCCCGCACCAGGACGAATTTTTCTGCAACTGCAAGGCATTTCTTTCGAGGAACCCGTATGGGTTGCCTCTGTAGCAATAGCTACAATTGGGCTGGTGTCTCATTTCACCTTTATTAGCCAGCTTGATTTAATACGGTACATAATATATTTTATGGCATCTTTGTATACTTTTCTGCGTCTGGTTAACCTCCCTGCCTTTCCTGTCTTCTATTTCTCTACACATTTGCTTAAACTTCTTTTTCTTCCCTAAACCATCTCAACGGCCTTGCACCGCTACCTGTGCATCTGCTACATGGCATTCTATCTGGTTAATACTATGCAACTGCAATTCAAAAATATGTACGCATCGACGCTACTCGGTGCGCATATGACATCGCGTGTCTCCTCGCGCACTAGGACGCGTTTATGAGACATTTCTACGCCAAATGTTAGCATGCGCTGGCGTGGTCCAGTGGTATAGTAGAAGAAGAAGCCACTTGTAACGGCTGTGTTCAAAGAGTGCGTTGTGCTATTTCACTAGGAAACTCTGCAATATCTATGCAAACACCATGTTCTGATTTTCAACGTGTTGGCTTCCCATGGAATAATAATTGGTGTCCATCAAGGCAATTAGAAGTTTCTTTTACAAAATTAAGATGCCGTATACAGCCTCTAAATCTTTATCTACACAGGTTTGGTCTCACTATGTCCCCTCTATGTTCCTTTTGCAGAGCACCTGAATCTATCGAACATTACTTTCTCTCGTGCCGCCGTTTTCTAAGACAACGAAAGCTGTTAGAAAAATCATTTAGCAAACTTTGGCTGAATGCTCACCTCAGCAACCCTTCTTTCTTTTGGGGCGACTTTACTCGGATCCAGCCACAGGGTTGCTTTTCTTCCAGTTTACAATTATATTACAGAGACAAAAAGATTACCTTGCTGAATTTCTAAGATCATCAAATATTTCTATTATCCGATTTCTTTATGTTAACTTAATTGATCAAAATTCTCAATATTTTTATTGCACTTCTAAATTACCGTTCTGTAGGCCCACGCTCCACTGCTCAAATCTAGTGTTCCTTTAATTCTAATCATACGGAAAACCGCCTGCTTCTTGGCCAATCCCCCATAGTGGCTATGCGCCAGTGTTTGGGAAACGAAACGAACTAGCACAAGAATTGCTCTGCTGGAAACAGCGCATCGGCCCTAAGCCGAGGATCTGTTGCACCAGCTACCGTTACCGGTAATTACATGCTATTCCTTTCTCGTTTGCCATCGGGAAACAGCGTTCTAAACTCCGTGTTTCTACACGCGGATCTCGGTGGTTGGCCGTACCGCGCCCGGGATTTTCATGATGCCCTGCTCTCTGCGCTGGATACCAAGGACATCCTCGGAGCAGGCCAGTATTGAACGAGCCATTTTTGGCTCGTCACCTGTGCCAGCAGCCTTTCCCAGCAGAAGCTCGTTGATAAAAGTGAGCTCTTATTGAAAGGACTGAAGTGCCTTGTCATCGATTCAGAAAGCCAGAACATAAAAATGAAGCTTCTTTGGCTTCCTCCTGATCTAGAACAGAAACGTATTATTGAGACATTGGAAACGTATGGTACGATACAGTCCGTAACCAAAGAAATGTGGCGTTGTGAAGGCATGGAAAGATGGCAGATGACGAATCGCGATGTAGAGTTCACGCTCATAAAAAGGCGCCTCTACGAGTTTCCTTCCCCAGATTATGACGATCTTTGGGCATCAATGCCTAATGTCGATTCCCGGACGACCTCCCTTGTGTCTTCGATGCAACAAGGTAAGGCAGATAAGACGACATTGTAAAACACCACGATTGATGCGCCAAGTACCCTGTTACGGTCATAACACATAGGCATGCGTTCGCACGTATGATCACAAGTTTCGTGGTACTCGAGAAGTGGACAATGACACTGTCATTAGCCACCTCATGGATGTAAGTGAGGTCGTAGATGCCTCTGGCGAAGCGCCTGTTCAAAACCACCGGGTTGAGGAGGTGCAAGTATCGCAATAGCGGACACATCTACAGCAAAGGCTAACTGTGAAAAGGACCCCTGTGCCACGTGGGCCGAATTAACACTGTTTCGGGACAAGCTTCATCCTGCCGAGGACATTGAAATGAATGAGGCGTCCAAGAGGCGTCCGGTAGATGATTTGGAGTGCACTGGGAAGGAGTTCAGGGTCCTCGCGGCGAAGGCGAATAAACTCCTTCACGGAGCCTCTGTGTGTGCAGATGCCTCGACAGTTCAAGTAGTTCCTGCAGCTGCGACTCCTCAAAGAGGCGGGACAAGCAAAACAAAGGCAGTGGCGCTGCGCGTATGCGCTACGCCTCAGTAGTGAAAAAATCGCGGGCACCCTTCCCTTAACGTTTGAAACACTGAGGGTCCGTGGCTCTCGTAGTAAGTCGCGGTAGGGTCAGTTTTCACACTTGTTGCGCAGCTTAGCGTTAGATATTATTGTAATTCAGGAAACGAAAATTGAATGCGATGACAACACAGCGGCTGCTGCAGCTCCATTTCTTTCGGAGTACGAAGTATGTGTCAGTCACGCGATTGATGTCTCTGCAAGATGTATGCTATTTGTGAGAAAAACGCGGCAATGCAACGTGGTGGAACTGCGCACTGATAGGCAAGGGCACCTTGCATAGTGTGACGTCAATATAGAAAGTCAAGTTTGGAGGTTTCCTTGCGTGTACGCGGCAAGTAGAGCACGTGACAAGGAGGACTGCTTTCTCTTATTGAGCCAGCGCTTACGCACTGACCGTATATTGGTTGTCTTATGTGACTTTGTGCGTGTAGTGCACAGGGCCGGTCGTCTACAAGGCAGCGCCACGATGCCAGTGTTGGCGTTTTGAATGCCACGATATGTGACTACGAGCTTGTTGATGTATATATATAGGGAAACAAGAAAACGTCCAATTTCGCTACACACAGTTTCAAGGTGCATCTCATGCAAGGCTCGACTGGATTTATCTATCATTACCTATCCTGCCTAGGCTATACGGCTACAATGTGCACCCTGTGTTCTTCAGTGATCGTTATTTGGCGTCGGTTTGTTTTGGCAACCGGCAATTTCAGAGGTCGCGGATGAGCTGGGATTTATGGAAAATTTTTAACGTGTTACTCTCAGAGAAGCCTTTTCTAAAGTCTGTCGCGGAAATCCTTATTAAAGTATCAAGTCGCAGTCCTTTATCTCTCTTTGCACAGTGGGAGATATTAAAGAGGCCCTGAACCACCCCTTTGGCTTGGTGAAATAACATAGTCCGCGAATAGCACACGCTGTTGTGCACATCTCAGACAAGTTCTCCTCTCGTACGCGGTTCGTGGAGCTTGCAAACGGAGCGCGAAGTCACCTTTCCCTGAAACGCTCTCGTTTCAAAAACCTCATGATCCTCGCTCTTTTCTGTGTGCTCTATTTCGTCATAAAGCACACTCCAATACGCGGCTGCTATTGGTCGCTGCACTCGGCTATACCGCAGCTGCCGCGAGGTGCCGCCACGAGTCCAGTGGCTAAGCGCACTGCGGCTCTCTGAGGACAGCTGCGTTTGGCTTACGTTTAGCGCGGCATAGGCACCAAATCGGAAATTTCCACTGCGCGCCACGGTGACGTCTCAGCCGTAGCCTTCGCAGTGCAAGGCATTGGAGGAAGAAGAAAGCACAGCTGATGCCGTGTTTCATTGCTGATAACTCCGCTTCTACTGAACGCATGGAAGTATTTTTTTTTTTTGCGGAAATGTGGTTCTGAAAGAGCCTATCTTCGCTTAAAATGTATGTCTCCACTTCGATAAAAAGTGTTTCAGGGCTCCTTTAAACCAGGATGTTAAAAAGATAGCCATTGAAGAAGCTTCCATATTGTCTTTTGACAAAGAAAAGGGGAAATAAAAGACGTGCAAGTTGCTAAACCAGCTACACGAACTTGAATGCCTGAATCCTGGCAAGTACATTGAAGAAATTTACAGCATTAAGGCACAAATGCACACAATGGACACTGAGAAATACAGAGGTGCACTAGTCCGAGCGCTCACTCGTCAGTGTTTGCAGCAACAGCCCTGTAGCCGTTCGCTTGGTGAAGAGCGTCAGCACGTTCTGTCCAAGCAAGTGCTCGAGATAGAGTATGCCGGAGCAATTGTTAATGACCAGGCTAAAATAATTAAAGCGTTAATGGATCATCGTGAAAATATGTTTCAGTGTCATAAAGTTATTAATAGCGAAGCTCAAGTCGAGTTTTGGACGGAAGCCCGTCTGGTCGGGAGGCACCATGAAGAAGGATAGAAAGGACATCGATCACTGAAAAATGCAATTTCGGCTCCCCTGACGGGAGGCTTGTTCACAATATGACTGGTTGGCCGTATGCCCGGCGAAGGTTAATGAAATCGAGGTTTTGACGGAAGCCCGTCTGGTCGGGAGGCATCATGAAGAAGGGTAAAAAGGACACCGACCACTGAAAGAATACAAGAAAAGACGTTTCGCCTCCCCTGACAGGAGCCTTGCTCACAATATGACTGTTTGGCCGTATGCCCGGCGAAGGTTAATGAAATCGAGGTTTGAAGGAAGCCTGTCTGGTCGGGAGGCATCATGAAGAAGGGTAAAAAGGACACCGACCACTGAAAGAATACAAGAAAAGACGTTTCGGCTCCCCTGAGAGGAGCCTTGTTCACTATATGACTGTTTGGCCGTATGCCCGGCGAAGGTTAATGAAATCGAGGTTTTGACGGAAGCCCGTCTGGTCGGGAGGCATCATGAAGAAGGGTAAAAAGGACACCGACCACTGAAAGAATACAAGAAAAGACGTTTCGGCTCCCCAGACAGGAACCTTGTTCACAATATGACTGTTTGGCCGTATGCCCGGCGAAGGTTAATGAAATCGAGGTTTTGACGGAAGCCCGTCTGGTCGGGAGGCATCATGAAGAAGGGTAAAAAGGAGACCGACCACTGAAAGAATACAAGAAAAGACGTTTCGGCTCCCCTGACAGGAGCCATGTTCACAATATGACTGTTTGGCCGTATGCCCGGCGAAGGTTAATGAAATCGAGGTTTTGACGGAAGCCCGTCTGGTCGGGAGGCATCATGAAGAAGGGTAAAAAGGACACCGACCACTGAAAGAATACAAGAGAAGACGTTTCGGCTCCCCTGACAGGAGCCTTGTTCCCAATATGACTGTTTGGCCGTATGCCCGACGAAGGTTAATGAAGTCGAGGTTTGACGGAAGCCCGTCTGGTCGGGAGGCATCATGAAGAAGGGTAAAAAGGACACCGACCACTGAAAGAATACAAGAAAAGACGTTTCGGCTCCCCTGACAGGAGCCTTGTTCACAATATGACTGTTTGGCCGTATGCCCGGCGAAGGTTAATGAAGTCGAGGTTTGACGGAAGCCCGTCTGGTCGGGAGGCATCATGAAGAATAAAAAGGACACCGACCACTGAAAGAATGCAAGAAAATAAGTTTCGGCTCCCCTGAGGGAGCCTTGTGCACAATTTGACTGGCTGGCCGTATCCCCAGCGAAGGCTTATGAAGTCGAGGTTTTGACGGAAGCCCGTCTGGCCGCGTTGCGCCGTGCACCATGCTAAGTTCTAGTGAGAGTGATGGCGTGAGCGGAGATTATGACTCCGACTTGGATGAGCGGCCGACTGAACGACAACATGCGATAAAGGCATATGCGTACGATCAGTCCACGTCATCTAACGACAATGACGACGACCCACCGCAGCAGTCCCCCTCGTCGGTGCCGAGGGAGACTGGGCCAGCAGCATGGTGTTTACGCTGTGCATTGCATGGACGAGCGTAGACTTTGAGAGATCAGGGGCGGCATCATACGTGGAAATCAGATGTAACTACGGTTCCTGCGGCTCGTGTCGCATGCTTGCACCTCTCATGAATGAGAAAGCAAGACGGGAGGCGCACGTCTCATTGACAGTGTGGCAACCGTGGCAGTGCGCCCAGTGTAGTCCAGTCATGCAAACGCTTTGCCATGTTCGGTTTCGGCAGAGCGAAGACGCTTATACCTCAGCTCAGCACATTGCTTCTGCGCTGGCTATCGCGCCCGCTCCCCCGTTGTTTCATCGCAGCAGGGCGCTCCTTCCCTTGGCGGTAGCGAGATATGGCCCCACAGAACTCCTACGTAAACATACACAATGGAAACTGTACCTTCCACAGTGCAACGGAAAACCTTCGTTCTTGTATGGCGTAGAATGCTGCTTGACGTGTTTCATAGTATAATTAATGCGTTCAACGATTTCAGCTATATTAAGAAAAACATAAAAAGTGCTCGACAGAGATGTACCTCCCGCAAGATAAGCTGGAGCTGCAATGTCCCATTGTTTTCATAACACACTGGTGAGAGGCACGCAGTTCAGGGGTAAATAAACATTATGCTAAATTTTACAGCACACATTGTCTGCTCTTGATATTTCTGCAGCACATTTAATGTTCAGGTGCGGCAGGAAAGGCTTCGACACAAGTGGAGTACCGTAGAAAGCGAGTAAATTAGCTTACATGGACCTTTGCAAATATTGCGTGAATCAAGAAGTATACTAAATTAACATATACGGCCAATTAATGTTCAGGGATCCTTGGAAAATGCTATTTACGGCTTAATGTTGAAAAAAATCCCGGTTTGTGTACTAAAACAAGTCAGAGAGGCTGCAAGGAGATGAACATTTCTATTGAACAACAAGGGAAGCCTGAGCCTGGAGCCGACGCTTCAACAAGCAAACTTATTTGTGAGGGCCGTGACGAAGACAAGTTCCCACTTTGAGGCTTCCCTTGGTCGACCACTGTCAAGTGGCAGAATGTTAAGCCAAACTTACTCCGACTATATTTCAGAGTTTTCGGGGGCACACTGTTAAGCTTTGTCATCTGCTTTTAAAGAAAAAGAACATTTGTTTTTAGCAATTTGTCATGTTTCAGAAGTGCTGTGTGCATTTGCCTTTTCTAGGTATCTCTTACGGTGCAGAGCTAGCGTGGTTATTGACTTCATGAAAACTGTTCATCAGCCTTTTGTGCTTAACAAAGTTAAAATTTTGCGCGTATCCAAATCAAATTCTAATCCTAGCCCTTACCATCCGAACAACGTTATGTTAGATATCATCATGTCATATAAATATCTGGATGTACACATTACAAATAACTTAAATTGGACCAATAATATAATATACGTCATTAGCGATGCTAATCAGATGTTCAGGTGCTTATAGCGCAAGTTTTCCGAAGTACTGTTTCTTAAAACCTACAGATTTACAAGATTCTAATACGCTCAAGACTTGAAGATGCATCTGCAATATGGGATTCTAGTAGCATTAATCTTATTACTTCACTCTACTCGTTCTATTCTGTCTCATTAAAACCGCACCACGAGTACCTCAATGAAACCTTACCTAGTACTTATTCCACTGGCTCACTACCGCAAAGTTGCCAGTATTTCGCCATTTCATAAAAGATTCCATCACACCTCGCTTCACAACTTCATACTGCGACCTCAGTACATTTCAAACCGCGTTGATCATCGCAGTAAGGTAGGAATTTATTCATATTACACGAAGTCTTTTTTCCAATCTGTCATCCTCCGTACATCACAGGAATGGAACCACGTTCCCTCTAATATGGCGGCCATCACTAATAACAAACTTTTTTTGCAAAACATTAGCTAACCTTCTATGCTCAGGAGAATCATTACATTACCAGAACTCACTGCACTTGTATGTGTGTTTGCCTTACTCTACTACTTCGTAATCACTCCCCGTTTTAATGACATATGGCTTTGAGGGTACTTTAAATAAAAGATACAATAATAAACTGAAGAGTGACTGCCAGGGTTTCAGTCAACATGAAGTATAATTTCTTCAAATTCGCATTGAGCGTTTTTGAAGGTTCTAAATTAATTGCATCTTCATGTAACAAATTAACGTTGTGAGGCTGGATGTGATACTTGCTGGTAATGCCGGTCAAACTGATTTGCAAAGAGCAGATGACATAGTTTGTGAATTAGCAAGTAGGAGCTTGCTACATTGTTCCGCTTCTGGTCGTCATGGCTATAACGACTTGAAGCAAGTTGGCATTCAGCATGTAACTTTTCCGGTTGCCTTAAACACCTTTAAATACAAGTAAGCTTGTATGTAAAATTTTAGCATTGCCGCTTGGTACGATACAAAACTGCAGACCGCTGCTTTCTTGATGCTCACACCCCTCTATCTGGTAAACTTGAAAAACTTCATGGTGAGGCACATAGTTCAAGAGGACCTGTTGTTATTATGGTGACTTTTGAGCTTCTTATAGCTTGGCGTGGGCAGCTTGAAGACCAATAATCTCTCTTTTGTTCGTCTTCCTGAAAACAGAGATGATGAAATCATGACAAACGTGCAAGCAAAGAACGGTGAAACAAAAGTTAGTCAACCAAGTGAACTGATCACGGGTCAAGGTGAACTGTTCAGAAATATACCTTGTGAGGATTCTGGCCCAGTGGTGACATATTCACTGTTGCCTTGTACGTCCAGAGACAATAGAGTCCAAAGGGGTGAACAAATATTAGCAGCGTCTTTTAGGCTGTAGTAGAAAGAAAAAAAGCCTCCATTACTGTGGCAGAAGTGTGGGTGAGTTTGTGATTCGTGTATGGCTAAGAAGACTGCAGAAAACGCTCCATGACAGAAAAACACACACACATACACAACACTGTTTTGAGTGTGCATTTCTGTCAATGGTGTCTTGTGTGAGCTTTGCTTAGTGAAGCCTCGACTAAAGCAAATTTTTTGCCAGCTACAAGGTAATAAACAGTTTTTGTTACGTACCAAATGCAATTATTCCAACCATCATCTTAAGTACATTTGCACTAATGTGCAGTGAATTCATCGCAGCGTATCATTTATGTAGACACAGCCGAAACTAGTTATTATTTATGCTGGGCTCCGTGTTGGAAATTTTAACAATTTGGCAAAGTAAGAGGAGCTTTGTTTCAATTCCTTTTGAAGAGCAATAACTTTATAATTATTATTTTCCACTTTTAAGAAATGACTAATAGAATCTGTTTTATCTGCCTCGCACGCCAAGAAATTAAAAGTTGAAAATGTGAAGCAGTGCTTTTTTACTCCCCGGTGCACACACCTAGAGGCTGCAAGGGTAATTCATTTTCGTGGGTAGTTTCCGAACGGACTATGCTCGGTTGTAGCGGCGAATTTTTACGCTAGCTAGCACATCTTTTTAAATGCGATACGTGATTACGCGGCCAGACGCAGCAGATCACTAACGACAGATGCGGTGCATAAAGCCGTTATGGCAGTGGAACGCCGCGGCTGATAAAATTCACCGTCTTTAAACGAGTTTGCTTGGTGGCGGCTATCGAATGTTGGACGCATAAACTGACTGATGTATTATTGCTATCTAATTGAAACGAACCTGCGTGACGCGGCTCAAAGGAAACGACCACCTCGTTCTGGAACATTACCGCCGTACAATTTGAATCGGTAGACAGCACGTACTGCAATCGATACAAATGGGCTGCTGCATGTAAGACATCAGTGAAGTCTCACAACCTTTATTCAAGTAATAAGGCACAGACTTTAATAACAGATGTCCACTAAAAGCAACTACCTAATTATTTTGTAACAAAATGACAGGTTACTATGTTTGTGCGTTATTATATGTACATTTATAGGTCAAATATTTAATCGCGTTGAGCGCCCCTAGCAGCGAAAATACAAATTAAAGTACACTACCAAGTTACAGTGGTTCCACTTGCGCGCTTCAGGCTGGAACGCGCTGCGGTTGATTTCTCGCCCTCCGTGGCGATCGCTGGAACTTGAGAATGTACGGGGCCTGATGGCACCACAAGTATGATGTAGTCCAAAGGACTTCTTGGGCAAGTTGGTGCTTAGATTTCCAGTTCGTCGCAGTTTTTAGACCTTATAACCTTACACTTATGAGGGATCACGTTTGCTGTGCGCGCCTCCCTCGAGGTAAAAAAGAACTGTTACAATATGGCTCAGCGTACTCTAAGACTGAAGTGTGGAATGGCCTTACTTTGCCTGCAATCGGCTCTGCGCTAGTCATGTGTGCATGTGTTGCAGGCGAGTTTTTACCATCAACTTGAGAGACATTTAAAAGCAGGCTACCCTCAGTCTGTCTTAAATTCCGTGGTGGAGTCCCTCCTGCAGAAGCTAAAAACTACCGCTGCGAGTGTGAAAACGCACTCGAAGGAAAGGGAGCGTGTAAAACCAGAAGTAGTACCTTATGTGCACCGTATGAGCCATAACATCAAGAAGGTAGCTACCAGATATGGAATTCCGGTTGTCTTTTCGGCTGCCAACAAGTTAGCTCAATTGTGCCCCTGGATCACATGCGATGGATCGCGGGGCTGCCAGAAGCAGCACGCCAAACATTTCAGGGACTGTGTTGAAGGGGTGGTCTACGATATACCCCTAGATTGCGGCTAGTCATGCGTAGGACAAACGGGACGTTGTATTAATGACAGACTGAAGGAGCATGCTAACTGTATCGGTAAGTGTGACAAGGCGCATCTTCCTGCGCACTGTAAAGCCTGTCGTTGTACGCCATGCTTTGAGCGAGTATTGATTCTTGGGAAAAGTAGGGACCAAGCTGCAAGGGAGTTGTTGCAAGCGTTTATGCAAAAAAAAAAGGGTCTGATTGTGTCAGCGATACATGTATCGTTTTATATTCCGCCGATGTGTGCTTTATCCAATATATGTTATCATGACCATGTTGTTCTGTC
Source organism: Dermacentor andersoni (assembly GCF_023375885.2). Classification (NCBI taxonomy): domain Eukaryota; kingdom Metazoa; phylum Arthropoda; class Arachnida; order Ixodida; family Ixodidae; genus Dermacentor; species Dermacentor andersoni. The sequence continues at coordinate 237,905,769 of NC_092815.1, forward strand.
ACACCTTGGCTCCTGCGCATCAGCGGAAGTTGTTCTTCTTCTTTCTTTTATGGTGTTTTACGTGCCAAAACCACTTTCTGATTATGAGGCACGCCGTAGTGGGGGACTCCGGAAATTTCGACCACCTGGGGTTCTTTAACGTGCAGCTAAATCTAAGTACACGGGTGTTTTCGCATTTCGCCCCCATCGAAATGCGGCCGCCGTGGCCGGGATTCGATCCCGCGACCTGTCGCGGAAGTTGTCTTTTCGTCAGTACATTTTTTCAGGCTCTCATTAAACAGTTGGTAGTTTGGCGCTTCACTGTCTTCCTTTGTTCTGTCCCTTTTCACTAATGTATATTGCGCGACAAAGTATACCTAGGATATCATGTAGGCGTTATCATTTGTTTTTTGTTCGTTGTCGCTACACACGACGCGAATTTCGATTCACTCAGGCAGAATTGGCCAAATACCTGGCTCAGAACGTCGTATAACCAGCAAATTACTGCCAAAGTCTGCACAAACCTCCAGCATGAACAAGCTAGTGATTTACGGGAGAAGCATTCACGAGAGGCAGCATCTGAAAAATGCTGCCTACCGTTTTCATCATGCGCATGCAAAAAGGGGGAACTAAACCACAAAGCTCTTTTCGCCTTCTCTTTTGAAACGCTCCTCTGATGCCTTGTTGTTTGCGCTTCCTCGAGAAAACAGACGGCACTGCCTCAGGCTTGATGCGCTGCCTTTTCAATGACACGCCGACGCTCCGTAGCAACGCCGGCCTTGTCTCGTAATCGCTGCCCTCAAAGTGGGTCGGAGCAAAGAGAGGAAGAGCTTGACGGCATCCACGTTTGGCGCGATGGTTGCGCTGCTTGGGTCTACATTGTGCGCAGCTTCTCATCTTTCGCAAAAGAGTGGCACAGCGAGTATCACCCTGCAACACTATTTCGGTACCATTGCGCACAGCTGACTCTCGGCATTCTGCGGCGTTGACACCGGCTGCTCCTCACATCAAACCACAAAAACACGAGATAAAAGACAAGATTCCTTGACAGTTCACTCGAGGAAGCGGTACGAATTTGCCAGTCGAGCAAGAAATCAAACGCGGAGCAGCAAACGTCAAACTCGCCTTTGAGGGCGATCGCTCGCAATAGGCGAAAACCTCGGAGGCAGGTAAGTCTAATGCGATACCCGGTTTTACCGGAGCCTTAAAAGGAGGCCGCTCACTGTAGCAATTTCAGAAATACACATTAAAATTGTCAAGGTGTTTATTGACAGGGTACGCAAGGAGTGAGAGGTCGAACTCGATGCGGTAGTCAAAACCCTGCGAGCAGTCAGAACCGGCCCCTTGCGTAAAGCGCTGGTGATGCGCCTGACTGACCGGCACTTCTTCGTTACGTTTCATACGCTGGAGATGCGCCGGGCTAACCTGCGCTTCTTCTTCGTTACATTTGCCCCCCGGAGAAATAGGCGCCATCCTGGCAATCGAAACATAAGGTAGCATAGGGGTATCGTAGAAGGGCTTGAGCCGATCTACGTGAACAGTTTCGCGACCGCGACGGCCCTGATCAGAAGATGGCGACACAGGCTCGACGACATAGTTCACGGGGGAAGTTTGTGCAATAACATGGTAAGGTCCATGATATTGCGGGAGCAGCTTAGAAGAAAGACCGGGAGCTAAAGGTGGAACCCACACCCAAACCCATGAATCGGATGGGAAGCTTGAGGGGTCAGAGCCACCACGACGAACCTTCTGGTGTGTCTGACCTGCGGGGGTAAGACAGCGGGCGAGTTGTCTGCATTCTGCAGCACGCTGCGCAGCTTGAGAAACAGGAGCACATTCTGATGAATCAGGCTGGTAGGGTAGAATGGTATCGATGGTGCAGGAAGGTTCGCGGCCGTAAAGTAAGGAAAACAGAGAAAGAACAGTGGTGGGGGCTTGAGTGGCAGTATTATAGGGGAACGTGACGAACGGAAGCACAGCGTCCCAGTTGGAATGGTTGGACGCGACGTACATGGTGAGCATGTCGCCAAGAGTAGGGTTGAAACGCTCCGTCAACCCGTTCGTTTGCGGATGGTATGCGCTAGTGGTCCTTTGGATGATGTGACACTCCTTCAGAAGCGACGTCACAACTTCAGATACAAAAGCGCGGCCTCGATCACTAAGAAGTTCTCGAGGGGCTCCTTGACGAAGAACACAATGACGCAGTATGAATTATCCAACGTCTTGGGCAGTGGCAGATGGAAGTGCAGCGGTTTCTGCATAGCATGTGAGACGATCCACTGCAATGATAATGTAGTGGTTGCCAGCCCCGGTAGAAGGAAGTGGACCGTAAAGGTCGTTTCCGACGCAATCAAAAGGACAGGACGGACCCGAAAGCGGCTGAAAAAGCGCGGTAGTGGAAGTAGGTACCGACTTTCGGCGCTGGCAGTCGAGGCAGCAGCCGACGTGCTTGCGAACGAACTTGTACATGCCAGGCCAGTAATACCGCAGCCTAAGGCGGGTGTAGGTCTTTAACACGCCACCGTGTGCCCATTAGGGATCAGTGGGAAACGATGCGCATAAATCAGCCCGAAGATGATGCGGAATCAGGAGGAGCCATTGCCGACCCTCGGGGAGATAGTTGCGACGGTAGAGGAGTTGGTCGCAAACAACAAAGTGATGCGCCTGCCGCCGTAGCGTCCTAGATGCTGTAACAGTGGCAGGACCAGCGAGAAACTCCAAAAGCGAAGAAATCCACGGGCCTTTGCTCTGCTCAGAGCGCATGTCATCGATGGCAAATGCTGGCAGGACAAAGTTGAGTGGGCAAAGACTGTGCGCGTCAGGTGACATGGGCGAGCGGGAGAGAGCGTCGGCATCGGTATGCTTGCGTCCAGAGAGGTACACGACCCGGATGTCGTACTCTTGCAGACGGAGCGCCCAGAGTGCGAGGCGGCCAGAGGGGTCTTTCAATGAAGAGAGCCAGCACAGCGCATGGTGATCCGTGGTCCGTTACATCAAACTGGCGGCCGTATAAGAAAGGTCGAAATTTCGTAAAGGCCCATAGTATGGCTAAACACTCCTTTTCTGTAACAGAGTAGTTTAGCTGCGGCTTTGTCAGCGTGCGGCCAGCATAAGGAACGACATATTCCTGAAGACCACGTTTACGTTGGGCAAGAACCACCCCAAGGCCGACTCCACTAGCATCTGTATGGACCTGAGTTGGGGCAGCGGGATCAAAATGTCGCAAAATGGGAGGAGAGGTGAGCACATGTTGAAGGGTCGTGAACGCGTCATCGCATGCCTTCGACCAGGCGGATAGGGCGTTGTCTGCAGCCAGCAGTTGATTCAAAGGGGGCGATGATCATAGCGAAGTTTTTCACAACGCGGCCAAAATAGGAGCAGAGGCCGACGAAACAGCATAGTGTCCTCAGGTTGATGGGTTTGGGGAATTCCGCAACTGCACGGAGTTTCGTAGGATCCGGAAGCACGCCTTCTTTGGATACGACGTGGCCTACGATGGTAAGCTTACGGGCAGCAAAGAAGCATTTTTTGATGTTAAGCTCCAAGTCAGCCTCAGTAAGGCAGCTTAATACCTCTCTTAGTCGTTGGAGCTGAGTCGGGAAATATGGTGAAAAGACAACTACATCATCTAGGTAGCACAAACACGTGTGCCACCTGAGACGGCGCAAGATGCTTTCCATCATACGCTGGAAAGTAGTGGGCGCATTACATAGGCCGAATGGCATGACATTAAATTCGTATAGTCCGTCCGGTGAGACGAAAGCGGTTTTCGAGCGGTCAGCCTCTGCCATGGGGACTTGCCAATATCCAGACCTTAAATCCAAAAAGGAAAAGAACTCGGCACCTTGCAAACAGTGAAGAGCATCGTCTATGCGCGGTAGGGGATATACGTCCTTGCGCATAATCTTGTAGGCTTCTGTAATCTACGCAGAAGCGAATAGAGCCATCTTTCCTTTTTACGAGGACGATTGGCGACGCCCACAGGCTATGCGACGGCTGAATCACGCCACGCCGAAGCATATCGCTCACTTGTTCGTCGATGACACTGCGTTCCGAAGCTGAGACATGGTGAGGACGCTGCCGGAGTGGGGTGTGCGAGACAGTGTCGATGCTGTGCGATACTGTGGTGGTGCGGCCGAGATAATGTTGATGGCGGTCGCAGGAGGCGGTAAATTCGCGTAGCAAGCTGATTAGCTGCGCGCGTTGTGTGATTGTCAGACCATCGGAGATTGACGGATGGAAGCACTCCAACGGCGGTTGATTGGCACTGTCGAGGGCGGCGAGGGACGTCGAACGTGCGTCGTCGGGAGCATCGAAGAGCATTGAAGAATCCACAGTTTGCACGTAACTGAGGCACTCTCCGCGATGCAACGCTATCGGCAGAAAAGACACATTGGACACACGCATGACACCACCGCCAGCACTGAGGGCGATGACGGCAAAAGGCAACGGAAGGAAACGGCGACTGACGAAGAAGTCACATGGCGTGAATAGCATGGTTGCGTCACGTGCTGATGCGCAAGATACGGAGGCAACGGCGTTTGAGTGAGGAGGGATATCAGTAACTTCGGCGACAAGCATTTTTATAGACGTTACAGTATCTTTGTCCATGGCTGCATCATCAAGAAAAGACAACTCCACCTCGGCACGGGCCCAATCAATGATGGCATTGTTTGACGAAAGGAAATGCCAGCCTAGGATAACATCGTGGGACTAGGACGGCAGCAAACGAATTCAATGACATGAAGCGACTCCTCGATGACAACACGTGCAGTGCAGGCTCCCAATGGTTCGACAGGCTGTGCGCTCGCAGTACTCAAATACACTCGGGAAAGTGACGTCGTTACTTTTCCTATTCGTCGGCAAAGTCCTGAGCGTAACACCGAAATTACTGCGCCCGTATCAACCAGTGCGAATGTTCGAATATCTTCGACGTATACCTCAATGGTGTTGCAGGGGTTATTTGGAGGCCTTTCGCAAATCGAAGGGGACGCAGTTTTCGCCTCGGGAACTGCGACACTTAGTTTCCCTGAGGTAGAGGGCTTGGCCGGCGCCTCATCGGTGAGATGGAGCAGCGGCGTGGGGATGGTGAAATACGAGCATGGTTGAGAACAGGGGTTTCATACGGCGGCACAGGAAATTGTAGCTGTCTAGGGGCGTAAGTGCTCTAGGTAGGCGCTTATCATAAATATGCAGCATACGGCGTCGACAAAAGCGGGCAACGTGTCCTGGAATATTACAACAGTAACAAATTGGGTGGTTGTCCGCGGTGCACCAAGGATTTGGCTGACGTGGTAGCTGGGGTGCAGGCGGTGAGAAGGGAATTGGGGGCGGTCACACAACAGCTTGTAGAGGTGGACGTGAACCGAAGGGCGGCCTTGCAGCGACGTCAGCGTACGTCAGGGGTGCCGCGACGGTAGGCGGTTGACTAACAGCTGGCAGCATGGAGGAAGGAAACTGAGGAAAGGCCCTACCCCCTCCGCGCGCTAGGAGAAAAGTGTGGAGGAAATGACGTAGTAGGTTCTCTTCTTTTCTGCTGATTTTTTATTTCTTTGGCGTAGTGGCCACGCCTTTTGGGCCACAATGGTGGCTTTGTTATTGTTCTGTGCACTTACACGTGTTGCTCCGTAGGTTTCGTACCGTGGCAAAGGCGCCGTGCGGGCAGGTTTTGCGTTGGTCTCCGTGTTTTGTTGCGCTGCGTTATCTGGACCGTGCTCTACCGGATGTTGCTGTGGCCAGGTGGGATAGGAGGAGCTAAAGTTCGTGAAATGAACGCGCATGCAACGCTGTACGAAATGTACCGCGCCATGGCAATGGCTGTGGACGAAGGAATATCCCTGGGAAATTTTGCCCTCTTTGGCGGAATCATGCTTACGTGCTAACGATTGTTTAGTACTGCTGCGGAGCGCGCGGGTCCGAGCAGAACGGTTGCGAGCAGCGCGGCGTGGTTTCGCGAGAAATGTAAACAAGAGAGGAGAGCTGGCCCGATAGGCGCGGAGCAACGCCACGAGCAACGCCAACTTCCGGCTTCACTTTAGCTTCACAAAGAGTGACGCCAGGGCCTCTTCTGGGTTTCCTTCCTCCGTGGCTGGCAGGCTCTCGGTGACCTGCTGCTTGATGACGTTCTGTAAACCCGGTGTCAATGGAGAGAATGGTTGCGCGTTCGTGAAGGTCACGAGGAAACGCTGCCGAGCAACTTCTCGTACGAATTTCTTTATCTGGTGCTTTAGAGGCGACTCGTCAGCATCTAGCGTCAGACCTGAGACAGCGGCGAATTCTGAGGACGGATGTCGTTCGACTACTCGCTGCCTTCGAAGTTCGTCGTAACTCTGACACGGAAAAATGACGACAGACACTGTGGTCGGGTTTCGGGTGACCAACATTTCAAAGGCGTCGTCCTCAATTCCCTTGAGGATATGCCTGATCTTGCCGGCTTCTGGCTTCGTTGCGTCAACTCTGTTTCACAGATTAACGACGTCTTCGATGTAGCTGGTTAAATTCTCACCTGTTTGCTAGGCGCGTACGCGCAGGCGTTGTTCGGCCTGGAGTTTGCGGACAGCAAGCAGGACGACCAATAAACTCCGTGAAGTTGGTCTTGAACGCCGACCATGTCGGTATGTCGGATTCGTAGTTACGATACCACAAACGTGCAACGTTGCTCAAGTAGAAAATTACGTTGTTGAGCTTTGCCGTATCGTCCCAGTGGTTGTGCGCGCTGACTGTCGTACGAGGCGAGCTAGTCCTCGACGTCCTGATCACCGGTACCCGTAAAAATATCAAGATCCCACTGACGCTGCACGCCAGGACAGATGACAGTTGGTGCCGTGACTGCAGCTTGTTGAGCTGGATCGCCAGGCATGGTTCAAGAAGGCTGGGCAGGATGGTTGAAGGGTTCGGCTTCGAAGTTCCAGCGTTGATGGAGTCGTACCCCGCACTCTCCCCCAAATGTCGAGGTGTTTATTGACAGCGTACGCAAGGAGTGAGAGGTCGAACTCGGTGCCGTAGTCAAAACCCTGCGAGCAGTCAGAACCGGCCCGGTGCGTAAAGCGCTGGAGATGCGCCGGGCTAACCGACGCTTATTCTTCGTTACAAAATAATTACTTTTCGCTCATTTCTGCTCAGAAAGAGTGCTGTTTTGGTCAACCTCGGTTCGATAGCTCTTATTGGAGCCAGAAAATTCGGCGACAATTTTTTTATTCTCCTTTCCTTTATAGATATAGGTCCGGAAAACTGAGCAATTGCTGTGCCTTCCTTCGTAACTAAGGACAAAATAAATGCGCCAAAAATTATTTCTTCAGTGCGTTTTGAAGTTCTAGGCGCTGCTCCTATCTTTTGGCTGTGAAAATCTTCCTCAAAACACGGGGAAAAAATGCCAATGCGCACGCTTAGGACTGGCGTGGTTTGCCTTCTACCGCGGCCTCCACTGGCGCCGTACCCCTCGGCTATCAGCACCCCCTCGGTGTAGCTAGGCTAATGCGCGCATTACACTTTTTGCTGGTGTGTGTGTGTGTGTGTGTGTGTGTGTGTGTGTGTGTGTGTGTGTGTGTGTGTGTGTGTGTGTGTGTGTGTGCGTGTGTGTGTGTGTGTGTGTGTGTGTGTGTGTGTGTGTGTGTGTGTGTGTGTGTGTGTGTGTGCGTGTGTGTATTTGTGTGCGAAAACTTTTATTGTAATGAGGTCCGGAGGCTCGACTTCTTAAGCCAAGGTGGGCCGCTCCCACGTTGGCACTGTCAGGCCAAGCCTTTCAGCGACATCATGGGCCCTCTGGACAGCCCTTAGTTGGTCCTGAAACAATGGGCTTTCAATCCTTTTCTCCCGCTGTGTCCATTCTTCAACGAGGTTGGGGAAAGTAGCGGGACATCCCGCCAGCATATGTCTGATTCCAATGATGCCATTACAATCATTGCAGTCCATCTTTATCTCCCTCTCTGGATATATTTTATTAATGGTGTACGGTGCGGGATATGTACCTGTTTGCAATAAGCGCAGTGAGACTGCCGTAGCCCTGTTCAGTTTTGAATGTGGCAATTGGAATATGATCTCTAGATTCCCTGGCTTGATGGTGAACGGCTCGATTGTGACTGTCACGGTTAGCAAGTCCTCGTGCCAAGTCATGAGCAACCTCATTGAGGTTTACCCGAGCCTCGTCCACTTTCCCCATATGCACAGAGAACCATAGGATTTCAGTTATCATAATCCCAATCTTTTCAAAAAGTTTAGCTGCAACTGCAGCTACGTGGCCTTTATCAAAACACTTTATAGCGGATTTCGAATCAATGTAAATGAAGGCCCACTTATTACTCCTGATGGCGAGAGCAATTGCCACTTGTTCCTCCACCATGGAGTCCTTGGTAAAAATAGTGAGAGCATCTTGCACCTTCCCTTGATAATTTGACAATGGCCGTATATGCTTGTTTACCTTTCACCCAGGCATCATCAACTATAGCTGCCAGTTGGTTCTGCTGCTTTATTTTCTGCAAGAGTGCTTTAGCTCTGGCCTTTCTCCTTTCGACATTATATTCTGGATGCATGTTTCTGGGGAAAGGGTTGGTTCTGATTTTGTTCCTAACGTCAGTCCTTAATTCTACTTCAGCCTCTATTGGGCTCCTTGATGTATTCAGTTCTGCACCTTTTGCCTGTAACATCTTCCTGCCAGCTCGTGATCTTTCGTGTTGCGCTAGCTGTTGGGCCTCCTTTATTTCTTCCATTGTGTTGTGCACCCCTAGACTCATGAGTTTGTCGGTTGCAGCGTTACTGGTTATCCCTAGGGCTACGTTAACGAGCTTCCTGAGCATCACATTAAGTTTGTTAAGTTCTGCCTGCTTCCATTTGAATAATCCAGCCACATAAGTGAAGTGACTCAGAGCAAAGGGGTGTATTAGCCTCAACGCGCTGTCTTCTCCTAAGCCTCTGTGTCTATAGGTAATTCTCCTTAGTAGCCTAATGACTTCATCTGTTTTATTAGAGATATGTTTTATTGTTCTATAGTTAGCATTGATTCCGTCTATGTCATACCCAAGAACCTTGATTTTTTCAACTAGCCTGATTGCAGATCCTTCATGTGTGTATAAGCACACTCTTGGCTCATCTTTCGGAATGTAACCTCTTGGTTTACGACCTTTTCTGCGATGTTTAATGATCAAGAGTTCTGATTTGGCTGCCGAGCATTTCAACATCATTTCTTTCAGTGTGTTCTCTACAACATATAAACTTTCCTGTAATCTGGTCTCTGTCTGTCCTACATTAACCTTGGCACTCCATATGGTTATGTCGTCGGCATATACCACATAATGAATACCCTCAATTTTCTCCAGATTTTCTGCAACCTTAGACATTGCCAAATTGAATAGCATGGGTGAGAGCCCAACCCCTTGTGGAGTGCCCCTATTTCCCAAATTCTTAGCTTCTGATTTAAGCTCACCCAGCATGAGTTGTGCAGTTCGATTTCTAAGAAAGTCCTTAATCATGTTAAAAAGTCTCTTACCTAGCCCTATCTCCGAGAGGACGCCAAGTATTGCCATATGCTTTATACGATCAAAAGCTTTTTCCACATCCGATCCTAAAAGCGCTTTCGTATGCGCTGGGCTGGCCTGTATAAGTTGGTGTTTGATCAGCAGCATAGCATCCTGAGTTGGCAGCCCGGGACGAAAGCCGATCAAGTTGTATGGGAGGATGTCGTTCTGCTCAACGTATTTAGTGAGTCGATTTAGAATGACATGTTCCCTAGCTTTGTCTAGACATTACGTTAAGGAAATAGAACGGAGGTTGTCCAAAGTGAGTTGTTTGCCTGGCTTTGGTATGAGGATAGTATTGGCCACCCTCCATTTTTCTGAGTATACCCCTTTTCTCCAACATTCATTGAAATGTTTTGTTCGATAAGAAATTGATTCATCATCCAGATTTCTTAATATCTTGTTAGTTATTCCGTCAGGTCCAGCCACCGATCTACTATTAAGACTGTGAAGAGCCACTTCACTCTCAGTGAAGTCCCGGTCAACTTCTTCACATATGCCTCCCGTATATTCGGGGCTCTCGTCTCCTTCGTTTGCTTGTTTAAGTTGGAGATATTTGGCTGCGAGACTATCCATGATATCATTCTGTGTTTTATCTTGGCTTTCCTGATGAACCAACTTAGCTATAGCTGTTCTCTTGCTTGTCCTTGTTTCATTCTCGTTGAGGAAGTGCTTGAGGAGGTTCCAGCTACCTCCATGTTTGAGTCTACCATCAGCCGAATTTCAGATCTCATCCCACTGTTGCTTCACGAGGGTCTTCGAGTGATCATCGATTTCTCTGTTTAATTGCGCTATTTTTTCCCTTAGCCTTCTGTTAGGTCTCTGCGTTTTCCATCTCTGTAATATAGACTGTTTGGCCTCAATCAGATGCGCCAGCCTGCTATCCATAGCCTCAATATTTTCCTCTGTCCTGATTTCTTTAGTGGCCTCTTTGGCGTCCTCTCTGAGCTGGATGACTCATGTCTGAAGGGGCTCCTGCTCGGCATCTAGAGACCCCACTTTCCTTCTGTTCGCCTTGATTTTTATGAACTGATCCCAATCAGTGAATTGGAAGATTCTAGTTTCCTGTCTCGGTATGCGTATGGTTATGTGTATGATGTAATGATCGCTCCCGAGATCCATGTTTGAATTTTCCCAATTGGCTCCTCTTGAGTTGTTTACAAAAGTAAGATCTGGTGCGGAGTCCCTGCTTGTGGACGTCCCACAACGGGTGGGATACGCCGGATCAGTAATCAAGCATAACTCCAGATCCATGGCAAGACTCCGTTGCTCCTCTCCCTTCTTTGTGTTCGAAGTGTATCCCCATGTGTGATAGGGAGCATTAAAGTCCCCTCCAATAATGAGCGGGCATTTTTTGGCAACCGAAAGCACCTTGTTGGAGAGTGCTCAAAAACCTCTGTCTCATGTCGTTAGGGCCGCTGTAAATATCCAAACAGAAAATGCTTTACGTCGTACCTCTGTTCCTTTTAAGTATTATCTCAACTAGAATAAATTCAAACCTGGAATGTCTGAGATTAATATCATGCTCAATGTATGGCAACTTTTTGCCAATGAGGGTTGCCAACCCACTCCCCATTTTTTTGTCTCTACATATAACTTTGTACCCAGTAAGCATAATTTCGTCCGCTAAGGTTTCCTGCAGCATAATTACCTTTGGCCTGGCCTCAGATGACCTGATCACCTGTCACAGTGCTGCTTTTTTGTGTCGCAACCCACGACAATTCCATTGCCACACGTTAAATCCTTGATTACTGTCTCTTGTTATTAGATGAGGCTGCCTTTCTATTACCCGCTATTTTCCTCTTTGTGATGGCCCCCGACAATCCAGGAATGGACTTTATACTATCCGCCTCCGATGGCAGATACTCATCGTCGTCATCCCTTCGCGTCACAATTTTCTTAAGTCTTTTCTCCGCCGTTAGCCTCCATTTCCACATTTTGTCCACTTTAAAGTTGTTCGTTTCCATTCTCTCTCTTATCGCTTTAGTTGCCTCTTTTATTTCACTGAGGGCTCAGAAGACTGGCTCATCCTGGGAACTCACCGCCCTTTTTTTAGGGACCGGAGAGCTGGATTCCCCTGGATCGTTGCTTTTGCTTACAGGTCTATCTATCTCTACTCGAGCAGAATTCAACTGCTCTTTTTTACGAAGCTCTACTACCTGCCTGGTCAATTATTCATTAGCTTTTCTTAAAGAAGTTACTTCTTTAATTAATTGCTCTATTCTGGCATCATTGTCATCACCCACAGCAGCCGAGGCGCCCCCAGCAACCATTCCATTCCATTCCATTCCTTTATTTCAGCATTCAACTTTAGATGTACAAATGCTGTCGAAAGCTTCTACGAAGACGTGGAATCGGCGATGGGTAGAGTGAAAACAAAATACACTATACTGATGGGCGATTTCAATGCCAAGGTAGGCAAGAAGCATGCTGGAGACAAGGCAGTGGGGGAATATGGCATAGGCACTAGGAATAGCAGGGGGGAGGTATTAGTAGAGTTTGCAGAACAGAATAATATGAGGATAATGAATACCTTCTTCCGCAAGCGGAATAACCGAAAGTGGACATGGAGGAGCCCGAACGGCGAGACTAGAAATGAAATAGATTTCATACTCTGCGCTAACCCTGGCATCATACAAGATGTGGACGTGCTCGGTAAGGTGTGCTGCAGTGACCACAGGATGGTAAGAACTCGAATTAGCCTAGACCTGAGGAGGGAACGGAGGAAACTGGTACATAAAAAGCCGATCAATGAGTTAGCGCTAAGAGGGAAAATAGAGGAATTCCAGATCAAGCTACAGAACAGGTATTCGGCTTTAAGTCACGAAGAGGATCTTAGTGTTGAAGCAATGAACGACAATCTTGTGGGCATCATTAAGGAGTGTGCAATAGAAGTCGGTGGTAACTCCGTTAGACAGGATACCAATAAGCTATCGCAGGAGACGAAAGATCTGATCAAGAAACGCCAATGTATGAAAGCCTCTAACCCTACAGCTAGAATAGAACTGGCAGAACTTTCGAAGTTAATCAACAAGCGTAAGACAGCTGACATAAGGAAGTATAACATGGATAGAATTGAACAAGCTCTCAGGAACGGAGGAAGCCTAAAAGCAGTGAAGAAGAAACTAGGAATTGGCAAGAATCAGATGTATGCGCTAAGAGACAAAGCCGGCAATATCATTACTAATATGGATGAGATAGTTCAAGTGGCTGAGGAGTTCTATAGAGATTTATACAGTACGAGTGGCACCCACGATGATAATGGAAGAGAGAATAATCTAGAGGAATTCGATATCCCAGAAGTAACGCCGGAAGAAGTAAAGAAAGCCTTGGGAGCTATACAAAGGGGGAAGGCAGCTGGGGAGGATCAGGTAACAGCAGATTTGCTGAAGGATGGTGGGCAGATTGTTCTAGAAAAACTGGCCAGCCTCTATACGCAATGCCTCAAGACCTCGAGCGTACCGGAATCTTGGAAGAACGCTAACATAATCCTAATCCATAAGAAAGGCGACGCCAAAGACTTGAAAAATTATAGACCGATCAACTTACTGTCCGTTGCCTACAAAGTATTTACTAAGGTAATTGCAAATAGAATCCGGAACACCTTAGACTTCCGTCAACCAAAGGACCAGGCAGGATTCCGTAAAGGCTACTCAACAATAGATCATATTCACACTATCAATCAGGTGATAGAGAAATGTGCGGAATATAACCAACCATTATATATAGCTTTCATTGATTACGAGAAAGCGTTTGATTCAGTCGAAACCTCAGCAGTCATGGAGGCATTGCGGAATCAGGGTGTAGACGAGCCGTATGTAAAAATACTGAAAGATATCTATAGCGGCTCCACAGCCACTGTACTCCTCCATAAAGAAAGCAACAAAATCCCAATAAAGAAAGGCGTCAGGCAGGGAGATACGATCTCTCCAATGCTATTCACAGCGTGTTTACAGGAGGTATTCAGAGACCTGGATTGGGAAGAATTGGGGATAAGAGTAAATGGAGAATACCTTAGTAACTTGCGCTTCGCTGATGATATTGCCTTGCTTAGTAACTCAGGGGACCAACTGCAATGCATGCTCACTGATCTGGAGAGGCAGAGCAGAAGGGTGGGACTAAAAATGAATCTGCAGAAAACTAAAGTAATGTTTAACAGTCTCGGAAGGGAACAGCAGTTTACGATAGGTAGCGAGGCACTGGAAGTGGTAAGAGAATACATCTACTTAGGACAGGTAGTGACTGCTGATCCAGATCATGAGAGTGAAATAATCAGAAGAATAAGAATGGGCTGGGGTGCGTTTGGCAGGCATTCGCAGATCATGAACAGCAGGTTGCCATTATCCCTCAAGAGAAAAGTGTATAACAGCTGTGTCTTACCAGTACTCACGTACGGGGCAGAAACCTGGAGGCTTACGAAAAGGGTTCTACTTAAATTGAGGACGACGCAACGAGCTATGGAAAGAAAAATGATAGGTGTAACGTTAAGGGATAAGAAAAGAGCAGATTGGGTGAGGGAACAAACGCGCGTTAATGACATCTTAGTTGAAATCAAGAAAAAGAAATGGGCATGGGCAGGACATGTAATGAGGAGGGAAGATAACCGATGGTCATTAAGGGTTACGGACTGGATTCCGAGGGAAGGGAAGCGTAGCAGGGGGCGACAGAAAGTTAGGTGGGCAGATGAGATTAGGAAGTTTGGAGGGTCAACATGGCCACAATTAGTACATGACCGGGGTAGTTGGAGAAGTATGGGAGAGGCCTTTGCCCTGCAGTGGGCGTAATCAGGCTGATGATGATGATGATGATGTACAAATGCTAGGACAGGAGCAAAAAAGCCGCTATTTTAAGCGGCTTGACAAAGGCCCCTGCCCCTACAGTATTTGGCAGCAGACAGTTCGTGAACACTTTTCAAGCAACAATACACCGGTACATAAAATACATCTTGAAAAACATGTCTAAGGGAATGATAACATGCGTTTTTGAAAACACACTATAACCAACATTTTTCTTTTTTTTTTTTACCAGCAAAACATGCCTTCTCTTAACAGAAAAATACAGATTTATGTAACGTGGTGAAACAATACATTTCTCCAATTACATAACAATATATAAAAGCACTTTCACATACAAGACAATACAAAAAGAATTCCATACTGAAGTTACAACCAAGAAAAGGATATGCAAATACGACATACACTAATCGCATGCAGTCGCACGAGTAATGAAATATTCCTTCAAAATTCGACGTGAAACAGTCCCAAGATCCATGTTCTCTTTTTCAAAACTGTTCAGTAATACCGATATGCGGCACGGTAGTCGGTCCTTTCCATGATTAGTCCGCGAAAAAGGCACGGCCCAAGTTTCTCGCTCCCGAATGTCGTAGTTGAGGTGATGAGGTTTGCTTAGATTGCAAAGACCAGTAAATCCCGTGTGGCCTCGTTTTACGCTTTCTTTATATTTCATAGCAAGATTAAACTGATAATTGTAATGAAATGGAAGAACGTGAAACTTAGAAAAGAGTGTACTTGTATGACTGCCGTAAGAAATACAAGCAACATGGCGCAATGCCTTTTTTGGTAAAAGAGATAATGTCTGAATATTTTTTTGTGAAGTTGTCCCCCATACAAGACTACAATAATTTGCATGAGAAATAAATATGGTGTTATACAGCAATAGCCGTAGTTTTAAGGGAAGAACATCTCGAAGCCTACAAAGCGCACCGCATGCTTTTGCCATACTTGTTGCCACGCGTTCTACGTGTTTGTCCCAACTTAAATGCTGATCAAAAATTACTCCCAGTGTTTTCACGTCCGCGGTGACTTCAATTCGGTCTGATCGATAGAATATGTTTAGATTGCGATTTACATTTTTTTGGGCGGGTGCAAAAAGAACAGCTTTGGTTTTTTTGGAGTTAACCTGTAAAGAATTTGCTTTGCTCCACCAATATAGTTTATCAAGGACGGTGTTTGCTAGTTGTGATGAGTTATCAGCATTGCATGATTGGAAGAAAAGACTGGTGTCATCTGCGTATATTATATACTGTGGTAGGTTACTGATGTTTGTTAAATCATTTATATAGATGTTAAACAATATAGGTCCTAATATGCTCCCTTGGGGAACACCAGCTTCTAAATTCAAGGGGTCTGAGTATTCTCCTGAGATGTAAACGCATTGTTTCCTATGGGTTAAGTACGACTTTAGAATGTCCAGGGGTAATCCACGGAATCCGTAATGTTCGAGTTTTTTTAGTAGAGTAATATGATTGATCCTGTCAAAGGCTTTGGAAAAATCTATAAATACGCCTAATGTTAATTTTTTTTCTTCATAGCCGTTCAAGATTAAATCCTTCTGTGTTAACAGAGCTAATTCAGTTGATCGGCCCTTACGAAACCCAAATTGATGCGGAGATAATAACTGATATTTTTCACAAAACGACATAACCCTTTTACAGATAACCTTCTCTAAGCCTTTTGATATGACAGGGAGCACTGACACCGGCCGATAATTTGACATGTAATTTCTGTCCCCTGATTTGAACAGAGCAGTAACCTTTGCCTGTTGCATTTTTTTAGGAAAAACACCAGTAGACAAGCAAACGTTGAATACGTGGGTGAAAGCGGGCACTAACAAGTCTATTGCAAATTTAATTGGTTTAATCTGGAGACCATCGATGTCACGTGCCTTACTGTTCTTTAAGGATATAAAAGCAGAGTAAACCTCGTCCGGTGTAGTAGGCTCAAAAAACGCTGTATTTACACTAGGCGCACCCAAGTAATTGAGAGCATCTATATTGTGAGCGCTAATAACTAAATTTGTAAAATGTTCATTGAGACGATTTGCTAATTCTATACCCTTTAGCTGCTTCCCATTCTCTGTAATCTCGAGCTCTTCATAACGGCTTCTGTCGCGATTTAGGAGCTTATTAAGCGCACGCCAAACTAGGTCACCTTTGGTATCAGCATCACTAAATAGCTTTTCCAGATACTCTTTTTTTCTATCTCGAAGAAACTTAGTTACGAAGTTTCTGTATTTCTTAAATGCAAGAAGATCATCCGGGTTTCTAGACTGCACAAAGTGAGAGTACAATTGGTTTTTTTTACGAATTAGCTTTAAACACTCATTTGTTAACCAAGGTTTCCGTGTCTTTCTAGATCTTTTTACCTTTTTTAATTTAAAACAACTAGTGTACGCATTTTTAATGATATGCATGAGCGTATCATAGGCCGTATCAGCATCGTTACACTCGAGTACTGGTGCCCAGTTTACACTTAGAAGTTGGTTTCGAAAGTCAGTCATTGTTCTTGGATTTATTTCCTGCATGACGAAAGATTTACATTGGTTTCGGCTCGCTTTAAGTGTGTTATTTCGTTTAGAAAACATGTAGATCGGCAAGTGATCACCTAGATCGGCGGCAATGATACCAGCATTGATATCTAGCATTGGGCTGTTCGTAATAAATAAGTCGATAAGGGATTCAGACAGGCACGTGACTCGAGTGGGTGCTTTTATCACGTTCGCACAACCGAAAGAATCAAGGAGTAAGATCAGATTGCGGGAAACTGTGTTCGATTGCAGTAAGTTTATGTTACAGTCACCGCCTATGTTTATGCACAGTCTATTCTGGTAAGCATAACACAGTAATTGTTCTAAAAAGACAAGAAATCTTTCACTATTACCATCAGGTGGTCGATACAAAACAGTGAAGACATAGGATCCACATTGTAGCGTAAGCGCTTCGTAGTCTGGTGTGGTTTTTGAGAGATCTGCAATCAAGTCGCATGAAAGCCTTTCTGACACCATCTGCATCACACCTCCGCCTCGGCGGTTTGGTCTATTTAGAAAGAAGCTTTGGTATCCGGGCAAGGAAATAACATCATCTTCCGAGTTGTACCATGTCTCACTTATCATTATTATGTCAAACCTGAACGTGAATTCGTTAAGAAATGCTTCTATCTGATCGTGTTTATTACGGGCAGACTGAACATTAAAATGCAAGAAGGTAAGAGAGTCGGCGTAACCAGGACGAACAAGGTTGCGTGGCACAATCATAGCAAAATAAGATCCAAAAAGTTCGTTGCCAATCGCCACTAGCAGATTTTAGCTAGGTCTGCCTCGCATGTAACTTTAACAACACTAGACTCTTCCGTTTTTCGCGCGAATACTTTTCCGTCCCTCACCCATACAAAGCGCCATTTCATTTCCTTTTTCTTTGCCACAGTCATGCCAAGCAGTTGCTTTAGTTGAGGGCACAAATGCTCATTCACGAAGACGGACTGCTTGGAAGAAAAACCAATGTCTTCTGCGGTGATCCTTGCTTTTCGCGCTTTTTTGATCACAGCATCACGTTTCGACCGACGATTGAAAGACACTACTATGTTCTTATCAGTATCAGAATTTCGCACAGGAACGCGATGGCAAGCATCAATATCTTGCTCAGTTATCGGCACGCCAAGCGCTTCCCCGACCTTCTGCAGAACGTTCCCAAGGTTCTCATTCTGCAAGCAAGGAACACCTTTCACCTCAATGTTCCTATTTCTCGAGTATTGATCCTGTGTCACTATCTTTAGTGAGTTCTGACACACTTGCTTTCTCAGCTTCTCAACTTCTTGCAGAAGAGGCTCTTGTGCTGCTTTCAGGTTGGCATTTTCCTTTTTGAGTGCTTCACATTCTAGTTTCAGAGACTCATACTGTCCACTAGTAAATTCTACACTTTGCCTGAGCTCTCGAAGTTCCTTGCGGAACTCACGTTTGAGATCCGCAATTTCCCGTTTAAGTTCGTCATTTCCCATTTTGGGCAACAGCAGAAACACACGGCAAATAAGCAAAACGTGCGAGCACCTCAGACAAAAGTTGGCAGCAGGGCAGCAGAGCAGAAAAGCAGACTATAAGCAATACAAAAAAAATGATTTCCAACCTGCGGAATAGACGAAACGTAAGTGTCGGCTCCTGTTGCTGCCTCTGCTGCCAAATGACGGCGAAGGGCCAGCAATGCTCCTTATAAAGGGCTTGCAGAGCAACCGACGTGACGTAGATCCACGTGGCTCCCACAATCAGTCGTAGGCGATCCAGGCAGTCCAGGCAGGCAGCGATGCAGCCGCTGGGTGCAGTTGCACTCAAGGTTACGAACCCTCGCCATACATTTTACATTGTCAGCCCAGGTAGATCCTGGCGTCTTCTCGCCAGAGACGCGAGACGCGGTCGCGGAGTCAGTACGGATCCACATCTGCTCCTCGAAGTTTTCACCCTACCAACGGAACCTTCTTCGATAGGACTCCAAACTCGTGCTAGAAAGACGTCTCAAGGTACCTATCTTCCGGTGAGAGGAACTTTTCATCGTTTCTGCGCAATTAATGGAAGAACTTGGCCGGCTCAGCCGGCCACCGGCCACTAAGCCTAGTGCTTGGCTAGACGCCACCTCGGCACCACAGACGCCACGCGCGTTCGCGGGCTTCTGAAGCATAGAAATCGAGCAAGCAGCGGCGTGCGCTGCCACACTCGGCACTGTAGGGACAACGCCGCGCCAGCAACAAGCCATCACTGTTATTGTTAAATTGACGGCATGCCTGAACCTTACCGCAATCGACGTCGGTACCGTCGGCAACGCTATCTGCTCGGCAGCAGGACTCAACACTGTGGAACGCAGCGACACATACTTCAATATCCGCACCACACAAAACCTGGTGGCCGTTCACACCTTTCGTCGATCTGCTGCCGACAAGCTCGCGGAACTAAAGAGCATCACTATCAACGATGCAGCTTACGAGAAAAAAACCTACGTGGCCGCTGATCCTATGAACGCACCCGGCGTCATACATGGAATACCCACTTCGGTCTCCGACGGAGAGCTGCAGAGTATTGTGGAAGTAGAACAAGCGAAACTCCTGATAATTCGCCGAATAGGCACATCCAACACCGTGATGGTGGCGGTGGAAGGCCCACGTTTACCCAGATTTGCCCTTATTAATCGCGTTGTCCAGCGCCTCTACCCATTTCGACACAGAAGTTCGCTGTGCTCGCACTGCTTCACGCTTGGTCACGCCACCGACGTATATCCAAATCGTTCGACGCATTGCACGTGCCATCAGTGCTGTAGAACATCTCCCAGTGCGCAAAGCATACCCCCCGTGAGTGCTTCCCCTACTGCCATAATTGCGGCGGTGAACATTCGCCGACTTCGAAAGACTGCCCAGCAAGAAAAGAAACGGACTGCGCGGCGCATTCGCGGGCATCCAAGCACCGTCGCCGACGGATACCGCCACACGAAGCCCTTCCAGTATACATCAGATTTCCCAGGATTGCCACAGGGGACACACCGTCCCCGTCAACAGGACACAAGAGTCACTATAAGTGACAACACCCCAGACACCTCCATCGCTACTTCCAACCGGTTTACCGTTCTTCGGCAGACGAGTCGCAGCTGGAGTCGCAGTCGCAGCCGCAACCGCAGCTGAAGTCGCAGTGCCAACCAAACCATCAGAAAAAAATCTCCAAATGGAAGCCCGCCGTCCAAGGCCGCCAAGCGATCTACCACTCCGGAGCCGAAACGTCCCAGAAATGACAAGAGCCAGCTGGCCTCTGATAACGGTGAGCCAGTCCGTCCAAACCTACCTACTAATTCCTCACAATCCTCACCTAACACTTCACAGTCAATTCGTTCTATTTTACGGACTCCAGTTCTTCATTACTCGTACTCTCAAGCTCTTCAGCGCCCTATGACATCATCTACAACACCATCGCACATGCCGGACCAAACAAGCATGCAGCGCCTTGAACGAGCGGTCCAGGTTTTAACGGCTAAAGCAGACAGCCTCGCGAATGAGGTTGCAGTGATTCGCAAGATAGAGGCTGAAATGCAATATCTAAAACAAGAAATTGCAAACACTGATGTCGTCGTTCAACAGCTAGTAGCCAGCGCACAAATATTCGCACGTGCACAGGCATCCAGACAGTCCAAGGTCGATGAGCCCTCCGGCTCGGCAAATCTGTAATATGGCAGGCCCTAATCGACCTCTAGTAATATGGCAATGGAATTCCCAGAGCTTTCGAAGGAACAAGGCTCTCTTACAACAAGTCATCTGCCGAGAAGCGCAGAAACCAGATATCCTTTTAATTCAAGAAGCTTGCGGACTTATATCATTACCGGGATATGAACACTTTACCCAAGGAAGTATTACTAAACGAGACAAAAGAGCTCCACAGGGTGTGACCGTTCTCATTACCACTGTAACATACCTGGCCAAACATATTCAAGCTATACAAATCGATACTGATTTCATAAACAATTCGACTCAGGAGCACGTTACTGTCCAATGCCGCTTCGGCTGCCGTGACGTTCTAATTATCAATGCATACTGGGTCCCAAGGCTCGACTGACCTTCTTCTCTGAAATGGTTGGACACGTACACAAAGCTACATAAGTACAAAGACATCCTTATAGCTGGGGATTTCAATAGACATAACATATCATGGGGCTACCAGCGCACAACGAAAGCAGGGCAGCGCCTCGAAAGAAAAATGCAAGATAACAAGTACACGTTCCTTAATGACACAACCGAGCCCACGCGCCAAGGAAACAGTGTCGAACGTGACTCTAACCCCGACTTAAGCTGGTACCGTGGAATTGGGAATGTAACTTGGGCGAATCTTCACGAAAGTCTTAGGAGTGACCATTACATCATTGAAGTTACTCTAAGCATTCCTAGCTCTAAGGCTCGCCTTGCTAACGCAGCTTCCAATACACAACTTACTGAGTGGCACCGATCCCGATCAGACCTAGACAGGGCCGACGAACAGCCAGACCTACATTCATGGGTGAAGAATATTAGAGAGACGAGGAAAAAGTACACCAAAATTATTGCGCGTACTGCTGAAAACCCACACATAGACTCTCATCAGCTGAACTTATGGGATGAAAGACACAGGACAGCGCAGAATTGGAAGAAACATAAACAGAGTCATGGCCTTCGCAAACTTATTGAGCAAATAACATTAGAAGCACAAGAATACGCGCAAAAACATTGCACCGAAAACTGGTTAGAAACATGTGACAAGCTCAACGGCCGCCTACATACTGAGAGAGTGTGGAATATCTTAAGATCACTTTTGAGCCAAGGAAAACCACGACACACCATGGACAAGATAATTATGAGCTCTGGCCAGACACGCGAAGAAATAGCTGATGAATTTCGTCAGACATTCTATCCCTTGTATCAAAATGCAGGACAACTTCCGGATTACCCAACTGAGTCACTCGAAGAAAGTACAATAGGCATAAACAGCCTGTTTACTTTAGCTGAGCTACATACGGCTCTCTCTTCGCTGAAACGAAACACAACGCCTGGCAAAGATGGGATTACTTATACTACACTTTGTAACTTACCCTCTCTTCAGTTAGAGCAACTTTTAGAATACATCAACAATATTTGGGAATCCGGAATCCTTCCAGAGGAATGGAAAATGGCAACAATAATACCCATCCCGAAATCCGGCAAACCGGCCAACTGTATCACAAACCTACGTCCTATATCTTTAACGTCGTGTGTAAGCAAACTGATGGAACGCATGGCCCTTAACCGTCTTAACCGGCACTTAGAAAACAGCAGTGCTTTTTCTTACACAATTACAGGCTTTAGATCACATGTTAGCACTCAGGATACCATGCTTTGTATCTCAGAAGATGTGTATCAAAATCACAGTCTCGTACAAACCAGAGTAATCGCAGGTGTAGATATACACAAGGCATTCGACCACGTGAAACACTCCGCCATCCTCAAGAACCTCTTGACGTTACGAACCGGCGCCCGCCTCTACAATTAGATTAAAGATTTTCTTACCGGTCGCTCTATACAAATTCAAATCAACGGAGAGCTTTCAGCGCCATATCCTCTTAGTATAGGAGTCCCTCAAGGCTCAATCCTATCACCCACTCTCTTCAATATTGCTTTGCTCGATCTGTCTGCCCGGCTCTCTTCCATCGCACTACTCGAACACAATATTTATGCAGACGATATTACTAAATGGTGTTGCAAGGGGTCCCTAGGAGAACACGAGCACACCATCAAGTAAGGCTTAGATACCGTTCACGAATACGTTAATGGTATTTGGCTTAAGTGTTCTCCAACAAAATCTGAGTACATAGCAGTAACTAATCAAATAAGCCGCCGCGCGGACGAGCAGCGCCAAAGCATCTGTCTCCATATCGAACACACTCAAATACCGCGCCGATCTAATATAAGAATACTGGGCTTCATCCTTCATGATGACGGCAGAGCTGAAGTATGGTTGGAAAAAACAATCCGACAACTAAACCAGATCTACCACATGCTATCTAGAGTAACACGTAAACACAGAGGGCTAAAGGAGCAAGAACTTCGAAGGATTATTGAGGCGCTTGTCTACTCCCGTGTGTTCTACCAACTTCCATATCAATCTGTCACCAAGACCCAGCACTCCAAATTAGAAACGGCGCTCCGCAAATATACGCGATTAGCTTTAGGAGTACCCCGATTTGCTGCAAACGACCTTGTGGCCGCCACTGGGCTTTTCAACTCACTTGATGAACGCATTACAATTTGCAGACAGGCGCAAATTCAAAGGCTCCAAACATCCCCACAAGGGCACAAACGGCTCGAACATCATGGATACCAGACAGGTGTCCTACCCCCTTTTCCACCGTTGTATTCACCACCATGAGACTCACTACCCAGATTCGCGGTCCTACCCATACCACAACATATGCAGCCGCACAAACACGAAGCTCGCCGCTGCCAGTTAGTCAAACGAGTAGATAGGGAAAACCCACTACCAGACACTACGTATTATTATACGGACGCTAGTCACTCGGAGCGTAGATGTCTAACTGCAGTAGTCGGCCCTGACTACGAGCATGTAAACGCACACATAGGATTCCCCGACCCATCGGACGCAGAGGCTCTTGCTATTCTCGAAGCAGTCACCCGGCCTCATGATCCTACCCAACGCATCTTTATTCGCACCGGTAGCCAAGATGCATGCCGCATGTTTCGCGACAACTTGCTACCTGAGCATATACACAGCCTACTTCAATGTCACTTGAATGCACACCCTTCGCTCTGTGTTACCTTGCAGTGCATACCTGGGCATCAAGGCATCAAGGTGGGGGGGGAACTCCCGAGCTCATGAGTTCACCCGCGTAGTTAGTTTTCCGGGTCCCCCGTGCCTATGGCCATCCGAATGTAACCCAAGGGAACACAGAAAGACTCTGCACAAGGAGCGCACATCACTTTTAATGCAACTTCGCGCCAATTCCGTCGCCTTTATTACTCCTCCTGCTAACCTCTCGCGAGAAGACAGCGCTATTCTTCGAAGACTTCAAACAAACTCAATAGTGACTCCTCTTTTCCGTCACTATATTCAAGGCCTACCTGGGCCACCGAAATGCCCGAACTGCATGGAATATCCGTCCCTAGCGCATTGTCTATGGCATTGCCCTCACATTCAACCCAAACTGCATTGAACCCTCTCCAACATTCCCACTAACATCAAGCCACGGTCATGGATGGACTGGCTCACTCCACCATCCCATGCAACTAACATTCTCCTGCCGGTGCTTATCCAGCACGTCAGAGACGTGTTGGGTGAGGACTGGTAGCTTACCGACCAGGGTTGAGCGCCGGACGCTGGCGTAAAAATGAAAGTTTTTTTCTCTCTCTCTCTTCTTCGCGCCAGGTATTGAGTCCCTTTGCACGAAGCGCACCTGCGCTTCCTTTGACTTGGAGCGCCTTCTCTCCCTGGAAAGTGAACGATGCCTGGATCTGGTGCGACTCCTGGAGCGTGAGTGCTCCCTGTCCTCGAGGCGATGGTTGGGCGCCAGCTGTTGCGTCTCCGACTGCGCTCTTGTTGACGACCGAGTCCTGTTGCGCTCTCGTCGAGTCGTACGACGTAAGGGATTTGAAATCTTTGCTTACAAAACTTGTCGCCGGTAGGGTGATCGCCTTCACAAAATTTACACTTAGGTACACGCACATGTTCATCTCCTGGGTTGCGAGTTCCACATCCCCTGCACTGAACAAAGTCAGGTGTTGGACACACATCAGAGCGGTGAGCTAGTGAGCTGGTGAGCGCAAACTATATATGCGAAATATGTTCTTGTAATGGGCTGTCAGTATAACATATGGAGCATAGCAGAATGATGCCTCAGTGCAGCGATCGCTCAGGTTCGCAGCGACCGACTGCGCGTCTGCATGTATGTCCACACACACTGTTTCACTTTCTCTGCGAGCGCGTTTTCAAACAGTGCCGTGTGCTTCAGGCCGCAGCATATGAGCATTTGACAGTACACAAGCAACCGCGGTTGCGTGTATACATGATAAGAGTTTTCAAAAATAATTTCGTTATATCTAAGGACGTCGACGCCTACGACTGCGACTTGTGATGTCCGGTCGCGACGATTCACTCTTTTTTTTTCTTGTAAAGTCATGGACGTTTAAATATAATAATTTCTCAACTTGCGTCGCACTTCATGTTTATTCGTATCATCAGCGAGCAATTAACCGCTGCTTCTTTTTCTTAATATAGTGCATTTCATCGTTTCGTGCTTCACAAGCATGAGCGTATACCAAGCTTTCTTCTAATGTGCGTTTTACCGTTCCCTTTCCATTCTGTCGAACTTGCCAGCATCTACCATCAACATGTTCATAGACCAAAGATTCACCGCATTAGCCGGGCAGCGCGCGTGGGCGTGGGTTTCAGTGCGCGCTTTCCGCTACTCACCGAACATCGCAACCCCGACGCCGTAGAGAAATCCTCCGCACGGAAGTTTATCCTCCCTCGGAGTTTATACGGAATATAACAGCGACGCCAACGGGGACGGAAAAATGCGCCTGGAGTGTCCATATAATTGCTATCGCAATAAAAGCGGTTCTTCCCTCATAGGGGTAGCGGGATGAAGAGGGACACAATAGCGGTATGCTAGAGGAAAATACTTCTTTTTCTTTCGGCTTCCCGGCACTATACGAGGACGCGCAGTACAGTGAGCCCCTCATCACATCTAGCATAGTTTAGAGGCTTATCACTAGTCTGCAGAAAATTGTGAGTACCATATGTGTTTCCTAATCTGAGGCAACAGGATAGCACATCAGTTCGTCGTGTTTTTGTGGTGGAGTGCCAGAAACCTAACTGTGGCTCAGTCTATGCAATGCAGCTTATTCTTTGTTTTGGCGCGCCACAAAATTTGCCACTGGCTTCGCAGTTTCGTTCGCAAAAATAAAAACAGGCTTGAAATCTGTGGCAGGAATAGCAGCGGCAAGATTAATAGCTTGCGGTGTAATTGATATGGCCATTTGGTCTTCCTGCAGCTTACCCTTGATGCATCTGTGGCCAGGGACCCAGCTTTCTCACCTTGCCTGACGATGTATGAGCCTTCCCTGCGATTTACTGTGCATGCTATTAGATTTTCCGAATTTGGCGGTCTACGTAGTACGCCCCAAGCTATATTGCCTCTCTTTCGCGCTTCTCGGCAGTCTTCGTTCCAGCGGGGAACACGTTATTTATGTGAAACACTATTCGTTTGTGGGATAAACATTTCGGCAGCATCAATAATAAAAGCGGTAAAATATGCGCGGTATCGTCTGTGCTAAAATTATTTATAAAATCTCGTGGGAACAAATTGATGCTTTCAAATGCTTCCAGTCAGCCTATGGCAATTTCCATCGAGGACTATAGGCATGATTCTCATGCTGAGTTATGAAGTGTAAAGTTACAGAGAAGTGGTCACTTCCAAAAGTAATCTGGATGACATTTTATTCCAGGTCAGGCAGAAGAGAGGCACAATCAACTGCTAGATCTATTGGTGAATACGGGTTGTCTTGCAGGTTGCGATAGGTGGGCTCCTTCTTCTTAAACAGGCACAGGGCCGAAGTGAAAAGGAAATTTTCAATGATTTGACCTCTCGTGTCACAACGGAGGTCTCCCTGCAAATCGTTGTGAGCGTTAAAATCGCCGAAAGGTATGTAGGCACCGGCAATTGATCTATGAGCTTATATGGATCTGTGTTTCTGAGTTGATAGTTGGATATCATATATATATATATATATATATATATATAGAGAGAGAGAGAGAGAGAGAGAAGCAATGGTTTTACTCGATGCTTTCATTCCAAAAGTACGCGCTAGCGCGCCGACAATGCAGACGCGAAGTGATGCTGATGGTTATGTAGAGATGAGGTAGATGACGTCCATAATATAGATGCTCACACTAATTGCCCTCGTGGACGGAAGCGACCAGCGTCGATGGAATAGCTTGAAGCCGGAAAGATACACTATTTCTGTCCCGCGGTGGAGTCGGTCAGTAGGTGTGTCAACAGGTGTAACACGTTAGTTCACTACGAAGGTCTGTTCTATGACTTTTTAGGGACCGATGTACCTAGATTTAAGCTTTTCACATAAACCATACATTTACACAGGGGTCCAAAGCAGTACATCGTTGCCAGGGTGGTAGAAAACAACACGGTGAATAGCATCATAACGACTCTTGCTGTCTTCTTGGTTCGCCTCAGTGTTTATGCGGGCACGGTGGTGACATTGGGCAAGAGGAGACACAAAGTGGTCCAAATGAATTGAGAAGCGTTGACAGTGACAGAAAAGAAAGAAACGTCGAGGGCATAGGTTGGATGGCTAGCCTGTGGTGCGCTGGACAGCGGTGTTGAAGGCAAATGTCACAAAGGGAAGAATGGCATCCCAGTTACAACGCTTAGGGGCCCTATAACGTAAAACTGTTCCAATATGTTTTTATTCCAATCTCCTGACGTCGAATTTGACTAACCGCCGACGCAAGCATAGGGCGGTGACCCGCAGGATTGTATGACAAGACCAATCAAACGCTCTCCTCTTTCATAGGAGGTAACTTTTGTTTGCTTGAAAAACGAATAACATTGCCTAGGCTGAGCAGCTTGCCTTATGTAATTCGCTCACAAGAGGTGAGGAGCATGCCCAAGTGGAGAGGGATTAAATGGGGCCGAGCCACTGCATTGAAAATCGATAACCGGATGAAGAGGGTGGTGCTGGCGCCTGCGATTGGTCCGGTTTGCCTTACTTAGCTTGCGGTGGCTGGTAGAAAATCGAGGCAGCATGCAACGGAAGCTTAATAATGACGCTAAAACGGATCCTCAGCAAAGAATTGGCAGAACGAGTTCTAAAATGTGCCAAAAGTGCTCGAAAACGTTACACGGCCACGCAATAAGCTTTATTACACGCAAATAAACCCATGCTCTCTGGCAGGTGCGAGTAGCCACTGCCTGAGCGATCGGCGGCAGTAATCTTTTATTCCTTTCGGATCGGGGCAGCTATTCGGAAGAAAATTCTATTTTGCGCGGCATATTAATGCATCTTTAACGCCTACACGTCACTTTGACGCGGTGAGTTTTTGCGGTTCTGTGACTTCGCTTGACAATCAGGTGAAGTGGGTGCAGACCAAAAATTTTTACCAATAGCCGAGGGCTAATGGTGAAAAGGCCTCGAATCAGAAATAACTATTTTTCTTTTTTTTCTTTTGTTCGGTCAAATCATGCATAATCAGTGTGCACACGTCATATCAGATGGGGTGCTATCGCGGTTTTCATGACGTCGCGTGACAGACAGGTGAAGTGGGGGTGGTCGAAAAAAGTTTTTGTCCAATCGCGGAGGGCTGATTGCAGAATCGGAATAGAAAAGTTTCGAATAGCTTTAAGTTATAGCGCCCCAGGATGGCTTTACGAGGACGCCTTATCACTGAACGTGCGGTGAAATCGCTCTGTCAGACCACTGGTTTGTGGCTGGTAGCCGGAGGTTGTTTTGTGCACGGTGTTGCAACCTCGGAGAACTTCATTAAGAGTGAGAAAAATACCTTGCCGTGGTCGCTCAAAAGGACGCGAGGGACTTTGTGGCGTAAGTAGATACCCTGAAGGAAGAAGGCAGCCACTTCCGAAGCAGTCCCTAAGCGGACAGATGAAGTTTCCCCGTACCGCGTCAAGTGATCCACAGCAGTGGCCGAGAGAGGGCCTAAGAAGAGGGCCCACGACAGCGAAGGGTTCTGCTGGACAAGGTAGTGGCTAGAGCGTCCCGGCGGGCGCAGTAGTAGGTCGCTTGTGGCGTTGGCAAAGAGTGCAAGAGGCGACATATCAAGCTAAGCTGGTTAAAAGACCTGGCTAGAAGAATCGGCTGCGTATTCGTTCAAGGATTTTGTGGTAAGCCAAATGGCCAGACGTCGGGTCGGTATGAGAAGCCTGCAGAACCAAAGCACGAACAGAACGCGGAACGACAGGAACCTATCGGTGGCCCTCCGGGTGAAAAATGTAGCGGAAGAGAACATCGTTCATTAATTTGAAAAGTTTGAACTGTTTTCGAAGCCTAGAGTTATGTGGGAATGAAACACGAATGAGGCGATCCATGATATCTTGGCAATATGGGTCAGTGCGCTGGTTAGCGAAAACACAGAAGGGCGGCTGGATGGCAACTGGGTCAGGGAACCAATAGGTAACACTGAAAACGCGACGTCCATGCGGCGAAGTTGACAAGGCGACGTAACGTGATCGAAAGATCGCGGTAATGGGCAACGAGAAAGTGCGTCAGCGTCTTGGTTCTTACTTCCAGACTTATAAATGACATCGATATCTTATGCTTGCTCTCTGAGGATCCAGCGGCCAAGGCGTCTTGACAAGTTTTTTATCGTTGACAACCAACATAAGGCATGATAATCGGTAACAACAGTGAAATGCCGACCGTGGAAGTATGGGCGAAATTTCTGCACGGACCATACAACAGCCCCGCACTCCTGTTCGGTGATTATGTACTTCTTTTCTGCGGAAGTGAAAACGTGGCTCGCGTATGCGACAACTTTCTCGCGAAAAGCGCGGTCGCGCTGCTTCAGCACGGCGCAAATTCCTTGAGCGGCAGTGTCAGTGTGCAATAGAGTGGTTGCCTTACCCTCAAGTTGACAAAGGACGGGTGGGGAGGTTAAGGCACGCTTAAGTTCTTGAAATGCGGCTTCGCACCGATCGCACCACTGGAAGCAACTGGCACTAGCAAGAAGTCCATGTCGGGGCGCGGCAATAGTGCCAAGGTCCCGCATGAAACGCCGGAAGTATGAGGCAAGACCAAGGATGCTACAAAATTTTTCGCATGAAGTGAGTGTGGAAACTTGAGCACTGCTCGAATCTTATCACGATCAGGTTGAACGCCGTATTTGTTAACAAGATGGCCGAGAACTTTACTCTCTGTGCTAGCGAAGCGGCACTTTCTGGTGTTTAGTTGAAGACCACCACTTGCAAGACACTTCGTGCGGATACCGAGCAGAAAATGTCCCACACTAAAATGAGTTCGTGAGCGCACGGGAATCAAATCGCGAACTGAATTTGGTGACGGATACCATGAATAATAACGCGTGCAGTAAATTTTGCGGATGGTCGAACAATTGCGTCATCAGCTTCCCGCAAAGATAGTCGAATGTAAGGGGTTTTCATTTTTTTCATGCGAGAGCACCACGCATAACAGAAATAGTAGCTCTCGTGTAAACCAAAGACAATAACCGCACACCTTCCACAGACACCGATAACATGTTTGACGGGCGCTCAGGAGGAATTAGAACAGTTAGCGAACCTGTAGCTATCCCTCCTAAAACTGCACTGGTTAGTTTTCCGGGTGCTGGACAGGCAGTTGAGACGCCGGGCGAAGCAGAGAAACAGAGCGTCGGAATGGTGATGGGGAGCGGCGTCTCGAGGTGCGTTAACTCCGGTATGTGTCGCAGAAGACGGCCAGAGATGACATCGGTGAGAGGACAGATTATCAGAGTCGGTTGTATGATCGAGGAGGAGAATGCACATCGCGCTCAAAGGCAGCATAGCCTTTAACGAAATGATTAAATGTAACCAATGATTAAAAAATCTCGGTGCCCTTCCACTCTGTGAAGAAGGATGACCACCGAAGCTGTGTGTGTAGGCCACTTAATGGAGAACAGCACCTCCGCCGCGGGTCGGCCCAGCAATGCACTATCTTCGGGATCGGCCCACGTAGGGGAGTGCTTAACACCTGCTTCACCTCCGCCGCGGGTCCGCCCGGGATCGCACTATCTTTGGGATCGGCCCACGTATGGGGAGTTTTTTGCTTACAATGACACGAAAATGTCCTTGGACGGTAGAGGTATACAGCTTCGCTGTAAAAGAATATCCCGCACTGGCTCTGACTCAAGGAGTGAACGCAAGGGCAATTATTGGCTAGAAACACTGTTGTAGACTGCTATCGTTATGGTAGCCTTGTCGCAGTTATTAAAAAAAAATGATATATTGTGTAAGAAAATTTGTGTGTGTAGATTTTAAGTGTCTTTCTCTGACACGGAACACTTTTGGACTTAGATTATGTTCTTTAACATCATCTATACTCCATAGAAGTCCCTTGGCATTCTACTGCAATATCTGTCTGTCCATATTGCAGAAAAGGGTAGTGCTGTGTCTAATATGTAAAAGCATACTTAACCTACAGAGCCCTTTTCGAGCCCGGTGATGCGGGCTTTCCCATTTCTTAAGCGATCGAGAAATTACCTTAGGCGCTTGCTGTGCCGTTAGGGCTGAAGATGTGCGCATTGCTTCTTCAGGCGCGCTTGACACACGCTATTTCCAGCGGAAAGTTTGTCTTGAAGGCCTCGCCTCAGCAGACAAGATCCTGGAACCCGGAAGTCGATGGCCCCTCTTTTTGGGACGGTGGAGCAGCGCTGTTTGCAGCCCTCAAGGGGTCACATGGCGTGCTCGTCGGATCACTGCGGCCTTTAAAAAGTAATTGGGTGGTTTTCTTCTTCTTTCCTTTTTTTCTTTGTCTCTCGTATTTCGGGTGAGCGGGCGTGTTTCGTGTACATTTGGTTTTGCAGGATGGTCAAAGCGTCCTTTCGCGCCACGTGCTTGTACACGTGCAGCCGTGTGGGACGTTGAGTGTTTGTAGTCTTTAAATGGTAGCTTGGAAGTGGCAAAACTAATAGCTATTAGTGGTTTTACTGTGTGTGTTTTGATAGAAAAGTCAGAGCGTGGCCGCGTGGTTGAGCGCGTGCGAGAGCCTGTCATACCTTCGGTCTCCGCGGCATTGATTGCTTTTTGAAACAGTGGTGCGAGTAGCTTTACGGCATTTTGAGGATTTGGATCCTGTGCCTATCGGTTTTTGTTAAAAGGCACGTGCACTGCATTGATATAGTATTATAGTATTTGCATTAGTAGTAGCATTATTATAGTAATATAGTACTTGCAAAAAGCCGTGCAATACAAGGCGAGAAAGCAGGGAAAGCAGGCAGTGCGCGGGGCGTCCCTCAAGGCAGATGAGGAGACGGATCAGAATGGAGAGGGCGTCGAAACAACCGGCACACAATGTGATGTCGATACTAAGCAGCAGAAAATGGAGGCTTTCCAGGAATAGCTTGTCAAATAGGTGCAAGAGCTGAAAAATGAGCCAAACAGGTAGCGTGATGCACGAAAGAAAGTTGAAAAGAGACTTGAAGCAGCCGAGGAAAAGCCGAATAGGGCCGCCATTGTGAACGAGAATGTGCGTGACAATGGAACGCAGACCCCCGACGCGACAGGAGAGGGAGTGTCAGGAATGTATGTGGAATGCGTGCAGTGTGATGAAGAGTTTGCTGGAAAGAGCGGCACCTACATTAAGGCCGCCACACGGAAAAAGCAGGAGCCCAGGGGACAATGCCCCTTGTCGAGTCCAAATCACGCGGAAAAGGACAAAGGGAAGCAGGGAGAGGTAGAAGAGAGTGAAAGGGTGATTATCGCCGGCGACTCAAACCTGGCTGGGTGCTCGAAAGCAATTGTGGAGAGGGTGAAAGGCGATAAAAGAGTGGAGGTAGGGACATTTCCAGGGCCGACACTGGCTTCTGCCATGGAGCGAGCAAAAGAAAAGCTCGCTGAAAATGCCTACGTGCGCAACCTTGTCATAGTAGCAGGTGGGCTAAATGACGTCCTAAACAGGAAAGGGACAGGACTACACTAGCGCTAGGCGAAGGGGGAGATGACTTGGGCGAGCTATCCCCTCAGGGGCAGATCGTGGTGTGCACGGTACCGGAGGTGCCTGTGCGTGACAGTCACGTAGAAAGAGCCGTAGTGACTGCTAATGAGGCGATATGGAAAATGATCCGAGAGAAAGGCTTCGAGGTTGTCGAAGTAAATAGGGAAGTGAGAAGGTATGGTGGTTTTAAACGAGACGGGATCCACTTCAATTACAGGCTGGCACGAGAAGTGGACTGGCGACTTTGTGGTCACGCTTTTGCTGTTTAGAGGACCCGCGGGTGCTCAGGAGGCCAAAGTATGTAGTAACGAAGAAGGTCCCATAGGGGAACCTAAGAAGAGCATCACCGTCGATAACAGAAAAAGGAGGAAATCAAGAAAGAGAGCTCGCCGTGCAATACCCTATATAAACATGCAGGGCGGCAGAAGAAAGGAACAGTGGGCAGAGATTGAAGAGCAGTTAAATAGCGAACAAATAGGGATGCATGCGGTTACATAAACGCACCTTAGAGACTCAAAAGAGCCGCCAGTTATTGAGAAATATGGTAGGGAAGGGTGCAACAGAACTAAGTCGGAAAGAAATGGAAGGGGAGTCGGAATGCTCATCCATCAGGGAGCCAAATGGAAAAGAGTAAATTAACAATGTCAAGAGCATCTTTGGTTATCAGGAACAATGAGTGGGAAAAAAACTTGGCTGGGCGTTACGAATTTGTGGACCGGAGATAATTGAAGAAAGGAGAACACAGAGTTAGTGGATTGCATAAGCGCTGATATTAAGGGTTTCGGGAATGGTGCTGAAATTGTCCTATTAGGTGACATGAATGCCTACATACGGGATTTAGATGGCTATACCGACAACAACGGGAAGCCAATGCTAGAGCTTTTTGAGCAATATAACCTCGTTTTCGTGAATAAAGGGCCTAAGTGTTGAAGGAAGATCACGTGGGAAGAGGGAAACCGGCAATCAACCATTAATTACTGTTCGATGACAGAGGGAATCCATGATAAGTTGAGAGAAATGGCCATTGATGCGGAAGGGTATAGCAGCATAGGGAGTGACCATCAAGGTATCATTTTGAAAATGGGATATGTAGTTGGAAAAGAGAGCAAGGAGTGCAAAAATGGCCATTCCAAATTTTAACGCTGAACAAATAACAAGTATAGTCACTAGAGTCGAGGAAGAACTTGGCAAATGGCCAGGAGTGGGAATAGAGTGAGCTTCTAAGTGTAATAATGACAGAAATATGGAAAGCGAAGCAACATGTTCATTGGCAAAGAAAAAAGAAGCCGAAAAGCTGGTAGAACAGGCAGATACGAGAAGCGATCGCCAAACGACAGAAGGCATCTCGAGAGCACAGGCCGGCAAAAAAAGCGCAGTTGCTGCAGGGTGAAGTAGTCAGTAAATGGGAAATATACTGGGAGAAAACGTCTACGCTTCAAATATTGGTGCAAGCAAAGATAAAAGGAGAAAAGTGAACGTTGGTTGTCAGAAATACGTGAAAAAAAGAAGGCAGCACCTAGATTATTTTGGAACCACATAAAATGATAAGGACGGAAGTCAACAACAATACAAGAACATATCCTAGACGAAGATGGAAACAAATCGGAAGGGAAAGCGGCATTAAATTACATCCAAAAAATAACAGCCGACTCATTCCAAGGCAATGACGAGGTTGTATTTGAAGAAAAAAAAAGAGCATGAAAGAGAATCAGATAGAAAAGGAGCTGGTGCTGACAAATTTCAACTGGAGGAAAGCGGAAGAGAAAATTCCTAAGTGCACAGCCGCAGGGCTAGACGAGGTTCCCGTTAGGCTGATTAATGAACTCGGACCAAAAAGTACGGAAGCTCTGCTGAAAGCAGTGGAAAAACTTTAAAAGATAGACGTATACCAGACAGTTGGCGACAAAGTAGAATGAATTTTATTTATAAAGGTAAAGGCGAGAAACAAAGAATTCATTCGTGTAGACCATTGACCATTAGATCGGTAATATACAGGCTAGCAATGCAGGTAATCAAATTAAAGCTTCAAGCATGGGCAGAGAATGATGGCATTTTGGGAAAGCTTCAGAATGGCTTCAGAATAGGTAGGCGTTTGGATGATAACTTGTTTGTTCTTATTCAATGTATTGAAATATCAAAAGTAGAAAAAAGACCAGTGTATGTGGCCTTTTTAGACATTACAGGAGCCTATGACAACGTAGACCGCAACATTTTGTGGAATGTTCTGGAAGGGGAAGGCTTAGATGACGATTGTCTACAACTTTTGAGGGAGATTTACCTAGAAAATACAGTTTGCGTTGAATGGGAAGGGATTAGGAGCGAGGAGAAAGTTCATATCAACAAGGGACTGAGCCAGCGGTGCCCTTTATCTCCGCTGCTGTTTATGATGTACATGGTGAGGATATAAGGGCGCTAGAAGGAAGTAATATTGGGTTTAATCTCACATACAAACAGGCGGAAACCGTAGTAGAACAGCAGCTCGCAGGTTCATTTTATGCGGACGGCATTGTGTTGCTAGCTAACAAGCAATGTGATTTGCAACGTCTGGCTAATATCTGTGGACAGGAAGGCAACAATTTAGGTTTGAAATTTAGTGTTAGAAAATCAGGTGTTATGGTATTCAATGAAAACAGTGAACAGACAGTGGAGATACAGGGCCAGGAAATACCTCGGGTAACTGAAATACCTTGGTATATGGATAAACGAAGGCAATATATATTTGGAAACACAGGGAAAAACAATAACAGTGAAGGGGAAGAGCAATTCAGCCATAATGAAGCACAGAGCGCTATGTGGATACAATAGGTACGAGGTCCTCCGAGATATGTGGAAAGGTGTAATGGTTCCAGGACTTACAGAAAGACAGACAAGAAACTTTAATTGGTCCTAAGGGACTACGTTGTCGTAGTCGCTGGCCGCACGCGCGCCGGGGACGGAAGACCGTAATCTTCAGCCCTGTCGCAGGCCCTTTGGACAGCCCAAACCTTGACTTGAAGGTCGTCGCTCTTGACGGCTTCATCCCAGTCTTCTTGCCTGTTTAAAGGTGAGTGGCGCAACGCAGGACATTGCCACAGCATGTGGTTCAAGGTAGACCGTTCCTCGCCGCAGTCTGGGCAGCGGGGATCCACACCCGGAGTGTAGTGGCTCAGCCTTGAGCGAGACGGAAAGGAGCCCGTCAGCAGCATTCTCAGCACCGAGGCCTGGGGTCTGCCTAGCTTCGGGTGAGGAGCCGGATACTGCCTGCGTTCTAGCTGGTAGTGAGTAGTGATCTCGTGGAAAGTAAGCAGCGGGTCCGTGGTTCGGTCGATCCCCTGAGAAGCCGGGCCTCTCGGACTGGCGCGGTTGATGAGACATCGTGCCTGGTCGTGGGCCAGCTCATTAGGTTTGATCGAGCCAGGGGAGACGTTCCGGCCCATGTGAGCCGGGAACCAAGTGATGACATGACAGGCCGTGCCTGTCTTGCGGGTCCTCAGCACCGCCGCAGCCTCGGCCGAGACCAAGCCGGCGAGAAAGGCCATCACCGCCGACCTGGAGTCCGTGAAGATCTGCGTGCGCCCAGGTTCGCACAGAGCCACGCCACTGCGACTTGCTCTGCGACGGACGCCGTCGAGCGTTGGATAGACGCCGCATTCAGGATCTTGTCCTGGGGGTCAACCACCGTGGCCACGTACGAGTTTGATCCGGGATACCGCGCCGCGTCGACAAAGGACGCGTGCTCTGGCTTCTGCAGGGCAGTCTTGATGAGAACTCGGGCTCTGGCTGCGCGCCGGGCCTCGTTGTGTTGTGGATGAACATTCTTCGGGAAGGGGAGACTCGAAAGGCTTCCCTTTCATCCTGGCATAGCGGGACGGCGCACGACTCCTCGGCCATGGCTACCAGATCCGCCATCTCGAGTATTCGGCGGCCGGCCTTGGTGGTAGAGAGGCGAACGATCTGTGCCGTTTTCTGCGCTTCGATGACTTCGCTCAGGGTGTTGTGGACCCCGAGTTGCATCAACTTCTGCGTGCTGGTCGTCATGGGAATGCCGAGG
This sequence comes from Dermacentor andersoni, assembly GCF_023375885.2. Lineage (NCBI taxonomy): Eukaryota > Metazoa > Arthropoda > Arachnida > Ixodida > Ixodidae > Dermacentor > Dermacentor andersoni. Next base: position 237,942,290 of record NC_092815.1, read on the forward strand.
ACTCGTTTAATACTCTTCCTCATGAGTGCGTCGATCTTGTTCTCCTCCGACCGTGACCAGTTTAGCGCAGAAGCCACGTAGTTGATATGGCTCATGAGGAAGGCGTGGTAGATCCTTATGAGGTTGGCTTCGCTGATGCCCCTCCTCCTGCTCGTCACTCGCGAAACGAGTCTGAGCATGTTCTCCGTCTTCGCACTCAGGCGCGCGATCGTTTGCGCGTTGCGGCCCTTTCCATTGAGGACCAGTCCGAGCACCCTCAGAGAATCCACCCTCTGAATGCGCTGACCCGTCTTCGTTCTGAGTTCGATCGGTACTTGGTCCAGCGTCGTGTGGAACTTGCGGCCCTTTCTGTTGGGTCGATACAGCAAGACTTCCGACTTAGTCGGCGAGAGGACCAGTCCCGTGCCCTCGAGGAATTCTTCCGTGACGTGCAAGGCCTCTTGCAGGGCCCGCTCCACCGCTGCGTCCGGCCCACCGCCGCACCAGACGGTGATGTCGTCCGCGTGGATAGCGTGATTGAGATTAACGGCCCTGATTCGGTCAAGTCGGACTGACAGATCTCTCATGGAGATGATGAAGAGCAGTGGAGATAACACCGCACCCTGCGGCGTGCCGCAGGCTCCAAGCGCGTATCCGTCCGACTTGATCTGGCCCAATTTGATCGTGGCCTTGCGAACCCTTAGGAAAGAGCTCACGTACGTGTGAAAGCGTTCTCCGAGGTTCAATCTCGTCACAGAGTCGAGGACGTGCTTGTGCTTGACCGTGTTGAAGGCCTCGGCGATGCCCAGTGCCAAGATGCCTCGGACGTCTTTAGTGAACACGTCGACTATCTGCCTCTTGATCAGCAGCATGACCTCTTGAGTGGACAGCGAGGGTCTGAAGCCGACCATATTCGGCAGGAGGAGGTGTCGTTCCTCGACGTGCCTCGATATTTTGTTGTGGATGACATGCTCCGCCACCTTGCCCACACAAGACGTGAGCGAAATGGGTCGCAGACTGTCTATGGCTGGTGTCTTGCCCGGCTTTGGAATTAGGATCACCGTGGCTTCCTTCCAGGGATCCGGTACGATGCCGGCCTCCCAGACATCGTTTATTTCCTTGGTGAGCAGTTCGATCGAGCCGTCGTCTAAATTTCGAAGGAGTCTGTTCGAGATTCCATCCGGCCCGGGCGCCAATCTTCCGTTGAGGCCTTGAAGGGCCGCTCTGACTTCCGAGACGGAGAAGGGGGCGTCGAGCTCCTCGTCCGCCTTGCCGCCATAGGCCGGGTATTCTTCTGGCCCGGACTGCCCGATGGGGAGGTAGCGACGCGCGACTTCGGCCATCACTTCGTTCATAGATGCGCCTTCGCTATTGAGCTTGTGGACCAGCCTATCGATGGCCAGTGTGGTTTCTCTTGGACTGCGTGTCGTCCAATAGCTGCTTGAGGAGGTTCCACTTGCCTCCTGCACGCATCTGGCCGTCGAGGGACGCGCATACTTCGTTCCATTGCTGCTGGCCGAGCTCTTTGCAGTGCGATTCGATCTCGCGGTTGAGGGCCACGATCCTCCTCCGGCGGTTGCGATTCAGCTTCTGCGTCTTCCATCTGGCCGTGAGGGAATTCTTGGCTTCGAGCAGGTGCATCAATCGAGCGTCCATGCGGTCGAGCTTGAGGTCCGTTTCGACGGTCCTGGTGACCGCAGCTACATCCTTCTTGAGCTGCGCTACGAGGTCCGCAAACGACTCGTATTTTTGGTGGTCGTCCTTCCTTCTCTTTCGGAAGGCGTCCCGGTCGACTATTTCGAAGGCCCTCTGCGGGGCCGCGCTGACCGGTAGGGAGATTTCCACGATGTAGTGGTCACTTCCCAGGTTCTCTTGTAAGTTTTGCCACTCCGCTCCCGGCGCGTTTTTGAGGAAGGCCAGTTCTGGGGTGGTGTCTCTCGAGACCGAGTTTCCCATGCGCGTGGGGTAATGGGGGTCAGTTATCAGTTCTAGGGAGCTGTCAGTCGCTGCCTGCAGGAGTCTGCAGCCTTTGGGAATGCTTCTCACATGGCCCCAGGCTTCATGCGGTGCGTTGAAATCTCCAGCCATAACGAGCGGCATCTCCTTCGCCTTGGACGATGCCTTGGTTGTTAGGCTGTAGAAGGTCTGCCGGTTGTCCTTAGGAGAGCAGTATACATTGATAACGTAGACGCTGTTCTTGAGCCAACTGTTTGGTATGATCTCGACGAGCAACGCTTCCAGCTTGGTGTTTCCAAGACGGAGATCGTGCTCCTGGAAGGCGCACTTATTTGCAATAAGTATCGCGATGCCGAGCCCGTTCTCCGCCAACGAGGAGACAGCTTGGTACCTCTGGAGGGAAATCGTTTCCATTCCCGTTTCCTGTAGCAAAATGATGTGGGGTCTCTCGCGGCTCCCGGGCCTTGATGAGCTGCACCAGTTGAGGCCTGCGCCTCCGGAAGCTGGCGCAGTTGCACTGCCACACGATGAGCTTACTATCCAGTCTGGCCATGGTTGGGCATGTTGGACCGGAGCCGGGCTGAGATGCCATCTTGCTCGTCAGTCCACGACTGCTGGTTGTCTTGTAGCATTTCACTGGACACCGCCTCCGGCCTGGCGGCGTCGCCGTAGTGTAGTTCACATCGTTGGCAAGCTCGCTCTCAAGCAGTTGCAAGTAGAAGGGCCTGGTTACTCTGTACCAGCTCGGCAAAGGATTTTTGCATGCGGTGCATGGACCTCTGCATGGCAGCCTCCGCCGTGCTCACGCCCTCAACAGTACCCTGGGAGGAGGTGGCTCTGCGCTTGGCCGCTCTTGCTGTGGCCCCTTCTTCCGTAGACGTTTGCCTTGGCGGGGCCGCTTGGACGGCGCTGGCGTTTCGGAAGGCCTCAAAGTCGGCCTTCGTTCTCCGGATTTCCTCCTTGAGACTGGCGTTTTCGTTCATCAACTGCGCGATCTTGGAACCGTGCGCCCGCTCGCTCTCCTGTGCGGCGGCGTGTTGCGTTCGGCCCGTCTGCTTCGTCTGTTTCACTTTGTCGGCCCAGGTGGGACCTCCTGCGATGCGCACCTTGGACTTAGAGCGGCCCATAGATTGAGAGCGCCCTCGTTGCACGGATCGCCCACGTGAGCGGGAGCGCGTTCTAGAGCGGGAAAGACTGCACGAGCGGGAGCGTCCCCTCGAAGAGCTCCTCTTCCGTAGCGCTGACGTGAGTGCCTGGCTCATCTCGCGTGCCGCGTTGCCGCCCTTCTTGGCGTCGCCAGTTTTCTTTCGCCGGCGCCTTCGGCGTCTCTGCCTGACGACATACGGCGTTTGGAAACGTTGCTCGCACTTACGATCAGCCGTTGGGTGAGGGCCTCCGCATATGCCGTATTTCGCCTCACACTGGTGGCCTTCAGTGGGGGACGCGGCTCCGCATCCCCTGCACTTCTTCACACTCGTGGTCGGACATACATCGGCCCTGTGGCCCAGTTCCCCACAGCCGTAGCACACATCAACTTGCCTTCTGTATAGAAAGCAGGGCAGCATGCCCGCTCCACACATGACAAATTTCGGCACCCTCAGTCCGTCGAACAGGATGATAACCGTGGTGGTTGTCTTGATGCGACGCACCTCCAACGCGGTGGGGTTCCGCTGGCGTACGATCATTGCGCGGAGCTGAGCGTCGTTGAACTCGACGTCGACTTCCCTCACAACACCCTTGCATGTATTGTCCGAGGCGGCCATGTACGCGGCCACTTCAATGACCCCTTCGCGCAGGTGTATCTGTTGAACCGTCGCGTAAGCACGCGCGTTCCTTTCTTCTGGTGTTGAGACGACGTAGATGTTTTGCACGTTATTTGGGCAGACGATGTCTTCGCCAACCTCGCCGGGTGAAAGCGCCGCCGCCATAGCCAGCGCCTGTGCCACTCAACTAGTGCTGATCTTCACGCCGAGGCCACCCCTTGGCCTAACGATGACTCGAATATCGTCTCGTGGCAGTCTCGGGAGCCTTGAGGCTGCGGCCAGCTTCTTCAGCGTGTTCCGCGGGACTGCCGTGCGGCGGCCGCCCCTGCCGCCTCCCTGCTGTCGGGCTCGGCGTCTACTTGGAACTTTCTTGCCTTGCCTTCTTAGTCTTGCCCGTTGCCGTGGTCCAGCCGGGGCACCTTGCTTGTTCGGGGGTGATTTCTACCCCCTCCACCATCGCGACTTCGGGCATGATGCCCCACCACCCCGGAGTTAGGCCAAGGCCTAGCCCGTACTCCTCACCGGCGTTAACCCGTTAGGGTTAGCTCCGCCCGACGTGACGAAAAGTTCAAGGTCGTATAAAAGTTCCCGAAAAGCTCCTACCGATATAAATCCGGTATCGGCTTGATCCCCGCAACAAACTGCGTCGAATGATGCACAGTGTTCAAGCGTTTTCGCGGACTGTACCACCGAAAACATTTGAGGAAACGGGAGCCGATGTTTGCGCGTCCGCACTTCTCGGCGCCCCCTGGCGATCCCCTCTCCAGGACTTACTTTTAGAAATACGGTTGTTTGCTTTAAATCAGAGGTACAATCAGGACTCGACGGGAGCCAAAGGTCCGTGGGTCGCCTGGCATTGGGCGCTCACGGGAAGACTACAAATGAAGCAGTGCAGGGTGATATGGGCTGGAGTAGTTTTGAAGTGGGAAGCTCGCAGTAAAATTGAGTATGAAGAACGGCTGAGGATAGGATAGGAATAAACTTTATTTGTCCAACGGTTGTTGATGTTGGTGCCCGGGGCTAGGCTGCCAGGGGTCCATCGCCCGAGGAAGATCTTTCGAGATCCTCGGCAACGGCCCTGGCGGAATATGGAAGAAAGTGATTTGGGCTGGGAGAGTGTTCAGATATCTGTACAGGAAAAACATTGATTCACAGTGGAGGAAAAGAACCAGCAAGTATGCGGCCTGTAGTGTGGGCAACACAGCAACAAAGAATGTCAAGAGGAAAGTCAGAGAGGCTGAAATAATCTCATGGGTGGCGGTAATGGAAAAGAAACCTGCAACTTAAGAGGAAAAAAACAAATCAGGAAAGAAACAATTTATGATAACTCAAAGGGAAGCTCATTACTTTTCGAAGCGAGATCGGGATGACTTAGATCACGCACCTATAAAGCGATATATAAGAAGGAAGAAGAAGCATGTGCTTGCTGCATTAAAGCTACGGAAACTATGGAGCATATTTTATTAGAATGTGAAGACGTCTACCCAGCGGTCTATTTAGGCACCACCGATCTCCTTGAAGCCCTTGGGTTCAGCGGGAGCAGTGGTAAAGTAAACATGTCCGCAGTAGGCATTAGTAAGAGGCGATTGGTGGATTAGTGTAAGAAAAGTGGGGAAACAACAAAAGACGGAGACGTACAAAAGCACAGTTCACACTAGGGGATCAGAAAATTTGGGTGTGGTAGTTCATGGTGTTCTTTTAATTCTTTAACCTAGGTAAGACATTAGGGAGTATTATAGCAAGAGCTTGGTGGCGCAACCCACCACCCCATTCCAAAGGGGACGCTCCATCCATCCATTCATCCATGCGTTTAAGCCAGACAGCCGCCGGAAGCCGGTCTCTCGCTGCCTGCTGTCGTGTCACATCGGCAAAGCTGTTCATGAGCACTGCATTTCGCACAAGTTTGGCGTCCTCAATAGTTCTGTGAGCCGTGGCCGAGTCGCTGGCTTTTAAAACATCTGTGCAGAGTTGGCACCTATGCCCTGACACGAAGGTTGATGTACACGGCTTCAATGGACTCGGGCAGAACCCTTCGGCAGAAAGTGAGCAGCAGGTGCTTAGTCTGTATTTCTTTACCGCCGCAACTCTTCTTTATTCGTTTAACGTTTATGACATTCTGCTCACTAGTTTGCAGTTTCTAACTATGGGACCACTTTCTGTATAACTTCTACTGCATATATGTACCACTAATGAATGAAGCAATAAACTTCAACTTGAATTAAAACCCTGAAAGAGTCCAGCCTCAGTCAGCTTCAAGAGATTATCGTCTGAGACAACGTCGCAGGCCGTGTTCAAAGTACGGCGCGGGATTACTGTTACTTGAACGTCCCCAAGGGATGCTAGATTGCGGATTTTCATGTTGTTTTAGATGATGCAGCTCCAAGAGGTGATCACCACTTGCTATCCTCAATGCCTTATAACCTGGTCTAAGAACCTCAGTTAGAGATATAGAATAAAAAAAAATGTGAGATGGTTTGTACTTATTTTTCTGCTTCATGCGGCGGATTGACATACACTCGTGGGAAATTATTTCTTTGACGTCCAAAGAATGAAACACATCTGCAGTATGCCGTATTTTTTGGGGCTATCAGGCAGTGGTGCGAAAGTACTGGCCAGACAGATATCTGGAGTTTTCGGCAGTAACGGCAGACACCCGCCATGGAGCCCAAAAAGGGGACGCCGCAGAAAGTGTAAAACAGGTCCCGCAAGCACCAGCTGTACATTACTGCTATAACCAAATATGCTGTACTCAAGGTTGGCTACCCACGCAAGACTAAACCTTGCCGGCCAGAAAATTTGAAATAAAAGGAGGTGAGTAGTAGACAGGAAAGATTGAAAGTGAACCGGAAGACAAAGATTGAAGGAGAGGAGACGAAAAGTCGACTGCCAATTCCCTCCTCGTGGGTCAGTCTTGAGGCGCCGTCTGTGTGAAGCAAAGGCCAAAGAGGTGTGTTGCCACTGCCGAAGGGCCTTAAAGGTCCGAGGGCCCGGCATCGGCTCAATTCCCAGGATCCTCCTTTCCCCAGACAAGGCTAAGCCGTGCGCGACGACACGCAGGAAGGTCCAACCCTCTTGTGCTCGGATACGTGGTGTCGCAATACACCAAACGCTTGCTCACACAGATGCCCCTGCAGAGGAGCATGTGTCGAGGACAAGACTCGGGTGTTGAAAGTTAGCGAAGAATACATAAATGAGGAAATTTCATTGCCGCCGCTCGCACTGTGAACCTCCGCAGGAAGCTGCAACACTCGTCGTGAATCTTTTACCGAACACGGGTGACTATTCGATTCGTATTTCACATTTAGAATATTCATAGACCCTGATTTTCCTGAAATAGACCGAACTCGTAAAGTGCAAATAAAATAAAACTCAAATTATTCAAGTATAACTCCATCGTTTGGAGAGGCCTTCTTCCTGTAGAGGATGCTAACATGCTGTTGATGAATAAAGGCATACATACTCCACTGCCATGGTATGGATTGTCATACGACTGCTCTGTGACGCGTATGGTGTTTGAACATAGAGCGCTGCGACAGTTACCGCCGTGTGCACAGCGCTTTTATCGGGAGATGCAGGAAAACAACATCACGGTATTGTAGCAGTAATTACATGTAGTAGGTCACGTAGCTTTGCACAGTCGATAGTTTTGTTATCGTTGGATAAAGGCAGTCAGTTATCAATAGTATCAGTAGTACTATCGATATGGTTTTGCATCGCTCGTTCATGCCTGTACCTATATACCTGCACATCGAGAAACGGCAAGCTGCAGAGACTCCAGGAATAACTTCACTATAAAACGGTGGGCCCGGACCAGCTCAAACTTGTGAATCATAGGCGCACTGTCACTCGCATATTGCAGTAATATCCACTGCGATAGATCCACTGCAGTAATAGACCACTGCGATACTGTCGTTCAGTTGCGGACACATCAGCGCCACACGAGTAGCCAAGCCACCTTGACCACACTCAACGCCTTTCTAAACCTACCGTTGGTTACAGCAACCATTGCTTGTGCGTGAATTTTATACTGTGAAATTCTACGCAGTTGATGCACAATGCTGTGAAAGTGGTGCGTTGCAGAACCTATAGATCAACTAACGAGGTGGCGACATACTGCCTTCACTCATTTGCTGTCCTTTTAGATAGCTGCTTTCTCAGCAGCCGCACTCGATGTAATACTCGGTGACGGTGCGTTCACTTCTCCTCTCCTGATGCGGTGCCCGAGTGGTGCCCGGTGGTGCCCGGTGGTGCCCGGTGGTGCGGTGCACTGAGCCCGAGTTTTGTAACTCTGGAAGCATCGTTCATGAATTTATTAGGTGTAATGCGTAAGCGCTATTGATAAGATTGCAACATTGTGAAGTGCAATTGCGAAGCCTTTCACAGCCTCAAGAGTGAAGCGCCCTGCTTGAGGCGTTCGTAGGGCATTCCGCGTCTACACGGCCAGTAGACGTCACGTTGTACGTCGAAAAATGCCCAGCCGTCAAGCTTGTTCCTGTACGATGATATCTGAAAGAGAAAAACGGTTTTTCTTGAACACTTTACAAAAAAGAAGACTGAGTAAGTATAGACTTGTCGACTACTCCTTAGAAACTGAACCCAGACATTTTAGGTGAAAAAATGTCAATATTTTGTGATTAAAAAGAAACTCGAAACTATCCTTCTTGACTTTCACCTTATGCAGCGGAACCTTTGACGTTATTGTTGGCTGCACCCTCTTAAAAGTGTGTTTCTTGAGAGGCCGCTTTCTCATCAGCTACGCCTGTGCAGATTTCAACACGCCATGCCAGCTCAGTGGCAGCCACAGTGAAGAAAACGATGGCTGTCCCACTTCTAAATCTCAGGGCAGCGCTGATCAGCTTAGAATTATACCTCTGAAGCCTGAGCAACATTCCAGCTCGTTTTCCCATGTCGAGGTAATTTCTCTCATCCACGAGAAAGCGTCACCCCCATGTCCCCTACCACGCCTTGAACGGACACGAAGGGGGGGAGGGCGTCGACTTCATCACCTGACAAGGGAACACGAGATTCCGCTGAACACGCAGGCACTGACACCTCCCTGGCCGCATCCACATGCAGACTTCTACTAGACCACTAGAAGTAAATGACCCTTTCAGTGGGGCCTTCGCCGATGAAATCGGCTGTACGCGAGTGGCTATTTAAGGCCGTCCTGCCCCCTGTGTTAGCCAGAACTGCTCTAGACTCGGTTAGAGTCACAACCATGTACCAATGAAGTGAATACATTCTCTCTATTTTACAGCAAAGCTGTATGTGGCTAGGATTCCGGGATTTTATCGCGTACGTCGATAGAAAGCTATCATAATCAATGGCTCGAAAAATGCAATGGCTCATAGCCCCGTAAAGCAGAGGCTACAACACTCAGCGAAATCAAGCGAACAGTGCTTACGCTCTTTCGAATCACGCGTACAACATACAGAACAGCATGTGGAAAACTATCATCGTCAATGGCTCATACTCCCGTAAAGCTGAGGCTACAAGCACTCAGCAATGTCAAGCGAACAGTACATATATTCTTTGGAATCACGCATACAACCTACTGAAAACATACGTTTCAATAAAGAACAAGCTCAAAACAAGCATCTGAACCACATAATTGACGATAATGCGAAGCACGTATAGCTCCCCGCAGAAGTTTCTCGGCAAAGATTACTGCTGCGCAAACTGCCGCGTCGACGCAGGCTTGCGACAAGGAGTGTGACGTCTCTAACCTTTCCTATATAAAAGAATCAGCCCAGCAACTGATCTCTATGTTGTTGCAGCACCGCCATGAACGGTGACGTGCTGTAAAAATTACCATTATTAGAATATAGCACTACTACCATTACTCCAAATCCACAAAGCATTGCATAGGGGCTATGCAATGCTGGCCCCCTCAGCAGTTGTAGTGGTAGTAATCCACACCTTCGCTGGACATCATCTTTCGCAAAGCCATCCCGGCTTTGCGAGTTTTTTTTTTTTTGTCAATATCACTATGCCTGCCTTTGTCGCCGTCTTCACATTCTTGCGTTGAAGAACCACCTCACGCGGTCGAGATCCTATCAGTGCGCCGTAAGTGGTTTTCCTGGACAGACGACGTGTCTCGTAGCGATGTATACCCATGCCCTTGAGTGTAGAGGAAATGTTACGCAGCGGCGAATCAGTAACAGAATTTCTATCAGCACAGAAAAATGGATGCAAGAAATCAGCCTGGAAGAATCACCTCATTGGTGAGCGTAACAGAAAGGTATAGAAACGCGTTTCTTTCTCCATACGACGATATGGCTTGATCTCAAGATGTACCTGGTAGGATAGAATTGACGCTCTTTATCCGCAGTTGCCGGAAGCTGTCGCATGCCTCAATAACCATTTTCGCTCCGCGAGCTTAGATGCAACCCATCATTGGCGGCTTGCAGTAAACCACGTCCCACTACACGAAATTACCTAAGCCTCATAAATAATTGTCCTGTCCTGGAAATGGATTTCTCTCCACAAAAACGACACCGCCGACACAACAATAATTTTTTTCAGAAGATACCTATCCAAACCCTGAATAGCGATCCCGAAGAATAAGTGCTTGCCTGGAAAGGCCATGAGTGGAAGACTGCATTCTCTGACTTTTATTAAATCCTAAAACTGGAAGCAAGAAATGTATCCTGATGGTGGTGTATTACAGAGAAACAGGATACAAAAGATGTTTCCGTCAAAACTGTTTATTCCTGGTCATGAAACTTTAATCGAATTCTGGAGCTTTACGCGCCTAGAATACGATCTGATAATGAGACACGCCGAAGTAGCTGGCTCCGGATTCATTTTAACCGCCTGGAGTTTTTAGCCTGCACTAGATGCATGGTACACAAGCGCCGCGGCCGGGATCGAGCCAGCTAAGCAAAGCCACGCTATATTGTCCCGTGGTAGTGACGCTGAATAAGGCAGATAAGCTGTGAATGACGAAACGAGTGTTTTATTGGGCGAACCTTTGTCCTCCAAAGCAAGTTACACTCAAAGTACAACGATAGCGGCGAACAGAGTAGGCGATATTCAAAAATCTGATCAGCGGATCAAGCGTGTCGGCTTTTATACATCAGTCATCAAATGTTCCTGAGTAATCGTTAGTACCCGCGTGTCTTCCAGGAGTCTCTACACCATTCGCGTCGCGCGTACATGAAATCAGATTACACAAGGTTCAGTGACAAAATACAGCGGACAGAACCATCGATAACACTCGACAAACTTCCGATGCATGCAGGCGCGTCCTGCGCTGTGCGATAACATTTGTTAGGCGGTGAAAAGTGCTCACCTGCAAAAGATAAATAAGTACACGTGTCCATGTCCCACCCTTCTCCAAAAGCATCGTCCCGATGCGACATATAGGAGATCGAAAAACAAAAAGGACACTTCATAAACAAAAGTAACATAGCAACAAAGAAGCATGGTCCAAAGTAACACAGTCCCGAAGTTCCTTAGCGCTGGATGAACGGCTTAAGCCGCACAACAGGGACTAGTTCAGGTCGTGAGCGGCGCCGCTGTGACAGCAAATTGCCATCTGGCACGACCTCATAGTCGAGTGCGCCAATGCGCCGGATGAACTTGTAGGGTTCGAAATGGCAGCGTAATTGTTTCTCACTGACTCCTCTTCGGTGTATCGGGGTCCAAACCCAAACACGGTCGCCGAGCTGGTATTCCATGTAGCATCGTCCAAGATTGTATAGTGTCAGCTGTCGGTCCTCTGCTAGTTCTTGATGTGCAGGCGAGCGAGCTGTCGGGCTTCTTCGGCGCGCTGGAAATAGGTGGCGACGTCGATATTTCCTTCGTCAGTGGCATGCGTCAGCATGGCGTTGAGATTCGTCGTCGAATTCCTGCCGTAAATCAGCTTGAACGGCGGGATTTGTGTTGTTTCTTGCACCGCCGTATTGTAAGCGAAGGTTAAGTACGGCAGGACGGCATCCCAGGTCTTGTGTTCGATGTCGGCGTACATAGCCAGCATGTCGGCGAGGATCTTATTCAGGCGGTCCGTAAGACCATTCGGGTGGTAGGTAGTTGTCCTCCTGTGCTTTGTCTGGCTATATGCAGAATGGCTTGGGTGAGCTCTGCTGTAAACGCCATCCCTCTTTCCGTCCTCGAGATGCCCTCAATGAAGAATTTAACAAGTTTTACTGCACTACCTTTTGGCAAAGGTTTTGTTTCAGCAAAGCCTATGAGGTAGTCCGTCGCCACGGCCATCCAATTGTTTCCAGATGTTGACATTCGAAAAGGTCCCAACAAATTCATTCCGCTCTGCTGAAACGGTCAGCAAGGTGGCTCGATCTGCTGTAGTAGTCCCGATGGCTACGTTGGCAATGTTTTGCGTCGTTGGCAGTCACGGCAAGTATTGACGTAACGGGCAACGTCGGCGGTCAGGCGCAGGCAGTAATACTTCTCTTGTATTCTCGCCAAGTGTACGGTAAAACCCGAAGTGCCCGGCTCTCTCTACGTAGCGCAGGGCATGCAGGACTTCTGACCGGAGTGCTGCAGGCACAACTATGAGGTAGCTTGCACGGGCTGGCGAAAAGTACTTCACCAGGACGTCATTTCGCAAAAAGAACGAAAGCAATCCGCGCCTAAATTTACTCGGAATAAATTTCGTCTTGCCTTCCAAGTATTCAGTAAGCCTTCTTAGCTAGGGGTCCGCTCGCTGCTGCTCGGCAAAGTGGTCTGTTCTTATTGTTGCTAATGAGGCGTCGTCGTCTGGGTCATCTTTGGGTGGCAGGTCCACGGGAGTGCGAGACAGGCATCAGAGTGTTTTCGTCCGGACTTGTAAATTACAGTGATGTCATATTCTCACAGTATGGAGCTCCACCGTGCCGGGTGCCCTGAAGGGTCCTATCAGGTCACTAGCCAACACAGGGCGTGATGGTCGCTGACGACTTTGAATGGCCGGCCTTATAGGCAAGGGCGGAATTTCGCTGTAGCCCAAATGATGGCGAGGCATTCTTTTCACACTTAGAATAATTGCCTTCTGCTTTTGACAGCGACCGGCTAGCGTAAGCTATCACCTGTTCAAGTCCGTCTTTTCTCTGGACTAGGACGGCACCGAGGCCTAGGTTATTGGCATCATTGTAGATTTTAGTAGCGGCGTCCTCGTCGAAGTACGCGAGTACAGGCGGCGACTGCATGCGGCTCTTGAGTTCTTGAAATGCGTCGGCCTGCAGCGTTTCCCACTTGAGCTCGACATCACATTTAATTAGATGTGTAAGCGGCGCAGCGATGTGTGAAGAATCCTTGACAAAGCGCTTGTAGCAGGCGTACATGCGCGCACATGCCTTTTGTTGACGCGATGCTCGAGCTTCGCGATCGCAGCTGTCTGCTGTGGGAAAGGGCGTACTGCAGACTTCCTGACGACTGTCCCAGGAACAGCAGCTCTTCGTAAGCAAAGTGACACTTTTCGGGCTTTAAAGTGAGTCTGGAAAACTTTATTGTCATAAGTATTGTTTCAAGGCGCCTCAAGTGCTCATCGAAACTTGCAGAAAAAACGATGACGTCATCCAAGTAGACGAGGCAGGTCTGCCACTTCAGCTCTGCTAACACCGTGTCCATCACGCGCTGAAACGTTGCAGGCACCGAGCACAGTCCAAATGGCATGACCTTGAACACATCGAGGTCGTCTAGCGTGATGAAGGCGGTCTTTCTGCGATCTCTCTTGTCGACTTCTATTTGCTAGTAGCCAGACTTGAGATCCATCGACAAGAAGTGTTTAGCGTTGCTATACGTCGTTTTTTCTTGTAATGATTTCTTTTTCGTATACGTCCTTTTTCGTAATTTTGTTGAATCGACGATAATCGACGCAAACGTAAGGTTCCGTCCTTTTTCTTCACCAAGACTACAGACGATGCCCACGGGCTTTTTGAAGGCTGGATCATGTCGTAGCGCAGAATTTCGTCGAATTGTTGCCTTATAGTTTCACGTTATCACGTCGAAACTGGGTATGGCCTTTGGCAGAGTGGTCTAGGAAAGACTTCGGTTATTATGCGATGCTTTGCAACTGGCGTTTCTCGAATTCCCGATGACGGCGAACCCTCGCAGTCCGATCGTCAGTAGACGTGACCCGTTTTTCCGCAGTGGTAGAGAGCGGGTGGTAGTCAGGAGCGCGCCAGAAGTCTGTCTTTGGGTAGTTTCACCGAATGACGGGTGGGTGAGCTGGCGGCGGTGGCGACGGACGGTGGAATTGTGTCGTTACTGCACCCTGCCTCGGGCGTGGAGGGTGAATTTGAGGGTGGGCGACGGCGGCGTAGGTCGTCACTTCAGGCTAGGCCCGTGGCAATCACGGTTGCCCTTCGGGAAGTTCCAATGACCGCTGGATTTCTTTTCACACGACGTCATCGATCGAGGCAACCTGAGGCTGGGATCTCGGATCATCCTCTGAAGTTCTCGCGCGACCACTTTGATGGTATTGCGTAGGTCATCAGTGCCCAACGATTGAATTTCGAGTAGTTTGCGGGATTGTGTGGCGGTTGAATTTGCGGTTCCGCGTTTTCAGAGCTTTGTCGATGCTGGTGGATTCGCGAAAACTCTTCGGCGGTTTTCGGTGGGTTTCGTATCATTCTGGCGAAAAGTTCTTGCTTCACGCCACGCTTGAGTGGGCGACCTTTCTCCTACTCGGACATTGCCGGGTCGGCCTGGCGTAATAGACAGCTCCTTTCTTCTTTAAAGATGACAACGTTCTCGTTTGGTAGCAGCACTCGGGCTTCCAATAGAACTTCAGCCTTTTCTTTCCGGCCAACGCTTGGGAAGGTCCTCGGGAAGTTACTGTGGAACACGTCCCACGTTGTAAAGGTGGACTGCCGATTCTCGAACCATGTCTTCGCGGCATCTTCCAAGGAGAAGTATACATAGCACAGCTCATCCTTAGAGGTCCAGTTGTTGAAGGCCGGAATCCTTTCGAAAGCCTCAAGCCACGTTTCTGGATATACGGCCGAAGCTCCACGGAAGGTAGGTGGCTCCCTCGGTTGTTAAAGCACGATGGAAGACGCTGATGCTGCCATTGTTGTTGACTTGGTGTCGATCTTGCTGGTCGGCTCGGGTAGAATACCGTGCTCCAGGGGCAAGTTTTGTAGTCTGCGGCTTGTTCGATGTTCCGGGGCAACGCTGCTGCGGTCTTCGGGGTTCGCACTTCGATCACGGCTTTGCAGAGGGGTTCGGTACATGAACGCACTGGCACCTCCACCAGATGTCACGTAATAGTGACGATGAAGAAGGCAGAAAAACTGTGAACGCCAAAACTAGCGTTTTATTTGGCGAACCTGTGCCCTCAAGAGCAAGTTACACTTAAAGAACGGTAGCGGCGCACACAGTCGGCGATCGGCGAAAATCTTATCAGCGGGTCAAGGACGTTGGCTTTTATACATCAGTTATTGAATGTTCCAGAGTAATTGCTGGTTCCCGCGTATCTTCCAGAAAGTTCTACACTATTAGCAGTGTGTTCAATGGGGCTGGTTGGTTCATCTTCAGAATAAAAACAGGAACAGCACAGCACAAGACGAGCGAGTAAAGACCACATAGGGCTCTAATTTGTGTGCTTTACTCTCAACCGCATCGTACGTGCCCCTCCTTGCCCACGCATCCTGCAGGGCTCGCATCTATACGTGCTACCTCAAGAACCGTAGGCCACTACCCGGTCTTGCTGCCCTTTTTGAAGGGTTTGCGCCTTCTGATCGACATGCTCAGAGGATTTGTCGGATCATCATATCAGAGACCTGGCACCAGATATGCTTTTTTGCTGATTGCCTGCAAGTTTTCCATGCACAGCACAGCTGTAGCGAGACGGCGAAGGAGGTTTTTCACAAAGATCTGCGCCTCGCTTCTCCGGTACTTGAATTTCTAAGGCGTCAGCAGCTGATCCGGCTACCCAAGAAACCTCCAACGCATGCGGACAAGACGTCGTACTTTTGGACGACGCCTGCCTCCCTGAAGACGTACAGCAGTACCTCAAATTCGGGCCGAAGTACAGCCCACACCCGAAAATAGACATGTTTGAAACGCTTTGCTTGGTTAGAAACGCAGCTTTTAGGGTTAGGGATGAGGAAGTGGATCGTGTTATCAAGGACTGTGTCGATTGTTTTCCTCGAGGGCGACCCAATCGAGGCAGGGAACGCGAAAAGGCAGCCTCTGTTGTTTCCTCACTCCGGGACGAGGGCCTGAAACTGCTCCTTTCGGAATAGGAAGGTGGCTTCGTAGTCCCCCCTGCAGTGACCTACCATCTCAAGGCTGAGCAAGCCCTGAGGACCCACTTCAAGGACGGAAGTGAAGTCAAGCCAGCAAAGGTGAAGGCCGAAGCAGCCAAACTGCGCAAATTGTCGGGTCTGACCAAGGTTGCATCCTCTGTTTGGACTTCAAAGGGTGTAACTTTGTGTTCTTCTCGGCAAAAACGCGTAAGGTCGAAACCCCTTTTCGTGTGATTGTGTCGGAGCAGGGAACCTGGTAGCGATTCCTAGGTGCTTTCCTGCAAAAATCCCCGGGAAACCTGGAAGTGGACGACGCTTTCCTCATCTGGAAGTCACATGAAATGTCTACTTTCTTGCAAAGTGAGTGCCCACGGACTGCCGCGCCTTTCCGTTGATGTCAAGGACTTGTACTATTAACTACCAAGTCACCTGGTTTTAGAGGAAGTTGGTGGTTGCATCGATAAGCACGGCGTAGGTAAGTTTCAAAATGCTTGTGGAATGAATGTCGGCAGCTTCATGGAAATGCTCACCTACTACCTAAAATCCATATTCATTTGCCGTGACAATGAGCTTTTAATTCATAAGCAGGGAGTGTGCATAGGTTCATGTTTGGCACCCATACTTAGTGTCATTTTGTTGGCACGCTACGACAGGGGAGTACTGACTCACCTACAGCTGACGACTGTAAGAATATTTCGCTTTGTTGACGAATGCTTAGTATTTTATCTAGTTGACCCTTGTGACACAAAGTTAACGTCCAAGACAATTATTGACGCCTTCAGTGAGATAATGAAGGATTTTACATTAACAACGAAATAGCCCGCTAATGACCGTTTAAGGTTTTGAAATTGTTTTTGAACCTCATCACGTGTGCTGGAGCTACTCGCCTCGCTCAAAGAAAGGGCTTCTCTCGTTTTTGTCTGCACACTCCAAACTCGTAAAACGAGGCATCGCTAAGGCATGTTTGCGAGCTGCTCTGAAGCGCTCGTGTGAGCACCCTCTTGAACAGAGCTTTTCAGCGCAAGTCAACAGACTAACATCAGCAGGCTACCCGACCAGCGTGTTGTGCAGTGTTCCTGGTGGCCTTGCCATAGAGTTAAAGAACGCCAGAAAACAAACTATGCAGTCACCGCCTTTGAGATCTAGGCTTGCTGTCATTCCTTATGTACACCGTGTTTCCCATAACATTATGAAAACTGCGGCCAAGGCAGGAGTGAGAGTGGTGTGCAATGCCCCTAATAAACTGAGCGGGTTGTGAAAAATATTTAACAGGGACGATACTGTCGCGCGCAAAAGCTGCTATAAGGATCATGTCCACGGCTTTATTGACTGTGCAACGCAGGTCGTCTATAAAATCCCGCTTGATAAACGTTGCTAGATAACGTTGCTTGATAAACGTTGATATATCGGGCAAACGGGGAGGTGCATTAATGATCGCCTGGGTGAGCATACCGCTTCACCGAAAGGAATCCCGTACAGTCATCTGGCTGCCCACTGTAACAACTGTGGTTGCACCCCGATCTTTAAGAAGTGCGAAATAATTGGCAGATATACTGAAAAGCGTGCGCGGGAAATCTTTGAAGCATTTTGGACATGAAAAGTGGCGACGCGTGGGTCAATTCTGCGTCCCTCAAGCTCTCAACAAAAGAACTGGATTATCTTCTTGGCTGACGCTTATCCTTCTTTTTATGTTCTTCGTCACATTCAATGATCTATTTTATGCTGCTTCTGCAAATAAAGCATTTGGTTGCTAGTCAGCGCTCTGTCCTGTGCTCTTTACTCGCTCGTCCGGTGTTGCGCTGTTCCTGTTTTTATTCTAGACCATTCGCGTCGCGCATACCTGAAATCAGATTACACAAGATTCTGGGACGATAGCGGACAGAACCATCGATCCCATTGGAGAAACTTCCGATACATGCAGGCGCGTCCTGCTCTGTGCGATAACATTTGTTAGGCTTGGAAAAGCGGTCACCTGAAGATGAAGCGCACGTGTCAATATAGCCCCGGGGCAACCGCAGCGGGTTCCCGTACCATCACTGCTGTGATGAGGAATATTGGGAGGATGCAGTTCGAGAGTTGCGACCGCACCAGTTTCAATGTAGCAGATGAGTTTGAATGGCATGGACACAACTCGGGACTTTAAGAAAAAAAACGCCAAAAATGGGAATTGCATGGCCCTCATAAACACTGCCGATCGGGCATGGCGTGCCATGTCCTGCCTTTAGTGCCCTGCTTGCATGAAGAAAACTGCTTGGAATAGTTCAATAAACCTCACTACAATAATATTGCTGAGGTATTCTCATATCTTCTGCATACATGAATAGCGAATAACCAAACTGAAAAAAAGTCAAATAATTGGAGTCTATTTGCCCAGTGCGCAATTACGGGCACCGATGTGATGCACCTTCGAGACAACTTTACATCCAAAATGGCGTGACACCAAATTTTATAGCAAACAGCAGCGGCGCCTTCTTAGCTAAACCGCCCTCCACGAACGCTCTTTAATACGCAGCATCTGGAGCCGGCCATCCGCGAACACTTGTGTCCTGCGCTCTGAGCGCGTCAGTTCAACCTAGCCCTTGCACGACCTAGCTTCCATTATTCTGAAACAGAAGTGTAGATGCTGCACAGTGAGAAGTACCTCACTTGCTGAATTGTACTAAGGTCATATACAGTGGAGTTGAGCTACTCGCCTTATTGCTGAGTGACTGGTTGCCCTCGAACGTGACGAAGTAGCCGGCGTCCTGGTGGCGGAACGTGATGAACTCGGCCATGTCCGAAGGCACGTACGTAACCTGCAGTGGGCCCGCGGTCTCTTCGCACGTGACGTCCACATCGGCAACAAACGAGAGACTGCAGAAGCGTTGCCGCAGACTCACGTCAGCGCCATTCTTGGCGCCTACGTATGCCACTGCGGCCAGCGTCGACGAGTACAGAACGCGCAGTGGGCCTCCGCGCAGACGATCCAGAACCTTGTCCGCCACGTCCTGCGCCAACGCATGCGAAGCGTCACTGCAGGCCCCCCCTTATTTCAATCCCGCCGCATTGCCTGCCCATGTCCACTATTCTTTCACAAGCTACCTCCACTTTTACGTGTCGGGTATGTAGGTATCTAACGTTTGTTTCTAGCCTATTTCGTTGGCCAATGCTGAAGATAGCGAAGTCAAAACAAGTCTCACTGTTGTAACAACAGTCAAAACAAAACTGGTAATGATCACAATGATGATGATGACGAAGATAGCAATGGTCAGGTCTGATGATGATGATGATGATGACGATAACTGATTACAAAATGTTGGAAGGTGATTCAACATCCAGGGGCGCTATAACGTAAAGCTTTTCCGAAATTTTCTATTCCAATTCTGCAATCAGCCCTACGAGATCGGTCAAAAACTTTTTTGGGCCACCCTCACCCTGTCTGCCACGCGAAGTCACGAAAACCGCGATAACTCCCCATCTGGCATAACGTGTACACACTGATTATGTATGATTCGACTGAACAAAGAAAAATAGTTATTTCTCATTCGGCGCCTTTTCACCATTAGCCCTCTGCTATTCGTCAAAACTTTTCGGCCTACGTACACCCACTACATCTGCCTGTCACGCGACGTCACAAAACCACGAAAACTCACTGCGTCGACGTGTACTCGTTAAAGATGCATTAATATATCGAACAAAACTGAATTTTTCTCTGAATAGCCCCAGGCTGCCCCGTTCTGAAAGGAATAAAAGATGGCTCCAACCCATCTCTCAGGCACTGGCTACTAGCTGCCGGAGAGCTTGTTTATTTGCAGCTGGAGTTTATTTGCGTATAATAAAACTTTTTGCGTGGCCATGTAACATTGTCGAGCACTTTCAGCACGTTTACGACCACGTTCTGCCAACTCTTCTTTGCTGAGGATCTGTTAGAGCCATTCTTAAGCTTCCGTTGCATGCCGCCGCGATTTTCAACCAGCCAACGCAAGCTAAGCAAGGGAAAGCGGACCAATCGCAGACACCGGTATCACCCTTTTCATCGGATTCTCGATTTTCAGCGCAGTAGCTCGGCCCCATCGAATCCCTCTCCACTTGAGCGCGCTCCTCGCTTCTTGTCAGCCAATTACATAAGACAAGCCGCTCAGAGTAGGCAATGTTTGTTTTTCAAGCAAACAAAAGTGACCTCCTATGAACGAGGAGAGCACTTGATTGGTCTGTTCAGACAACCCTGCGGGTGACCGCCCGATACTTGCGTCGGCTGTTACGAAAATTTGACGTCAGCAGATTAGAATAAAGACATATTGGAATAGTTTTACGTTTAAGGGCCCCCTGTTTACGTCGGTCAGAGGTCCCTTGAGGGTGGTTCTTCCAGCGAATTGGGCTGTTCATGTATTCTATTCCCACCACTTTCAATGACTTCAACTATATGTTGAATCGCCCTTCCAACTTTTTCCATATAGTTTCCTACAAAAATTACAATAAGAATTATGATGATGAACTCGGTTAGGTATCATAAACATGATTGGTAGTATATTGATTTCTCTATGATCTTGGTCGCTTCGAAAGTATTTGTGACGTTATTTATAAGCTTTCGCCATTGTAAATTTCCAAACACTTATAGTTGCCTGAGACGCAGCTAGATAATTGGTCTTTGCAGACGTGCGTAACCATAGCGAATTGTTGTATCTCTGACGCAATATTTTGTTCAAAGTGTTCGAATTGTAAAGTCAGAAAGACGTTTGAAGCCGGAATGACAACGTTTAACAAATTCTCCCCATGCTGGCTTGAGCGTGATGCTTCTAACTCGTGTGACAACTGATGTCACACTTCCCCCAGGAATTTTCAGTTAGGTGCTCCATACGGCGTGGTAAAGCTCAGTTAACGGTGCCGTTCCAAATGTTTTGGCGATCCTCGCATATATCGCGTCCGCATGTAGTCAACACCGTCAGCGCAGTTGAAGCACAACTCTATACGTTGCTATCGCTCTCAATGCTTTGGCATTTGGACTAAGCTGCAAATTAGTTTTATTTTTGTTCATATTTGTGTTAGTGCGCTCTTAAAGAAAAGGCTATTGTATTGATGGGACGAATATATGTCATTCACAACGAGACATACCACACGGAACTATTTTCTACATCCCTTCATAAGCACTGACGCCGATAGTGATGCTGGCTAATGCAAAGGCGTAAGGCTCGGACTACCCGACGTCCACAGCACAAAATATTTTGCATGATTGCCCAGCAAGCAAATACTATATTTTGGTGGGTGATCTTAGTGCAATGTGTGTACAGTCGTCACTATCGTAATTTTAAGCTTATAACACGTTGAATAGAAAGCACGGCGCAACGTACTCACATAATTGGGGACGATGCCGTCTGCGTTCCTATGGCTGATGGTGTAGGCAACGCAAGGGTCCGTCATGCCCTCGTAGGGCACCACGTGCGTCTGCAGGATCACCAAGTCGATGTAGCTGCGAAAGCGTGGCCGCACATTTCCGACAGCTATGAGTGTCTCTGAGTACAGGCAAACATTGGGCACTAGTTCAAGTATATTCAATGGGCAGAAAATAGTGTTTCAGCTTCAAACCATGTGAACGCTCAATACTGACCGATTGATTCTTGATTTGCAGAAGTCAACTCGTAACTGCATTGTGTTTTTATACACAGGGCCACAAGCAGGAGCGTGAGCAGGGGTGCGATTTTGTAGGAATCTTATTACTTTTTTTATGCCTTTTCCCGCCGTCACCCCGCTCCCTATGGTAAAAAATAACCAGGCCACGCTCCTTTTGTCTGTCAGTCACGTGACTTCAGGAACCAGCAAAACCCCCAAACGTCCAAGTGACGTTGACAGACTCATTATGCAGAGCACAAGGCGTAAAGGTTTAGCACGGCCAGAGGCAGGGTCGTTTCCAAAGGTATAAAAAATGTATGCCGCTCTCATCGCTATGGCGGTGGCTCTTCGTCATCGCCGACGTGGCCACGGAGGGCCTGATGACGCGTTTGACATGCCCGATGACCATTTTTGGCGGCATTTTCGCATCTCCAAGGAAACGGTGCGGTTGTTGTGCGACGAACCGGCGGCAGATCTAAAAGCGGAGCGAGCAACTGAACTGTCGGTGGAGCGGAATGTGTTGTGTGCGCTGCGCTTATTCGCCACCGGGACCTTCCAAGCGTCCCTAAGGAACGAGGATACGATCCGGGTGTAGTGGAGCAAGTTAGGGGACGGTCAGTGGAGCGGAAGGTTTTATGTGGGCTGCGCTAATTCGCCACCGGCAGCTTCCAAGCGTCCATAGGACACGAGGATACGGTCCGGGCGGAATGTGTTACCTGCGCTGCGCTTATTCGCCACCGGGAGCTTCCAATCATCCGTAGGGAACGAGGATACGATCCGGGAATAGCGGAGCAAGCGACGGGAATGTCGGTGGAGCGGAAGGAGTTATGCGCGCTGCGCTTATTCGCTACCGGGAGCTTCCAAGCGTCCGTAGGGAACGAGGATACGATCAGGGTATAGCGGAGCAAGCGACGGGACTGTCGGTGGAGCGGAATGTGTTGTGTGCGCTGCGCTTATTCGCCACCAGGAGCTTCCAAGCGTGCGTAGGGAACTAGGATACGATCCGGGTATAGCGGAGCAAGTGACGGGACTGTCGGTGGAGCGGAATGTGCTGTGTGCGCTGCGCTTATTCGCCACCAGGAGCTTCCAAGCGTGCGTAGGGAACTAGGATACGATCCGGGTATAGCGGAGCAAGCGACGGGACTGTCGGTGGAGCGGAATGTGTTGTGTGCGCTGCGCTTATTCGCCACCAGGAGCTTCCAAGCGTGCGTAGGGAACTAGGATACGATCCGGGTATAGCGGAGCAAGCGACGGGACTGTCGGTGGAGCGGAATGTGTTGTGTGCGCTGCGCTTATTCGCCACCAGGAGCTTCCAAGCGTGCGTAGGGAACTAGGATACGATCCGGGTATAGCGGAGCAAGCGACGGGACTGTCGGTGGAGCGGAATGTGTTGTGTGCGCTGCGCTTATTCGCCACCAGGAGCTTCCAAGCGTGCGTAGGGAACTAGGATACGATCCGGGTATAGCGGAGCAAGCGACGGGACTGTCGGTGGAGCGGAATGTGTTGTGTGCGCTGTGCTTATTCGCCACCGGGAGCTTCCAATCGTCCGATCGTCCGTAGGGAACGAGGATACGATGCGGGTATAGCGGAGCAAGCGACGGGACTGTCGGTGGAGCGGAATGGGCTGTGTGCGCTGCGCTTATTCGCCACCAGGAGCTTCCAAGCGTGCGTAGGGAACTAGGATACGATCCGGGTATAGCGGAGCAAGCGACGGGACTGTCGGTGGAGCGGAATGTGTTGTGTGCGCTGCGCTTATTCGCCACCAGGAGCTTCCAAGCGTGCGTAGGGAACTAGGATACGATCCGGGTATAGCGGAGCAAGCGACGGGACTGTCGGTGGAGCGGAATGTGTTGTGTGCGCTGTGCTTATTCGCCACCGGGAGCTTCCAATCGTCCGATCGTCCGTAGGGAACGAGGATACGATGCGGGTATAGCGGAGCAAGCGACGGGACTGTCGGTGGAGCGGAATGTGTTGTGTGCGCTGCGCTTATTCGCCACCGGGAGCTTCCAAGCGTCCGTAGGGAACTAGGATACCATCCGGGCGTCCTAGTCGACCGTGAGCGAGTGAGCGCGAATCGTGGCAGAGGCGGTCGTAAAGTAAGGGGTCTACAAAAACTGGCTCCGTTTTCCGAAGACGTCCGAAGAAAAAGCAGCCGTGAATGAGTGTTTTCTTCGGCGCGGCGCTATTCGCAGCGTCGTCGAATGCGTGGACGGCAACCTGAGTGCCGTTATCGTACCCAAGGGTGAGCGCAAGGCTGCGTTCATGTGTCGCGAGAGCTACTACGCCCTAAACTGCATGTCCGTAAGCATACATCATCTTTCCTAGCGCAGATGATTATTTTGACAGCTGCACTTATCAACGCGGGCTGTCTAAGTTCGGATTTCCTTCAGATCTGCGACGCGGACATGAGGATCCTGGCCGTGTATCCTATGCGACCGGGGTCGGACCACGACTCGTTCGCATGGCGGAAGACATGGCTGCGCCGGCGGTTCCAAGTGGGGTGCTTCAGAACTCCTTGGTAAAAAAAACATGCTTGTAGCAGTCATGCTTCACTAGTGAATGAATAGAACGCCATGTCCGCTCCAACACAAACTTGACCTAAACTACAAGCACATTAGTGTGTGCCTGCCTGGAGCAGAAGAAAGCAACACGTATTAGTGCTACTACTGTGCCCAGTGCCTTTCCAAATCAGAAGAAATGAACACACTTTGGTGTTACTACTGTGTCATTGGTAGCACCAATAAGTGTTTTCTCCAGCTTCTGGCGCGCACTGGGTAGCGCGTTTGTAATTTGGTGAATAGTTTCTTTCATGGTGGACATTCCCTACTCATGCTTTAACTTGGGACTCCTCACCACAGTAATCTCCAGGGTGTTCAACGCCTTAACTCTGCCTTTGTTGAATGATGCTGTAACTTTCCTCAGTTGCCAACTTGCCTCTCATCAGAGGAGTACGCGATGCACTATTTCCGGTTTCATGCAGGTGACAGTGGCTACCTTTTGGAGCTGCTGCTCCTGACCCCGGTTCCCGGCCATCCTCCAATGCTATCAGCCGACGGGATGTACAACACAGTACATGCCGCCATGCGTTTCATGGCGGAGAGGTGTATTTGACTTTTGAAGAGCCGTTTACGCTATCTGCAGCAGTACCGCACCTTCCTCTACGAGCCGTATAGTGCGGCCAACATTGTCGCGGGATGTGTTGCAGAACCTTCGGCTTTCCGAAGTGATGAAAGTGATGATGAAAAGGTGATGAAAGTGATGGCGACAGTAACACCAGCAGTATCACTGATCTTGACAATAACGACGACCTTATTCTGGGCCCCCAAAACAGGGGACCCATAATATGTTATTTGAAAAGGCGGGCTCTCCGAGACAGTGCCATTGGAATACTTGGCTCAACTCGTGCAGAGCACATGCGTTACTTGAGGAGTGTGTGGTGGCAGTTGCGACGTAAACATTAGCGTGAGCATCGATAGGTGCATACATGCTTGTTGTAGTCTCAGCAAGCTGTGGTGGTCTAAAAGATACCAAATGACTGCATTGTAGGTTTCACGCTGTGAAATCGCTGAAGAAATATTTTCCATACTCAGTTGCAGTTGATGATTTGTAGAAAAATGTAAACGTTAATTGTGTGGTTAAAGGTTATATGGACGTTATATTTAGAGGTAAAGCAGAATATTTGGTGGTGAAATGTCAGATAGAAAGCGAAGTAAAATTCAGTGATAAAAATGATTTACTGCTGCTGCTGATGCTTGCTGCTGATGTCCTGCAAGCTACGCACTTCTTACGTCTGCTGCCACAGGCTTGTCATTTGTGCCTCATGGTGCTGTTTGCAAAAAGAATATAAAATTCCTATACTCGTAGAAGCTCAATAGTAAGGCCTTCTTTTGTTGTAGAAGTCCGTACTTGCAGCGTTTGGTGTGGCTGCAATAATGCTATTGTCACTATATAGTGACATAGAAAATATATTTATGAGCAATCAAACTGTCTCGTTCTCTTTCATTAAGGTGCCTTACATTGCTATACCGGCTTCCTTGAACTTGATGCGACTTCTTTCTTTCAGCCACATAAGTGGCCAGATATTGCCAGTTATCATGGAAATGTGTGCAAGAAATGATCACAGCAATGCATGTAAACTTAATGCATGTTTACTGAGTGTTACATTTAAAACAGAGGCCATAGGTGCTTCAATTTCTTGCGCAAAAAAACCTATCGCTGCGCTTACACATACTTGCGGGCTTCGTTGAAGCAGCTGCGGCCAGAAACTAGCCTCCTCTTGAGCCCTCGCCTAAGACGACTGCCCCAGACGAACATACTCGGCAGTCGCCCTACAGACGGTGTCTTCCCGCTCCTGCTGCTGCCTGTGAAGCTGGAAGTACTTGGTGGGGCTGCGGCTGCTGCAGGGGCACCTGACCACCTCGTGGGTCGTCATGCAAGACAAAATCAAATAGTGCTCCTTCACTGTTATCCGAGCTTGGTTATCTTAACAGGCCACTTTTAACTTCGTCATAGCTACAGAGCTACAATAATAATACGCAAAACAGCTGCCTAATTAGAGGAGAAAATGCTATACGATACTGGCACCTACATCATGTCATTTCTAGGCTTACGTTTCCGCTCCATTAGTAAATGCATTAACTTATTCCCGACATGAAGGTGAGAACAGATGTAAAGTGGAATACTTCATGATAAGATCATAGAGCAATTACAAAGAATGCTATTACAACAGCTAGTTAACTACCTCACGTGCAGGGCCACACGACCCAGCAACAGCAGGGTTCCACATCATGAAAACGCTTGTTGCTGGCGTGTCCGTAAGGGAAGCGCTGGGACCTGCTGCGGCTGCGACCTCCGGAAGCACTTCTACGTGCCGAGAAGGCTGTAGAAGCTCTCGCCAGGTATGGGTGCTGCTCGGTAAACTGCAGCAGAATATCGGCCTGTTCCTTTGGCACACGTGGGTCTTACACCGACATTTGAAGCCTTCATAAATACTTGGCAGTTTCAGCTGGGCCGCAACACAGTAAGAAAGTTAGGGTCAAACATTTTGTCTAAACTTAGCGCCCACATAAAATGCTCGCTTCGATTTTGTTAAAGCAGCTGCTGACATTTGCCTTTGTAGGAGCTTCTTTCTCGGAGCGGGACCAGCAGTGCAGGGGCGCCTGACCGAGGAAGGGTTACCATCACTGCGATCCCTTTGGCGAAGCGATTGTTCTGTCGTGGCGGTGCCCCACTGAAAGGTGCTCAGAGCCTTGACAGTTCTCGATGCACAATTTTCCAAGCTTTCTCCTCCGGTGTTACGAATAATTTTTGTTGGCTCTTCCTAAAAAAGAAGGATCACACGTCATACAATAGATGCAGCGAAAGTGACACAACAATACTAGCTCTACACGAGCGATATTTACTCACCCAATTCTTGTATCTCAGCGCTCCCGCAAGAAGCGGCTGACGTTCTTCTCAGACGAAAGTGCACCGCTGTGGGTCGCAATTCGTTGCGCTGCATTACGGACTAGCGTACACGCTCCGAGATGCGACCAGTCAGCTGTTCGGGTTCAACAGAGACTGGCATTTTGTCTGTGCTGAACGGCATGAATTGAATGCAAATTCGACAAATATGCTGCTACAGCTTGAAAAAGAGGAGCACTTGCGTTTGCTTTTCATTATGCTACGGCTGATATTGCATATTAAGGTTATAAAACAAATTTGCTTTACGTAGCATGGAAGTTTGCCTTTATGAAATGTTCTGCAAATTAGGTTTGCTATACAGCCCCTGAAAGACGGGCAGGCAACACGAATGAAACACCTGCCACACAAAGGGAGCTTTTGATTGGACTATTCGGAAAATATCGTGCATACACACCAGCCATATACAGAAGCGTTGACGTAACGCAAAAAGGCATTGGCATAAAAATACCGATTGCTACAAAATCGCTTCCCTGAGCGATGAAGTTTCAACAATTTGTTTATATTAAAGTGCACTGCTATATTCCAGAGTGGCGAGTTGGAGCCCTCTAATCATTCTCACTTCATTCTGCAGAATGTAGATCCGCATAATTTCACTTCTCTGGTGAGAGTGAGACCACTCCTTGAGTCACTGAGCTCATCCACTCGATTCCTTCTATTCCAGCAAATTAAATGCTTTCGCTGTAATTATCTACTACTCGCGCTTCCGTATACCTAGCCACACAAAAAATTTTAAATCCTAACAACGTAAGAAGTAACGTTAGGTACTATTCTTTTTCGCCACAAGACCACGAATACGCTATGTGGCCTCTGATCCATAATGGGCGTTGTTGTGTGTAACCTTTGAATAACTAATAATTAGAGTGCAGCGATATATTCAGAAATCTTGCAACGTCTCCAATGGAGTGTGTGAGCGCAGCTACTTGATGAAAAAGCAAACAAGCAAAATAAACAGCGCGGTATTCCAGGACAATGCTCCTATCGTGGCAACTAAGTTCAGATCCGAAGTAATCGCTGAAGTCTGCATTTTTGTTGTTTCACATTTACTTGCATATTAATGGACATAGCTTTCCAGCGCACATATATGACCGCCTGTTGCCGCGCCATCTGGATGCTCCACAGTGTTCGAAAAAAAAATATGGTGCGATTTCCCAATAACCGTGCAGTTTCGCAGGCTGTCACCGATGGCGACGTGCCCGTCTTTGGCCGGCATCTCATGCTAAATCAAATAATTGCAACTTAACTGCTTTGCTAAATGTTAAGGAATTCACCAAAACTAAGGCGCTAATTAAAGTAGCCACTCCTTAAAAGGCTACAAAATCACTTGTAACTGAATGTACCTGTCTTTAAATGCACTTCAACATTGTAGCGAAGAAAGACTGCCGGATTATCGGAAGTGTAGAATGTACAGAATAATGGATTGCTTATAGTTACCGTGGCAGAGGTAGTCGCCTATATGGAAATTCTGAAAGAGTAGTTTGAGTAAAACTTGATAAATGTTATACATTCGCCAGTCTAGTTCAGCCTCTCAAATATTTCGGGTTTCTTTAGTCTTGCTTTCAATCACCATTTTTCGTTAGGGACTGTGCGCTCATTCTATTTTAACTCCATCTCGGAATGGGGATCCCATTCTGTACTGCGTGTTTTGAATGTTGAGTGTTCCCGGTTCATTACAACTTCTGAGTTGACCCTCCGCAACTCTAGCTCCACTATACAGGGCGAAACTAAAAAACTGGAATGACTTCATGGAGCTCTTCGTAATTGTGTTGCTGTGTTGTCCCGGCTTGGTGGGCTTATACCAGATGTTTTATAGCCTCGTAGCGCGAGTGTCAGCCGCGCCGCTACTCTCGACACCAGGTGGCTGTTGCTAGCGGTATTTGCGGTGTGTGTTCGCATATTGCAGTGTTTTAAGCATGAAATACTTTCAGCTCTCGTTGTCAGTGACCTTCAAGTATTCTTGAGCCAAAAACCAGAGCCGTTATCCGGGCACTCAATGAAAACTTAAGAAAAAACGATCTCTCGCCCCCAACCAATTCTACAGCAGCGCATTACATACGCAAGTTACTGCCCAAATACCTTATGAAATATTTGTTCCAAGTTTTTCCTAATGTTGATTCACAATGTCACTCAAGCTGTAAGTTTCAGTACGCTGAAGTTTTATTTATCATTACCAGTAGGGCGACTTTGAAAAGGCAGAAACAGGCGACCATACACTTCGTTGTCATATATTTTTTTTGCGCTGAGACAGGGTTGTATTTGAACGCCAGCTGTCCGTGAGTATCGCAATGGTGGTGTTGCGTCACCTCGAGAGATGGCGCCACGCTGCGTGGCGCCACGTTCGGGCGGTTTTCTTCTAGCTGGACAGCGCGCTCTATCGTGCCGCCTTCAACCGGTTTTCTTCTTCTAGCTCGGCAGTGCACATATGTACCGGTGCACAGTATGGGGTTCTGCGGTCTGGCGTGGCAGGGTGTGCCGTTGCGTACATGCTTTACACCTATTTTAAGGTTGTGGCTAGTATCATCTCCAACCAATCTGATTACCGGTTGCCATTTCATGCTTACATCTACTTTCAATTACGGGACAGCCAGCAATGTCTTATACGTATTATTGCAGCATCTGCTGAGGTGTTTGCTTTAGACGGGTTCTTACCGCATCTGCCGAGCGGTATATGCCGCGGTCACTCGTACGAGCGGCACTGTGCCGTCGTTGACTGCACCAGCAACCAGCGAATGAGGGAGCTGTTAATGCAACAGCCCAGCGATATACGTTCTCGGAGACACAAGAAGTTTGTGTTTATGTGGGGTGCATTCAACTGTGTACGCAAGGTTCCTGCGGTGCCTGACAAACGACACTATGGGATAGCGGGTTTAAAAGAAAAGGCTGGCTTTCCTATTGTTGTCCTGATCTATGCGATCATGTGCTTTTTGCCTTCCCGCGCTGCGAGCCTGGGAGAGAAGTATGAAATTACCGTTTGCAAGTTTTCAGTTCCTTTATTTTCAGTCTCCTTGGTTCGTTTTCAGGACGGAAAGTCCACGCATGTTAACCCATACCCGCAGCTGCGTTTTGGCTACAAAATAAAGGTAAGCAGACATCATTCGGGTGCGCGTGTCGACTTCGTAACTTGCACAGTGATCGTCCCGTTATCCACAAATAAACAAGACTGCACCGAACGTGACGGTTGATGCGTCCTTTGTTTTTCAGGCACATGAATGAGCCGCATTCGAGTACTCGTGACCGGGAAATTAGAAAGCAGCATATGAAGTATAGAAACCCAGCTGTACACTCTTCAATGCCTCTCTTCATTTTTTGTCATGCTTTCGAGCAATGTGAGGGTGCTGCAAGTGCTAGAATTGTGCGATGGTCATACCCAGCCACACGAGAAGCATGCTAAGCCGTTCCTAACTGAGCTGGTGCCTCCTTCAATGGTGTCGTACATAAATACGCAAATTATTTTGTGTTCTTTTGACTGCGAAGGTAAAAATAATAAAGCACCTGTAACTCGCAGCTCACAGGATATGAAAGGTAAAGCTTCCATCTCGTGCTTACTGTAATGACCACCTGCTTATTTATGTTGCTGAGTGCGTCCGTTGGCAGCGTTAACTAAATGCCGCTTACACATCCTTCGTGTTGGTCTTACGTAAACACAGAGGAGCTGGAGCTTTCCCTGCGACTGCGAGCAGTGTGCAAAACAGAGAGTGCCTTTGTTGTACACGTGTCAATCTTGGTAAGTTAGCGAACACCACGATCGAGATGACAAAATGGGGTAAAAATGCAGCTCATTTGTTTTATTGCGCTAGCACGCAGCACAAATATGATACTCGCCCTTAAAGAAATGATTAATTCTCGTCAGAGTGGCAGTATAGCGTAGCTGATGTCGTTTAGTTTCTTTCATACAGTGCCAAGAAAACGATACGGATTAAGGATGGCAGTTTTATGAGCCGTATAAGCTGATAGACATTCGCTTACTAACTAAATTAACAAGCATGGTGTCATGAGCACACAAGCGAACATGAACACATCTCATGCAAACTCGCCGTCAAAACGCTGGAGTGAGCAAGCGCGGCAGCAGCAGCGAGAAAATTGACTTTCGTGCGGCCTCTGGCTTCAACGGGAACTAAGCGGCGAGAACGCAGCCCAGACTAAGCCAAGAGCCCTCGCCACACCTAGACTCTCCCATCGCAGGTCGCTTTCAATATAGGATCCGTGCCGGCGCGCCCTACGTAGCAGCCGCCGGAGTAGAACGTCATCGTTGGCGTGGTAGGGTGAACCGCCATCAAGCGTGAGCAGCTATCGTCGAGTCACCCTTGCACGCTTTTACTAGTACGTGCTGGATACGGCGCGCGGCGACGACGTCATCGCATTTGGGCTTTATACGGAAGATCATGGCGACGGCAACGGTAGAAATGCGCCTGTAGTGTCCATCGCTGGAGTGCTCCATCAAAATGCGGCCGCCACGGCCGGGATTTGGTCCCACGACCACCATAGCCACTAAGCCGCCGCGGCGTGTTGATGGTGTTTCCTTCCGATGTGTTTAGTCAGAACTATGCAGCGCAACTTGGCTTCCGTACTTCGTTCCTGTTCCCAACAATTTATCAAATCAATAAATACACAAAGCGGGAAATGAAATTGCGCAGCAACGCTTGAAAACACAGCTGCTGCGCACGTGACCTTTCTCTTCTTCTTTACTTTGTATTGCGATATCCATTGAATGGACGCTCAAGGCGAATTTTCACCGTCAGCATCAGCGTTGGCGCGATGTGCCGTATATCGGCATTGCCATGAGCTTCTGTATGCACTCCAAAAGTGCGATAAGTTCCTGCCCCGCGCGGCGTACACTGTGGGTGCGAAGGAAATAAAACGCTCGAGAGTAAAGAGGGAAGGGTGGCGGCTTGATGCACAGAGTCCTCCCGTGCATCCAATGTTGAGACTGACGTAAATAAATGCGCGCATGGACGCCGGAGAGTTCAGCGCGCGGAATAGCGCAGTAAGGCGATGAAGAGTCCTCAGAGGGGCGCAAACGAATGCGCTCCTCCACGTCTTCTCCTTTGGCCCTGGCTGCGCATGGCCGTCCACGTGCTTGAGCGCACACGCAACCTTCAGAGGTAACCTTGGACGTAACCTTCGGTGGGTGTAAAACAGATTGAGCGAGCCGAGTTAGGCCGGTCTCTTCATGCGCGCTGCCGTCCCGTGCGCCTTGTGCCAGAGGTAGCGAAATCTCAAGTTCAACGAAACGTTCGAGTGAGAGACAGCACGTAGCTTTCGTGCTGTATCCTCAGTTTCGCTTTCAAAATTTTCTGATCACTAGCGCCACAACGCACTGAATGTTCTATGACATTTGGTCCAGTTTCTTGGCAGTGTACCGCGCAGTGTGCCCTCCTCCTCTCTGCTGGCTGAATAAAGCACGGAGTCGTCATTTGGGACTCGAACACGCAAGTCGTTCTCTCTACGGCGCTCCACGCCCCAGCCGCTAGGCCTCGCTCCGTAGGCCTACCCTCAGTTTGCGCTCCTCATCACGCCAAAGTTGTGACAGCGAGTGTTCGCGATCATCGAGTGAAATCTGTTGTGTGACACCATGCTCGTTAATTTAATTAGTAACCGAATGTTTACTACAATTTATGTAACCGATAAGTCTACGAACTTTACTCCGTGTGGTTGTTTAATACTTTGATATCGGTATCAAAGCTTCGTGTTTCGGGGCGAAGTTGCGACAGTTTTTAAATTAATTTTCAGCTTTCATCCGCTACGACAAGCGAAAATATCGACGAATCTTGAAGAGTCACCTGCCGTTCCCGATGGCGCCGACGAAGTTCATTGCCTCTTGCGACGTCCGTAGCCAAACGCCAAGGAACGTCACCGCTTTCTGCGCGTTCTTCAGTGCCACTCGTAGTTGCTGGAAAACGGGGAACCTTGTCTCATCGAAATATTCTGTCACGATACGTGACAACGCAGTCATGCTTGATTCAGTGTGTCCTTATACTTGAGCACTGCGAAAAGAAATCTGTTTGCAACGTGTGCCCCGTGTGCAGTGCATAGCGGGACCTGCATCATGCAAGACCTATGCATGTAGCAGCGTATACCATGATTGCTTCGATGCCGGCTTCAGAAGCAGCAAGTACTGAGTCAGTGAAAGTGTAATTGATTTTTTATCTCACTTTTTGTTTATGGAAAGTGTAGCTGGTGTGAGTGCATTGTGTGAGTGCAGTCGATATGCTTAAACTGCTGGAATCCCTTCAGCTTCTACTAAAATGTTTCTTGCTGCGATACTATAAATTGTAGTCAGGACAAGAATCTACTCAAAACTAAGTTACTAATGCATCTGCGCAGAATGTGTTTGATTAACAAGTTAACACTTTCACAAGAACAATATGCCGATGCACAGCATATGTGCTTGCAATAAATACATTCCGTAAAGGTGAACGACTGGGCCTACAATAACAAACTTTGTAGTAGCACTGCGACAAGTGCTGCCATGCGTATCAGCCACAACAAAACTGCTGCTCGTCCAACCTACTTCCATGGAGGCACCTCTATAAAGACTGTTCGGGCCCTTCCCATTCTGGGTGTAACATTTAGCTGTTCTCTCAACTTTTCCGCATATGTCGCCAGCACTGTATCTAAGCATCGGCCCATTCTTGGGTTTGTGTCCCGTGTCTCCCTTCCCTGATGACGTAAGGTTTTGCGAGCACTCTACGCTTCCATCATTCTGTCACGACTTGAGTACTGCTCATCAGTATAGTTCCCGCATCAAACTCGCGACGCTAACAAACTTAAGCTTGTTCAGCGCCGGACAACACCCACCTTCTACTCTCGTCTTTTCGGTTGTCGCAAGCTCATGCCAGCCTACGAGGATTGCCTCAAGCCCCTCCAGTAGCACACCCTGCAATACCAGCGCAACATTGCAATAGTCTATACTGCAGGGTGCTTGACGACTCTCCGGACAGCACTAACCTTTCTTCAGTCTGAACAAGTCGTTAGCACTGCCCGAGCTCTCATTGTGCCTCTATGGCCCGACACCACGACTAAATGATTATATCTGGTGTACAGAGCTTTCTCTTAACCCCCCTTGGCCATTTGGATGCTCCTTCCTTGGAACCAGACTGAATTGGCACTCCTGTGTGTTGTGCACCCGTTGAATGTGTGCGTGTGTACCGTGCTGTGTGGTTGAGCAAGTGTGTTGTGCACCCGTTGAATGTGTGTGTGTGTACCGTGCTGTGTGGTTGAGCAAGAGTGTGAGTGTGTGTGTGTGCGCGTGTGTGTGTGCGCGCGCGCGCGCGTGCGCGTGCGTGCGTGCGTGCGCGTGCGCGCGACATGGTCGTAGTGATGGTCGTAGTGGTCGTAGTGTGTGGTCGCACTCATGGTCGTAGTGTGTGTGCGCATGCGCGTGCGCGTGTGTGCGCGTGCGTGCGTGCGTGTGTGTGTGTGTGTGTCTGTGTGTGTGTTTGTGTGTTTGTGTGTGTTTGTGTGTGCGCGCGCGCACGTGGAGGGGAAGGAGGTGTCGTCTGCATCCTGCAAATTCCTGCTCTAGATGGCTGGTTATTAGACGCTCTAACATACAGGCATCAGCCTTTTTTTTTAGTCTAGAGTGCCAAGTTACCACTAAGATTATTATTGTTATTAGTACTATTATTATTATTATTAGAATCATCACTACGACCACATTGATTGTGTTGAAGCCAGCGTGACACATAATTCAAGCTATTTCTGGAGCCTTGTGCGCTCTCACTCTTCTGAAAAGAGTGCCAAAGTTGTACGTCTTCATGAAAATGGTGGTGTTGTCTCGAACACTGCTGATGCCTTTGCAGAACATTTCTGTTTTCTATATGGTGTGAAATATGCTTCAAGTAACCTTCCTTCTCAGTCTGGCACAGTGTGTACGCTATCAGTCAATGAAAACCTTGTTTTCAAGTGTATGAAGTGCCTTAAACCTTCCCTTTCTTGTGGTGTTGATGGCACTTCTTCTGCAGAGCTTAACCCTTTGAGACGCTGTCTACACAATTGTGCACAGCAGGAGAGTGCATCAATAGCAAAAGCACTGATGAAAGTAATGGTATTTAAAATGTGTTTCATACATCTTGGAACATTTATTATTGGAACTGTGCTTCAAGTTTGAATAACGTGCAGAATGTTTTAGCAAAATGAGTGGGAAGGTAGACGGCTGGGTGTTTTTACTCTGTGTCAGTATGTTGTATGTAGCGGGTTCACTTCTTTCATTGTTCTTTACAATATCATGCACAAGGCATAATTTTCAAGTGGCTGGATAAGTGCTTTTCAAGCTTTTCAAAACACGAAATAGTGCATGTTCTCATACTTTGTGTTCCTGTAGCGAGTTTTCGCATGGAGTTGAAATTTTGTAAACTTGACAAAATTCGCTAAACAAATGAAAATTCTTATTTTCTGCAGCGGTACACTTTCTACGATTCTGAACATGCAAGAGATTGGGTGTAAGCAACTTTTCAATCAACGGGATAAAATAGCATCTGAAAGGGTTAAGACGTATGGAAGCATACTTGTTGCCTGTTCTCACAAACATCTTCAATAGTTCCCTAAAGTTTAGTACCTTTTGTAGCACTCGGAAGGTAGCATGGACATTGCCCATGCACAAATCGGGTGCTAGATGTGCAGTTACTAACTGCCGACCTATATCTATCCTCTGCAGTGCGTCAAAAGTGTTTGAATCGATATTGGATTCCTTGCTTTGTGCTAAGAGCATTTCAATAAATTAACAGCATGACTTTGTGTACCGACAACTTAAAAGTATTTGAGACTGTGAACAGTGTTCACCGCTGCATCGACTTCCAAAAAGACATTTTTTCGCTCTCAAACTGGTGCAGAAACAATAAGTATTCCTAAACGCTGCCAATACTATGGCATTAAGTTATATGCAGAAAACACACTATGTGAAATTTTGATACACCCTATGTGATGCTCCACGCCTTATGGTCATGAAATGAAAGATCTTGGTGTGTACTTCAACAAAATGCTAAGCTTCTCCTCACATAGATAATTACACAACATGCCTTTCACGCTGTTGGAATTGCATGCTGTATATTGCATGATTTTCACTCGCCTATTGTGTTTCTGAAATTCTGCTGTGTGCCGCCAACTACTAGAGTATGCCTCTGTAGGAGGGGCTTCAACGAGCAAATCTAATTCTGACCTCATTGAACGCATCCAGAATAAATTGATATCTATCTTAAAGCACCACTTTTGCCATTCTGGCGACCACAGTTGAGCCTTCTCAAATGTACTTCAACTCCCACCTCTAGATTCAAGACTTAATCACACCTTTTCTTCCTGTATAAGGTGGTCCATGACATTATGCATTCCCTAAAGCTTCCTGATGCACTTGTTCGTGCCGCAACAGTATACCAGGTAGCATTCCACATTCATTGCCTGGCCTTGTCGCAAGATTGTGCTGTATAACTATCGACTCCAAAACATACTTCAGAGTTCGTTTCCTGTGTTTTGTGTATCTGTAGATAATCACGTAGGATTAACTCCCGTTTACTTTCCGCGTTTCCTTTTTTCCCTATTTGTTTCTCTATCTTGCATTTATTTGTCTACCACATTCATGTTTTCTGTACATTTTATCTCGCATAGCGCTCGTTAAGTGCACCAGTAAAAAGGCTCTCTAGCTGTTCCTGGGCACTACGATAAACATTTGAATGATTAATATATCATAGTATAAAATCGTGCTTTTTAAGTATGTACTTGTATACTATTTCAGTGCAGTAGCTTTTGTGCAAACTAAAAAAGGGCATGAATTAAAAACGCGCAATAATAATATGCTATGTTCCTGATCATATGCATTGTGCTATTAATTTCGTCTGAGTAATAATAATGGTTAGCTACTGTATCCAGTGTTGTGCAATAAAACATGCCACAGCAATTATTGCGTGCCTCGCAGAACAAACTGAATATATCTTTCTCAATCAAAACATCATAGCTGGCTGAAAACAATAAAACTATTTTTTTTTCTGGTGACGAAGTGTATAAATTGTGAAAATAACCTGTTTATATATTTCTTATACTATGCAAATGAGCTGCTCCCATACATTCGAATAAGCGCTTCAATAGTACAACTTGGCAAAGGGCAAGGAAAGACCCCTATTAAAACCCTCCAATTCTCAAGCTTGTATTATCTGACGGTATGTCACTTCATTAATGTAAAGAAAGACAAACTTGACATGTGGAAACCAGTTACAATAGAACATGGCCCTTACACTGTGAAAATGTTTTGCAGCAGTACACTCAATGTGAAGGCCTCCGGATGCGGTGTTGATGCATCAAAACAACCCAGAATAAAGGGTGATCCATGGGCTAGATTTAACAGAATCAAGAATCGGGGGAGACAAGCTACGAATTACATGAATTTTAGCTATTCTAGATCTTTTCTTTTTGTGAGTGCTATAGGTGTTTCAATTCTTTTTTGCTGATTTTTTGAGAACCCACTTTTTCACGTTCCTTTCATGCACCAACAAGCATAATTATATTGACCCGGATGCTTTATCTGTATCTGGTTACCGTATTTCACCAGCTAAAAACGTTAAACGTTATCGCTCGGTGCAGGATGCGCCTGAACGTATCGGAAGTTTCGCGGATGTTATCGATGGTTCTGTCTGTTGTCGACGAACCCTGTTAATCTGGTTGCATACGCGAAACGAATTGCATAGTAGTTTCTGGAAGGCGCGCGGGCACCAGCGAATAGGCTGTAACTTTCGACGACTGATGTATGCAAACCGACGCGCTTGACCCGCAGGCGAGATTTTCGATGATTGCCGACATTGCTCGCCGCTATCGTTGCGATTGAGTCTGCACTATTTATTTACCGTCACTACTACGTGACAATATTTCCGACACATATTTTTCAGTGATACTTTGCACGCCTGATTCTTACATAGTTGGCTGTGCAATGAGCTACCAAAAAATGTTATGGTACAACAGTTTTTGATGATATGGCATCGTCGTGCAGGTGTTTGCAAAGCGATCTTGCAGGCAGACGACTCGCGAGCGCTGATGTCAATATATTGTGCACTATTTTTACTTCAAAAATAAAAACAAACTGTTCGGTAGGCGTATATTCATTATTCAAACGTGTTTTTTATACCTAAAAGCGCATACAGATCACTAACTTATTGTTTCAAGCTTAGTTTACAGCAGGCTGTTTTAGGCCGGGCTTTGACGGATGAAGTCAAAGTAGTCCAACAACAGTGCGCCGGAGCCGAGGAGCGAGCTTCGGAACGCGTCGGAGCTTCGCTCCAGTGGTTGCGTGCGCTCTTCCTCCGACCAACGCGAAGCGAAGCGTTCGCGTGTCGGCGCGCGCCGAAGCTTGCCGACGAGTGCCAGTTGTTGGGGCATTAGACATACGGGCGCAGGAATCGCAGAACGATCTCCAAATCGGTTGCGGTATTCACTCATAACTCACGTTTCCGGTGAGCTTAGAAGAGAAAGCGAAACCTTATTTCAATAGTTACTGGTGATCAACGCGAGTGAGAACGTAGCCATCACGAAAATTCACGCTGAAGCGGGAGCCATGGGTGCCGCCACGTTGGACAACGCTATTTCCTAGCGTGCGTAAACAATATTAGATACCTGTGCTCGGGCCACGTTTCAACGCGTACGATCTGTCCTAGACCATGTGTGCATGCGTAAGGTGCATGGGCGCGTGCTACCGCGCCCATGCGCCTTAAAATGCCCAGAATCGCAGAGTTTGCCCACTCAGTGATTCTGCCACCGTGGAACTGAGGGTTATATTTCATCACGCTATTGCTCATACATATCGAGCTAACTCATCAAAATTGAAATGCTGCAAGGGGGAAAATGAAAAAGAAAGGAAAAGCTGTTCTGGCACTGATTTGATTTATTGCGCGAGTAAAAAAATAACGTTAAATTGTGTGCACGAGTTCCTGCGATCATGTTGCAATCTACATGGCATTCTACAGAGCGAACAGACGATATAAGCTAGAATGCACGCGGTGCCAAATACGTCAGAAGCCCTTTCGCCACCAACCTGGAAGGGCGCGCGAAGAGGCTCCTTGGCCCACTGCTTGTCGCGGAAGTTGAGCGTGCCCATGGCCCACATGCGCAGGTCGGCGAGTGCGCTCAGCTCCGCGTTCATTGCCACCAGACGCCGTAATGTGTTTTCACCGCCAGAGGCGCTGTCTGCGCTCACTGAGGAGAAGCTGACACCACCCACCGTATAGGTCGCCTTGGATACGCCCTGCGTGCGAGCGGAAGAAGGCTGTCGCTTAGAGAAACAAATCTGACGAGAGGGACACTCCCATAGAACCCATCGATGATATTAATGATGATAACAATTTATTGGCATCTTTTTTGTAATGGCGCGGTGACAAATAGTCGCCAAGCCTGCTTGATTAAATCATGTATACGTAAATGTTTTTTGAATCTAGCATATTTGTGTACACCTCCATAATCTTTTTTTTTTTTTTTTCAGTGCAAGCATAGGTGCACCGCATGTGAAATCTGCGAAATTATGTTTGTCGCCGCGAGGAAAGCGAGTGCCGGAGGAGGAGGCCGTCTGGATGTGAATAAGCATAGAGTTTCTCACCATATTACCTAGAGGGAAATCTGGCGCTGCTGCGCTGTGGTATGCACGGGAATGCCGGTATATTGTGACTTCGGATTGACATCGTTCTTGGAGTGCCAGGACACCATGCATACATGCCTGGCAAGCACCGTCCCGTCTGTCACAATGATTCATTTTCTACTAAAACAGCACGTAAAAAGCTGTTTCTGCTGTATTAGTACACAAAAATATGATTTATTTAAATACGAGAACTTGTTATCGCATGCACAATTATATGAAACGTAAAAAGTATCAGCGGGCCGCTAAAGTTGGACGACTGACGACAAGATTCGTGCTCACTTTGGAACAGTTCGTCGTATGTTCTTGCTTTTCTTCGCTTCGTTATGCATTGTAGGTGAATAAACTTCACTGGAAGATGTAATATGCGTGAATGGAAACATTTTATGAAGATATTACTTTAAGAACGCGTTATTTGTGTAGCCATATCCACGTTTTAGACGAAGCCTCTTACAACACCAGCCAACTCAAGCCTCGCAGACACATGTACCCTCATTCCCATGACGGCACACCGCCCCTAAGGAAACTCCCATAGACAATGGCGCCAGATTTGCCTCTAAGTTGTTATAGTGAGAAACTACGTGAAGAAGTGAATCGCCGCGGTCGCGTCGTTTCCGTTTGTGCTTCGACGCCGTGTCGCTCGCTGTGCGTGTTCGCGGCGTCTATTCTTTGCATGTGTAACAGGAGGAACGCGCCTCGCATTCGAGAAGCAAGACGTACACCACACCGCCTCCGTGTGAAATCTTTTCGTGTGAACCACACGACCTAGTGTATCACCTAACATAGGAAAGACTTCCTAAAGGTAAGCCATAGAGAAAGACATTCAACAAGAGCGGACGCTCCAATAGAACTGAGCGGCCGAAATAACAAAAGCGCACCAAGCGGATGGGACTAACTTCTTCCGGCGCGCGCGTTTGGAACGCTGACTGGCACGCGCAAAGCTGGCTGAGCTACTCGGCGCCTTTTTTTACCTTGCTTCTCCCGCTGAATAGCGCGCGTTCTTAGCGCGGAATCGTTTATTAAATTACAATGATTGCGAACAATCTTTACAAGCCTCCATCGACAATGTGACACGTACGATTTCATAAAGTGGACGCAAAACGCCTCGTAAATTAGGAATATTTATTTCGCTCTATATAAATGCTCGTTCCCGGCTTTTTGTGCATTTATCCAACGTTGTGGGACCACGTGAGCGGCAGTAGTTGCCGTACGAAGCTCCGCAGGATGCCATCAGCTGAAAAAAGCAAATTACGAGCACGTGTCATTTTGGCATTTAGACTTTATAGGAATACTGCGTGTAGAGGAGAAACATCCGAAAGTTTTGAATAGGCAACATTACAAACAAAAGCAATTCGGTTTTTACATACAATGCGTGGAAAATACCCGACTCATTCCAAGCCGTAGTATAAGTTATAAATAAAACATCTGATTTCCAAGCATTCGCCCATTGCCGGGCACCATTTCCTGCACTTTATGAGCACAAATGCACGAGCGACTGCGCGTTTCAAGAACAACTTCGCCTCAGCCACGCGACAACACGGTACACACACAGAGCTGGCCACAACGCAGGATCTCAGCCAGACCATGCTAGACGCTCGCAGAATGCCTTCTACTCGCACTCGAGGGATATGCGCGGGTGCAAAGCCTATTTTCAGTCGTTCAGAAGACAAAATTTTCGAGTTTACACTTTCTCTTTCGCGGGTACTGCTGGAGCAAGCAAGACACTCCAGTGTTATCCCTCTTGGAAATCGCTCGTCGCGTCTTCGACAAGCGTGAGTACCGAAATAAGGCATATCTTGCGGGGTCAGAAAAAGCGCCGAAACTTGTCCCAGTAAGATTCAGTACACGCGGAACTAACTGCATCACAACGCCGGGCGCGGCCACTGCGCATGCAAAGCACCCCAAAAAATAACGAAATTATAGTTACAATAATGTTCGGGGTCAGAAAAAGCGCCAGAACTTGTCCCGGTAAGATTCAGTACACGCGAAAATGCGTCACACGGCCGAGATGCTTTTCGGTAACTGCGTCACAA
Source organism: Dermacentor andersoni (assembly GCF_023375885.2). Classification (NCBI taxonomy): domain Eukaryota; kingdom Metazoa; phylum Arthropoda; class Arachnida; order Ixodida; family Ixodidae; genus Dermacentor; species Dermacentor andersoni. Next base: position 237,983,865 of record NC_092815.1, read on the forward strand.
AACCGGGTGCGGCGAGCGTGCCCAAAAACTACCGAAAGAAGTTTTAATAATGTTTGGGCTCAGAGAAAGCGTTGCAAACATCTCGCAGTACGAGTCATTACAACAAATTAATTACGCCAGGATGGCCGAGCTGTTTTTCGCTAACTGCGTAACAAGTTTCGGTTCCATGCCGTAAAAGCAAAAATTGCTTGAAATGCGTCGCAGACTCGCAAACAAAATTTATCACCTGGCCTAGTCCAATAGTACAGTGGTGCAGTGTCTCAGTGTAGAAGTAACGCAGGAATACGCCGGGAGCCCAACAAACACGCTATATCCAAAACAGACGGGTCGCCGAACAGGCGAACTTCACATGCGTAACCGGCCTCGCTGGCTTCGGTGGCGTGTCGGTACATGAGGCATGCATCTGGCGTGTCGTTAGCTTATTGTTCTTGCGTTATCTAGCAACAAGTCGCAAAGTATAAGTTCATTTATACGCAATACTTTTTCGTTTCAGCGGGAGATAATACAAATCAATAAGGCGTTGTCTGTAAGTTCATTTCCCATTCTTTGTTTCCATTCCTCGCGTCAGCTAAGGGATGGGATTAGCACTAGGCGTTACGTGTTTCCTGTTGCCCATTTTCGCCGAGTGCCCGCTCTTGTTGAATTTCTTTCTCTGTGGGTAAGCTATTTTCAGTCGTTACGGCCATTATTCCATCCCAACCTAGTACAATCTCCGACCTATAATTCTTTGCTGTTTGGACTAATGCACAGTATGGCGTGGTGCGGTGTGGTGTGAGGGGGTGTGCCGATGCGAACGTGCACATCACCCATTTTAAGATTGTGGCTAGTATCATCTCCGATCAATCTGCTTTGCTGGTTGGACCAGTGCACAGTATGGCGTGGTGCGGTGTGGTACGGTGTGCCGTGGTGAACGTGCACTACGCCCATTTCAAGATTGTGACTATCATTTCCAACCAATCTGCTTTGCTTGTTGGACCATGCACATTATTGCGTGGCGCGGTCTGGTGTGGTAGGGTGTGCCGTTGCAAACCTACAACACTCATTTTAAAGTTGTGGCTAGTATTATCTCCAACCTATCTGCTTTCCTGGTTGGACCAGTGCACAGTATGGCATGGTGCTGAGTGGTGTGTGGGGTGTGCCGTTGCGGACATGCACTACACCCATTTTAAGATTGTCGCTGGTATCATCTCCAACCAATCTGCTTTGCTGGTTGGACAAGTGCACAGTATGGCGAGGTGCGGTGTGGTGTGAGGGGGTCTGCCGTTGCGAACGTGCACTACACCATTTTAAAAGTGTGGCTAGTACCATTTCCAACCAATAATTCTTTTCTGGTTGGGCTAATGCACAGTATGGCGTGGCGCGCTGTGGTATGGTGGGGTGTGCCGTTGCGAACCTGCACTACACACATCTTAAGATTGTGGCTAGTATCATCTCCAATCAATCTGTTTTGCTGGTTCGACCAGTGGACAGCATGGCGTGGTGCGGTGTGGTGTGATTGGGTGTGCCATTGCGAACGTGCACTACACCCATTTTACGATTGTGGCTGGTATCATCTCCAACCTGTCTGCTTTACTGGTTCGACCAGTGGACAGTATGGCGTGGTGCGGTATGTTGTAATGGGGTGTGCCGCTGTGAACGTGCACCACATCCATTTTAAGATTGTCGCTGGTATCATCTCCAACCAATCTGCTTTGCTGGTTGGACAAGTGCATAGTATGTGGAGGTGCGGTGGGGTGCGAGGGGGTCTGCCGTTGCGAACGTGCACTACACCATTTTAAGAGTGTGGCTAGTACCATCTCCAACCAATAATTCTTTTCTGGTTGGACTAATGCACAGTATGCAGTGGCGCACTGTGGTGTGATGGGGTGTGCGGTTGCGAACGTGCACTACACCCCTTTTACGATTGTGGCTAGTATCATCTCCAATAAATCTGCTTTGCTGATTCGACCAGTGGACAGTATGGCGTGGTGCGGTGTGCTGTAATGGGGTGTGCCGCTGTGAACCTGCACTACACCCATTTTAAGATTGTGGCTAGTATCATCTCCAACCAATCTGCCTTGCTGGTTGGACCATTGCACAGTATGGCGTGATGCGGTGTGTTGTGATGGAGTGTGCTGTTGCGAACGTGCACTACATCCATTTTAAGATTGTGGCTAGTATCATCTCCAAGCAATCTGCTGGTTGCCATTTAATGCCTACATCCACTCCCAATTTCAGCAGAGCTACCAAGTTTTGAAGCAGAAGCGTCTGTAGACAAGGAAATCATCAATTTATGGACGTTGTTATGTTTGGCGGAATTGGCGAAAACCAAACGCAGGGGTCATGGAATTGTTAACGACGTCAGAATTCTTACGGGAAAGTGCCTAATCATTGTGACAATCGTGTTTCTAGACTTGTGCGTCATTCAGTGAAGGCAAATTGGCGGAGTTCGTAATGAGAACAAGACTACGGGAGGCTTCCCAGGATTTCAATGAAAGATGCCAGCACAAGGAGTGGTTTACCTTCTGGGGAGCTTGTGTCCCCAATGAAACAAACCCCGGTCGCCAATGAAACGATGTGTCCGGTGTGCTTACTTCCTACTTTCCAGGATAAGCTTAGAAGCTTAGAATTAGAAGCTTAGAAGCTTAGAATAAGCTTAGAATTCGGCACGAGTGCGCTGTGTGGTTTTTCACCTCCGCGAAGACGGTGTCTTGCGTCGGTGACAGGCCATGGAATTCGGCGCTGATCACATTACCTGTTTCCCTAGCAAGCGACCTAGCGAAAGGGGAGGATCTTTAAGAGAGATCCTCTGGGCGAGTGATGTGCTCTTCCAGAATTTAGTGTTCTCCGTGAGCCTCCGGAATGGTTTAGCGTGCTCAGAAGCAATGTGGTGTGCTCTGATAACAATGTACACGCGTGCTACCATGTAAAGCGTAGATCATATGGTACTCCAAGTGTCTTTTTGCCTTCCCTGTCAATAAATTCGCCAAATTTTTTCTGTGTCAAGAAACAGCCTGTTTCGTTCCTAGTACCTCCCGACCTCGTAATCGTCGACAAGGAAGAAACTCTTGCCAAATGTACGGACGACGACGTGGGCCACATTGCTTCAATGTGACGTTCCGGTATCGTAGTCCACCTACCTCTTTACAAGACGCACCGGCGGCTAAGGCACGGCCCTGTGTGTGACGCCCGTCTCTGCGACCAGAGAGCCCAAACCGAACAACGTCTAAAGCTTAAAAGTAGCGCAAGAATTATGTAGTGCAGCGAACGCAAGTAAGAGATAACAGGCGCAACGCCCTATAGAGCGAAAACGTGACAGTCGCTGCAGCGTATAGCAGAAAACAGCGCACGAAATAAATTGAGTTCTTACCCTCAACTTGCCCATCACTTTTGTCCTCCGTTTTCAAGGGGTATTCACGTGTGACCTGAGTCACAAAGTTTCAGTTCTTATACTGAAACCGAAATTCCAACGGGAGCGGAACCACCACAATACTCTATGTACATGAAGCTTTAACAGCTTCAACTAACCGAACTAGTACCGGAGCTTCTATTTCTAATATGAGACGCGTTTTCTTACGTACGCAACGAATCTTGGTGGTTCTAATGTAATGCAAGGTAATTTTAGAGGTATCAGCCGAAAATTCTAGGGAGTATGAGCAACTGCTTAGGGTACTTTTAGCTCAGGTGCTAAGCGCACGTCGCCGCGAAAGGAGGCTCAGCAAAGGTTTCGCTTTCAAGGCGGCACGCTTCTTGAGAATGCCGTCCGGACGGATATCCAAGAGTGTGAAATAAAAAGAAACAGCGGTGCTTTGCAGGACCTACAGGTACTTTGCAACCATGCCCAGTGTTTCCAAATGTCTATTCAGTTTGAACACAGTCGAGCTCGTCTACAACGAACGCCTTTGTAACGAACTTACTTGTATAACGAATGATTTCGGAGGGCCGAACCACTTTATCATAAAGCCTTTCGACTATATCGCTATTAGAGATCGCTTGGAGCCTGCAGTGGTGGTAAAACAGGCGGAAGATTATTAGGGCCATGACAACAAAACTGGTCGTATTGTCGGGATTCGTACTGCGTGTACAAGTCCGGAGCACTGATCAGTTTCAATTCAGCAATTGCAGTGTCTGAGCTGTCAATAATAAAGCTTGGTTAGAGGATTACCTAAACTTTAGAAAACGTATTGGGTAATTATTGCGCTATTTCTGGTGCAGGGCGCTGCCACAAGTTAACGGGAGGAATAACTGTAATTTAATATAAGACTACCTAAATTTATAATTTGCGGAAACAGCTCGTGTAAGGAAACCTGTGAAGCCACCCAGCGATGGTGCTCACTCGTTTGAAGACCTCCCAGGCATGGCGACCGTTGGTTGGCTCGAAGCCTTCTTCGGTCACCTGCAGGTCAGCGAATACCGCGTAGTCGCAGATACCCTCGGTGATGGGCTGCTCGACGAGTAACGTCTCGCTCACTGTGCAGAACACCAGCCCCGGCCTGGTTGCTGCTCGTGGCAAGAGATGAAAGGCAATAGTTTTTGCAGGCACGCATTCTTTCGAAGGTCTGGGCAGCGTGTACATTCGGCACGGCTTTCTTCCACGGCGCGTGACTCAGCTAAGACGCGCGGCACGTAAGCACGTAGAAAAGATCACTAGGGCGGAAATGCCTGCACATACTGACACGCATGTAACTTGCGTGCACGCGTCTTAAAGCCATCATGCGGCTGACATACGCTCCGTGCGCCAGAAGCTCACAGCGTGTCCGTTGGCGGGTTTTCAGCGTAAAGCGACCGTTCGATGCAGTCAAAAGGGACACGATCGACCATCACAAATATCTGCGACTGGCGAGGTGCCCTAACGGGTTCGCACGTTGCATAGTCTGCCGGCCAAACGAGCCTCCGAAGATGGTATTACATACGTAGATAGCTAGGCCACACTATGTCGGAATAAAACGCAAACGTGAGACGAAGATTGACGCAAGGAACATAAATGTCTCTTCTAGTTTTCGCGCTATTACCGTGTCGTCATGTACCAACAAGCCCAGAAAGGCTATGGTCGTATTGGTTTCATCCTCAGTCCGATTACACAAATTTTTATCGCGACCACAGTGACCGAACGAGTATAACATGTAGGCACGATGATGATGTATGGGGTTTTATGGCGCAAGGGCCAGGAATGGCCAAAGAGCGCCATGTCTGTGGTAGTGGGTGTGCAGTGTAACTATGATTACTATGAAATTGGTGTGACGTGGCTGTAAAGGGGCCTTAAAATATACGCTCTACATTGCGTAAAATCTGTGTAACAAAATTATGGCGATGACATATGACCTGTACTATGAGCATTTCGATGCATTTAAAAAGAATGATACAATAGGTAAAATATATCAGATTATAATAAATGCTAGAGCACTACTGCCTCCTTAGAGCCCTTGAAACACAAGGGTCTGGAGGCATGTGCTATACCGTACAACTGTCCCAGCGGCATCCTCTAAATAGAGGAAGCGCTAGGAATGCATGGGGCTAATAACATGTAGGACCACATCTCTCAGAAAACCTAGGACTGTGTCTGTGTTAAAAAGCGGTTCTGGGCCGAGGAACATTACTGGATGGAGAGGGATGTGCTGTCTGTAAGCTAAGGAAAAATGTTTCGTTCTTTCAAATTCGGCTTCGCGACACTCCAGAAGGACGTGGAGCACGGTCAGCCTCTCCCCGCATCTACCACAGGTTGGAGGCTCACTTCCGGTTAGTAGAAAATTATGGGTGCCAAACGTGTGTCCTATTCTGAGCCGACAGAATAGGACATCTGTTCGGCGCGATTTTGTAGTAGAGGGCCAGAATCCTAACTGTGGTTTTATCAGGTGGAGCTTATTATTCGTTTCCGCGTCCCACATGCGTTGCCAGTGGTCCCGCAATCTCCTTCGCAAGAAAGGCCTCAGATCTGTGACAGGCACCGCAGCGGTAGGGTTAACAGTTTGCGATGCGATTGACGTGGCCATCTCGTCCGCCAGAACGTTACCCTCAATGCTCCTGTGGCCAGGCACCCAGCATATAATGATACGCTGGTTAGATATGTACGCTTTACACAAGACGGTGTAGAGTTCACTAAGTACAGGATTTTTGTGTGTATAGACTGACATCAAGGCCTTCACGACGCTTAGGGAGTCTGTATAGATCGCTGCTTTTGAAAGTTTTGATCTTCTTATATGTTTCACGGCAGAGAGTAATGCGTAGGCCTCGGCCGTAAAGATGCTTGTTTCGGGATGCAGTACGTCGGATTGCGAGAAGGATGGGCCGACTGCTGCATAGGATACCCCGGCATTTGACTTCGAAGCGTCTGTGTAGAAATCTGCACAGGAGTGCTTGTGCTGTAGTTCTAGGAAATGCATTCTGATTTCAGCCTCAGGAGCGTGCTTTGTAACTTTTATAAAGGATATGTCACATTGTATCACCTGCCACTCCCAGGGAGGTAAGAGCTTGATTGTGTGCATTAGGCGATGCTCGAGGAGTGGGACATGCATTTCATTGCTAAGCTCCTTCACACGCAGCGAAAAAGGCTGTCTTATGGAGGGACGGTTGCTGAAAAGTGTAGCGCACGTCATATCGGTAACGGTATCAAAACATGGATGTTCAGGATTAGAGCGTACTTTAAGGAAATATGTAAAGCTGTTGTATGATCTCTGTAGGTGGAGAGACCATTCATTCGATTCGGCATATAAGCTTTCAATTGGGCTTGTTCTGAAAGCGCCCGTGGCTAAACGGATGCCTAGATGGTGAACCGGGTCTAGCATCTTTAGCGCGCTTGGGGCGGCAGAGTTATATACCACGGCACCATAATCTAATCGTGACCGGATGAGGCTCTTATACAGATTCATTAGGCACTTCCTGTCACTACCCCACGTAGTCTGGGATAGAAGTTTCATTAGGTTCATTGTTTTCAGACACTTTTCTTTGAGTTGTTTAATGTGTGGGACGAAAGTGAGTCTATTGTCGAGTATAATACCTAGAAATTTGTGCTCTTTGTTTACAGGAATCTGTTGTCCACACATTTGTAAGCAAGGATCCGGAACTAGGCCTCTCTTCCTTGTAAACAGCACACAAGAACTTTTTTGAGGATTGATTTTAAAACCATTTTTCTCTGCCCACCCTGACACCTTGTTCAAGCCATGCTGTACCTGTCTCTCGCATACTGCGAGGTTACAGGATTTGAAGCCTATTTGAATGTCGTCCACATAGACGGAATACAAGATGGCTGGTGGTAAGGACGCACGAAGCGTTGTCATTTTAACAATAAAAAGTGTGCAACTGAGCACGCCTCCCTGGGGTACACCAGTTTCTTGTGTAAAAGGACGTGACAGCACATTGCCGACTTTCACCCGGAAGGTACGACTGGACAAGTAGCTTTTTATTACGTTTAGCATATTACCATGAATGCCCATTTCTGACAAATCTCTCAAGATTCCGTAGCGCCAGGTCGTATCGTACGCCTTCTCCATATCGAGGAATATCGATACGAAGAACTGTTTGTGTACAAGCGCGTCACGAATATGTCCTTCAATACGAACAAGATGGTCGGTTGTGCAGCGCCCTTCTCGGAAGCCACACTGAAAGGGATCAAGCATTTTGTTTTGTTCAAGAAAATGGATGAGTCGCCGATTTATCATTTTTTCAAATACCTTACACATGCAGCTTGTGAGGGCTATCGGGCGGTAACTTGCCACTGAAGAAGGGTCTTTCCCTTCTTTCAAAACAGGGACCACAATGGCTTCTTTCCATGCCGTTGGAAGGTACCCTGCGTCCCAGACAGTGTTGAAAAGTGTAAGTAGTGTTACTTGCGTGTCATTGTGTAAGTTTTTGAGCATTTCATACATGATTCTATCGGATCCCGGTGCAGAGCTCTTGCATGCGCTCAAGGCAGCTTTCAACTCAGCAGCACTAAAAGGGCAATTGTACGGTTCATTCTGTCGGCATTTATTGACGAGTGGCTTGCATTCTTCTATTTGTTTATATTTTAGGAAGGATTGCGAATAATGTTTTGAGCTTGATACACTCTCAAAGTGCTCCCCAAGTGAGTCGGCCTGATCTTTCAGTGTACCGCCCTGTGTATTTACTAGAGGAAGTGAATAAGTTTGTCGTCCTTTTATCCTGTTAACCCTGCTCCAGACTTTCCCCTCCTCAGTATAAGAGTTGATACCCGATAAAAGCTTCTGCCAGCTCTCTCTTCTGGCCTGTCGGCGCGTTCTCCTTCCTTCAGATTTTGCTTTTTTAAAGTTAATAAGATTCTCCGCAGTGGGAGAGGCGCGTAGCAACCCCCACGCTTTGTTTTGTTTCTTACGGGCGGTCCTACACTCGTCGTTCCACCACGGGACGCGCCGTTTGCATGCGAAACCACTTACTTCAGATATGCATTTAGACGCGGCATCTATAATGAAGGCTGTAAAATACTGAACGGCAGCATCAATTTCTAAAGAGGACATGTCATCCCATGAGATCCTGGTGAGAGTTCGGAATTTCTCCCAGTCGGCTGTATCGATTTTCCACCTGGGAGCCTGTGGTAGACATTCGTGTTCTTTATATGTTCTTAGTAGTATAGGGAAGTGGTCGCTTCCGTAAGGATTGTCGTTTACTTCCCATTCAAGTTCAGACAGTAGTGACGGGGAGACTAGGCTAAGATCTATTGAAGAAAATGTTTTGTTTGCGAGAGAATAGTATGTCGCTTCCTTCTTATTCAGAAGACAAGCACCAGAAGAGAAAAGGAACTGTTCAACGAGACGACCTCGCGCGTCTGTACGAGAGTCGCCCCACAGGGAGCTGTGCGCATTGAAATCGCCGAGAACAACATAAGGTTCTGGCAATTGATCTATATAGGATTGAAATTCTTGTTTCGTTAATTTGTGATGTGGGGGTATGTAAAGAGAGCTAATGGTGATGAGTTTGTTTAGGAGGACAGCTCGAACCGCCACTGCTTCGAGAGGCGTTTGTAGCGGGAAAAGTTGACACGCAATGCTCTTATGGATAACAATGGCGACACCGCCCGATGATGCGACAGCATCATCGCGATCTTTACGAAAAGTTATGCACTGTCGGAGAAAGTTTGTGTGTTTGGATTTTAAGTGTGTTTCCTGTAAACACAGCACTTTTGGATTGTGTTGGTAGATGAGTTCTTGTAGATCATCGAGATTCCTAAGAAGACCTCTGACATTCCATTGAATGATTTGTGTATCCATATTAAAGAAAAATTTGGTGCTGTGTTTACGGAAACGGTGGTGATGTCTTAGGTTACAGAGCTCTTTCGAGGCCCTGTAACGGGAGTTCTGCCCTTTTTGAAGCGTTCGAGGGAGCCTCGCCGCTCCTTAGGCGCTTGGTGCGCCTTGAGGATGGGTGTAGTGTCCATTGCCTCTTGTGAGGCGCCGGACACGTGCTCTTGCGAGCGAGATGTTTCCCGAGAGAGTCCCGCCTTGGAGGGCAAGACCCCTGCGCCCACCAGCCCGGAGGTCGATGGGGCTCCCTGAGGGATCTGGCTGCGCCGGCTGTTGCCAGCGCTGGAAGGGGCCGGGGAGGTTGGGACAGCCTCGGCGGCGGCCGCCTTCGGCGTCGGTGGTCTCTCATTCTGGGTCGACGGAGCAGCGCTAGCTGCAACCGCCGCGGGGGCAGATGGCGTAACTGCCGACTCACTGCATGTGGGTCGGACAGCCGCCGGAGGCTGTTGTGACGCTGCCCCCTGACGCGCCACATCGGCAAAGGTTTTGTTGGGCAGGTACGATACCCGCCTGCGTGCCTCTTTGAAACTTATGTTTTCTTTTACTTTAATTGTAACTATTTCCTTTTCTTTCTTCCACGATGGGCACGACCGCGAGTATGCAGCGTGCTCCCCTTCACAGTTTACACAATGGAGAGAGTTTTCACAAGTTTCAGAGGTGTGCTCATGAGCACTGCATTTCGCGCAGGTTTGGCGGCCTCGACAGCTCTGTGAACTGTGACCGAAACGCTGGCATTTGAAGCAACGCAGGGGATTTGGAACATATGGGCGAACACGGAGCTTGATATAGCCGGCCTCGATGGACTCGGGCAGAACACTTGTGCCAAAAGTAAGTATCAGGTGTTTGGTCTGAATTTCCTTATTATCACGCCTCATCTTAATTCGCCTAACGTTGATGACGTTCTGCTCGCTGAAGCCCTCCAAGAGCTCAGCCTCAGTCAGCTCCAAGAGATCATCATCAGACACTACGCCACGGGTGGTATTCATTGTACGATGAGGAGTTACGGTTACTTTGGCGTCACCAAATGAAACTAGATTGGGTAGCTTTTCATACTGTTTCTGGTTGCGGAGTTCCAAGAGGAGATCGCCGCTTGCCATCCTGGATGCTTTATAACCTGTACCAAAAACTTGGGTAAGAGACTTGGACACGAGGAATGGTGAGATCGTTCGCACGGGTTTGTCTGGTGTTTCGGAGTGCACTACATGGAAACGGGGAAAAGTTTCTTTTTGACGGGCAAAAAATTCGAAGACATCATCGGTGCGCCCCCTCTTGAGGGAGCGATCAGGTAAGGGGGGGAAAGAAGAAGCCATAAGAGATTGTAATTTCGGCAGTAACGCCAGCCACCCACCGTGGAGTCCTACAAGGGGACGTTGCAGGACCTGTGAAACACGGCCTGCAAACGCCAGCTGTACATTACCACTATAACCAAATATGATATAACCTAGGCTGGCTATTCACACAAGGTTAACCCTTGCTGCCTGGAAAAATTGGAAGTAAGCGGAAGCTAGTAGAAGACAGGAAAGATGAAAAGTGAGAGAAAGACGAAGACTAGAGGAAGAGAGAGAAAGGAAAAGGCAACTACCGATTTCCCCCGGGTGGGTCAGTCCGGGGGTGCCGTCTATGTGAAGCAGAGGCCAAAGAGGTGTGTTGCCTCCGCCAGGGGGCCTTAAAGGTCCGAACACCCGGCATCGGCTCAACCCCCAGGATCCCCCTTTCCCCAGACACGGCTAAGCCGCGCACGGTTACACGCGGGAGGGTCCAACCCTCGTGTGCTCGGGTCCGTGGTGTCGCCACACACCAAACGCCTGCTGACGCAGACGCCCCTGCGGGGAGCATGTAGGCACGAGGCGACTATCTGCCACTAAAGCAACGACACATGTAGTCCTTATTAAAAAGAGAAAGCAAATTAATAGTAACTCATTGCGTTGATTATACTGGTACTTTGGTTACAATGTAACAATATAACACTATTGTAGGTACAATATGTCGCATCAGTGATTACAACAGTATCGCTAGTAAGCAAACTGACATGACACTTAAAACCCGTCCTGGTGCTTTAGCGGTTATGACACTGCGCAGGTAAGCCCAAGGTCGCGACGGCTACATTTCGATGGGGAACGATATGCAAAAACGCCCGTGTCTCATGCGTTGAGAGCAGGTTGAAGACCCCCTAGTGGTCAAAATTCATCCGGAGTCCTGCACTACGGCGTGCCTTTAATCAGATCGTGGTTTTGGCATGTTTAGACCCAAGAATTTAATTTAAAACGAATACAATAAATTTACTGAAAACAGTAAACATAAGCCACAGACATGACCATACAGTGTAATCAGAAATAAATAAATTCAGTAATCACTTCCCTTAGTAAGCAAGAAGCTCTGGACAGACTGGAAGGTATGATAATGTGAGAATGCGAAAACACCAGAGAAAATGTGAAAATAAAGACCGATATATTCAAACCGAGCAGCACATTGCACGAAGCATCAGTGCGAGTCATTGTTTATTCACATTGCGATCTTAGACAGACACAGCGACTTGAACAAAAGAATAATCCTGGAGACCTATCACATTAGAAAAAACAGCACGAAGTGCATTAGCCAGCCATCTATCTCCTGAAGCGATAAGATCGAATTTTATAAAATACACGCACAATTGGCAAATGGTCTGCGTCACCTTGAGTTTCGTATTTTTGTTATCTGGTTTCTGTTGCGCATGCGTATTGCCGTTCGCCTTTATGTCGTGTGCAATAAATAGTCAGTTAAGAATCAGCGCTGCCCGTGTATGCTCATCCGTTGTCCTTGTTTCTTGCGCTGGCCAAGTCAATTCAAAGACGAATCAAGACTAGCTAGCCCGGCTATCAGTTCTGTTACCTGGTAATGGACAGCTAAAGAGCGAATGATTTCCATTTTCAACAGGAAAAAAAAGGCGGCAGATCCCATGCCCTGTGACAATCGATGTTATGCGAAGCAGTGTGCGGGGAGCCTACGAAGTTAACGAAACGATCATGAAAGCACCAAGACCTAGGCGGCTGTTTCATGACCTACATGACACGCGTGTCATGGAATTCATGTCATGGCTTATCATTTGTGTCCCTCATACATTCTTGTCGTACTATGTCTATTTTGGTACATACCAACTAAAGGAAACGACCATGAGAGCACCAAGACGTAGACGGCTAGACACACACACACACACACACACACACACAGAGAGAGAGAGAGAGAGATACAGTGACAGTTGCAAATGTTCGCCTAGAAATGGTTTCCATTTAGACCATAAAGAACGCTTAAATTTCGGCGTTTCTATTTTTTTTTTTCGCTTTTCTTACGTGATTCCTTTCCAATCGCACTACCAGCTTCTAGCAAAGCACCGCCCGTGTTGTTTTTGTGTTCTCTTCCACTGTCACCGTCTTTATTTGCGGTCACTATGATATGCACCGCAAATAGTTATCGTATAGGCTGCAGCCACAAGCGGTTATTGATTGTATGCCGCCAAGCTAGACCTAAAATATAAGAAGCCCCTGCTATTGAAATGCTAGACTGTAATAAACCGCCTTTGCACTCAAGGCGATGGTTAGGTTCAGAAAAAGATTTTCGCTCCATACTTTTTGGATCTGCTAAAGCTCTGAACAACGCGAAATTGGGCATGCCAGCGTCCACATCGTCACCCAACCGCGGTCGACGCATGTGATCCGTGTTGCAAAACGCTACGTACTCGTCTTCACTGGCGATGAAGACAGTGTGAACTTGGTCGTAGGCGGGAGAGCAACAGTGTGCCTTCGCGTGTGGATCTCGTTTGGAGGGCCGAGGGTTTCGTCGTCATCTGGAGGGTCGGTAGAGGGTGTCAATTAGAACATGTTGCAACAGAACTGGTTATTGGCCTAGTTGGTGCTTGCTAAAAGACGTTTTTTTGCCGCAATTGAACACACACGGCCGTGTTGTCTTTATGTGTCTTCCTTTTGTGTGTGTTCTATTGCGGCAAAAAACATGTCTTTTAGAACAATATGTGTCGTGCGTTAATTGAACTTCTTACCTGAATGCTTTCGGAAGTTTGTCATAGTCTACAAAGTTTTTCTCTGTACCATTTTACATTCGGTGTGCCCGCAATTAGGGTTCTCGGCCTTGTTATGTTCATTTGTATCAATGCTCCGTACGTCAATGCGCATTCAAAGATTTCTTCCATCTGCAGATTATTCGGCTGTTTATGCTAATTGCTAAGCCCTTTGACTTCAGGATTTTGCTCCGTGATTTCAGTAATATCTAGGCATATAACAGTTGGTTAGTAAATTAACATCATAATACTTCGTTACAAACGCGCAGTGAGAAATTTTTCGTGAATCTCAAGCCTTTTGAAGCCCAGTGCGTACATCATGTGATACAAGACCGGAAAAGAAACTTTATTTTAACGCCGCTCGCCGTCACCGCCGATACTTAGGCTCCGGGCGTACGCGCATGGCTCGTACCACAACACCCAACGCCCCCGTAGAAAGACTGACATTACAGTCCTCCTAATAGGAAACTCGATGCACGCACGTCATCGCAATGAATGGCGGCGAGTCTACAATAACCAAAAGCCTAAGGAAGCATGTTATTGGAGTGCCGCACAGTGCTAGCCACACTGTCAGTCGCAGTGCAGGGGCCATGCACATAGTGGCAAATGACCAACCACCATGTCCACGTTGCAAACATTATTGAATCAGATATGACACTGGTCCACACAGAGGCCACCACGCTTCCACTGCACTAAAATAGGGATTCGCGCCAATAATCGGGATGCTTAAAACGAGTTCCAACCGATGAAAGTTCCCTGGTACATACACGAGTCCGTCCGGCGCTACACCGACGCGAACCATCACCTTCGACACCCTACGGACACTAGGGCACAGACATCTCGTGTGATGGTGTCACACGTGACAACTCCCGTGCTCCTACTCAACCGGGATCCACCTGCTGCAGCCAGGTGCACAGTAAGCGCATGCGCAAAGCAAGTCACATGCTGCACAAATGCCCCTCACCATATACGAGTCCCTGCACTTAAAAAAATGAATGGAAAGGGCGCCTGTACCATCCACCGCACGGGCACTCGCTCCCTGTGTTACGTTTCGCCTACAACGCGCGGTATAGCCGGCGCGGATGCAACGGACGCCGGAGCTTCGTTCAAAGCGGCGGACATTTTGGCCCGTTCGGAGCTCCCGCAGTCTCCCCGCCAAGCGCGTCCAGGCGTGTTTCAGTGCCACGTGTCTTCGTGTGTGCGTGTGTGTGTGTGTGCCCACGCTTGTCAAAGCGCGGCAGCCGGGGAGAGGAGCTCCCCAAGTGTGAAGCGAGGAGGTCTGACAGGCGCCAGCTTGGCGATGCGTCACTACACTCGTCTCAACGTGTCTCTCAGTCTGTCCGTACCCGCCGTCACGTGGTCTCGTCACGAGGTCTTCCTTCTTGCCCTCAACTGCGAAAGTATAAGAGCAGCTGCCCCCGGACGCCGAGAGGCTCCGATTTCATCCGTTGAGTTACGTGCTTTCCCGTCTCCCCACTTCGGTCGACCTGACCGCGCGCTCTTTTGCGATGTTAGAATAAACCAGTTGTTCTGTTACCAGTCGACTCATGCTTTGCCGGGACCTTCGGATGCTTCCAGTGCCCCAGGCCGCCAGGCCAACGCTACCCTTGGGGCTTGCGACCCATTTGCAATAACGGGCGTCAGCACTGAGGTTCCAACAACTCGTGCCAGCGGTGCGATTCTTACAGCTGGTTGCCAGCGGTGAGATCGCGACAACGGAGGCCAGCAGCGAAGAGATGCGGTTGACTGTATGCTGAGCAGCACAACGACCATCCGGGAGCAGTGCAACGAGCCCTGTGTGATGACTGGTTGCCTGCAGCGGAACGACTGCGCTGAATTCTTGGCTGCGAGGTTTGGTGAGTGCGGGACTTTCTTCTTCTGAGTTTTGCCAGGCTTTTGTTAGTGTCAGAAACAGAGCTGGTAATTGTGGTTGTCGTTGCTGCCGGGTTAGTTTGCGGCAAGACAATAGTAGGCAGTAGAGAAAGCAGCATTCAGAGCAGGCATGGATTTGAAGTCGTTGCGCAAACCGAAATTGCTGGAGCTTGCAAGAGAGTTGGGTCTGGATGTCTCAGGCAAACTCAGAAAACCAGAACTGCTAAGGGCTATTCTTGAGTTAGAAGCTGAGGATGACGAGCTGTCGGAATGCCTTGAGACCATTGAGGAGAGGGAGACGGCAAAAAGACAGGAGCGCGAACTTAAAGAACAGAAAGAGAGACAGGAGCGTGAACTTAAAGAACAGAAAGAAAAAGAAGAGCGTGAACGTAAAGAACAGATAGAACGGGAGCAACAAGAGAAAAAAGAAGAGCGCGACCGTCAACACGCTTTGGAAATGAAGCGTCTCGAGATTGAGATGGAACGCGCTCGTAATGGAAGTCAGGCACACGGTGCAGGAGAACGAGTATTGTTCAAAATGACTGACCTGATGCGGCCGTTTAAGCTTGGAGAGGACATTGGTTTGTTCCTGGTTAACTTTGAGCGAACGTGCGAGAAGCAGGGGTTCTCTCGGGAAACGTGGCCACAGCGCTTGCTCACTTTCTTACCCGGCAAGGCGGCCGACGTAGTCGCTCGCTTGAATAGAGAGGAGGCAGAGGATTTCGACAAAGTGAAATCGAGTCTGCTAAAAAAGTACAGGCTGTCAGCGGAGGCTTTCCGTCGGAAGTTTCGGGAAAACGAGAAAGGCAGAAGTGAGTCATATACAGAGTTTGCGTACAGGCTTATGTCAAATATGGAGGAGTGGCTCAAAGAAGAGAAAGCGTTTGGTGACCACGAGAAAGTTCTGCAGTGTTTCGGGCTAGAACAGTTTTATAGTCGGTTACCTGAGAACGTGCGGTACTGGGTCTTGGATAGGCCAGACGTTAGTACGGTGGCTCGAGCCGCTGAGCTAGCCGAGGAGTTTGTGACGCGTCGGGCTCGCGGAGCTAAGGACGGTCAAAAGGGTGAATTTGGCTCCAAGTTTGAGAGGCCAAAGTTCACGCCCATGAGAGCAAAGGGGGACACACGTAGTGCGGATGCGAGTGAAAGCAGTCCGACCGAACGTAAGGAGACGGCGGCAACCGAAGGCGAACGCAGAAAGCGGTTCGAGACGAGGCAAGCGCGCGTTTGTTATACGTGCCAGAAGCCGGGTCACTTTTCGGCGCAGTGTCCAGAAACAAAAACAAAAGTCGTGTTTTTGTCATTATGCAGCACTGACGAGAACATGAAGCTTCTCGAGCCTTACATGCGAGACCTCCTCGTGAACGGGAAAGAGTGCCGAGTGCTTCGCGATTCCGCAGCTACGATAGATGTAGTTCACCCCTCTTACGTAGAACCCGATATGTTCACGGGCGAGTGTGCATGGATCAAGCAAGCCGTGGAAGCTCATAGCGTGTGTCTGCCCGTAGCAAAAGTGCTTATTGAAGGACCTTTCGGAGCACTTGAGATGGAGGCGGCAGTGTCATCTATGCTGCCCCCCCCCCAGTACCCGTACCTATTTTCGAACAGGTCCGATCACCTCCTGCGCGAGAAGGGGCTTTTGTTTGGTGAGGCTAGCGTTCAGGCCTTAACCAGATCGAAGGTTCGGGAGCTCGCTGCAAAGGCGGTAGTTGCTGGGCCGACGTTGTCGAACAATGAGAAAGGGTCAGAGGTGCAGCAAGCTGATATTCAGAGCACGTCCGAACTGAATAAAATTGAGCCTGTAGCGTTAAAGGCACCAGATACTGGAGAGGAAATTCCCGATGCGGGAAAGTTAGAAGAGCTATCTGCAGATTTGCTCATCGCGCCTACGTCAGACGGACTTAATAGGTTCCTAAAAGTCAGCCGGGCGGCTTTGATAGCCGAGCAAAAGAAGGATGGCAGCCTAGAAAACATACGCTGCATTGTCAAGGAAGGTATCGCCAAGAAAAATGCTCGCTTTGTGGAAAGAGGTGGGGTCCTGTACCGAAAGTATCTAGACCGCAGAGGAGTGGAGTTCGATCAGCTGATCGTGCCTCAATGCTATCGTCAGGATCTGTTGCGCTTGTCGCATGGGGGTTCGTGGTCCGGACACCTAGGAGTTAAGAAAACTAAGGACCGTCTCTTGCAAGAGTACTATTGGCCAGGGTGTTTTCGGGACGCAGACCACTTTGTGAAGACATGTGACACCTGTCAGCGGGTGGGCAAACCAGGGGACAAATCGAGGGCGCCGTTGAAGTTGGTACCTATCATTACGGAGCCTTTCAGACGGCTCGTTATTGATACAGTGGGACCTCTGCCGGTAACAGCCACGGGGTACAGACACATTTTGACTGTGATCTGCCCAGCGACAAAGTTCCCTGAAGCAGTGCCGCTTAAAGAACTAAGCTCAGTTGAGATAGTCAATGCACTACTGTCCATATTTGCGCGAGTTCGTTTTCCTGCGGAAATCCAGTCAGATCAGGGCACGGTGTTTACGAGCGCTTTGACGACAGCCTTTCTCGAAAGGTGCGGGGTAAAGCTGTTACACAGCTCAGTGCACCACCCCCAGTCGAATTCCGTTGAGAAGCTCCACTCCGTCATGAAGCGCGTGTTGAGAGCATTGTGTTTTGAACATCAAACTGACTGGGAGCTGTGTCTGCCTGGGGTGATGTTTGCATTAAGGACCGCGCCGCATGCGGCTACGGGGTTTTCGCCAGCGGAGCTGGTGTACGGTCGCTCGCTGCGATCTCCGCTTCGCATGCTTCGAGAATCGTGGGAAGGCAGGGGCGACGACCCAGTCGTGGTGGAGTACGTGCTTAAGCTCCTCGAACGCTTAAGAAGGGCACAGGAGTTGTCAGGTGAAGCAATGGCAAAGGCCCAGCAGAGGGCCAAGGTTTATTATGATCGGACAGCCAGGGCCCGTCGTTTTGAGGTGGGCGATGAGGTCATGATATTGCGCACATCGCTAAAGAACAAACTCGACGTGCAGTGGGAGGGCCCAGCACGGATTGTTCAAAAACTGTCGGACGTTAACTACGTGGTGAGTCTGCCAGGAAAACGGAAAGCACAGCAAGTTTACCACTGTAATCTGCTCAAACCCTATAAGCAACGGGAAGCAGTAGTGTGTATGATGGTAAACGCTCCCGAAGAGCTTCCGGTCGAGCTTCCGGGACTAGGCTCAGTGACGAACAGGAAAGACACCGATCAAGTCATTAGTGACTTAATCAGTAAAGCATCGCTGTCGCCTGAGCAGAAAACCGAACTACACCAGCTCTTACAAGAGTTTCAAGGTCTGTTCTCTGAGAGGCCTGGTAGGACTTCTGTCCTTACTCACGACATAGAACTTACCTCCCCAGAGCCAGTACGATCCAAAGCGTACCGGGTGTCACCCCGCCAGAGCGATATCATGGAGGCTGAGGTAAAGAAAATGCTACAGCTCGGTGTTATTGAGGCGGGTGAGAGTGATTATACCTCCCCTTTGATTTTAGTTGAGGTACCGGGCAAGGAACCTCGTCCTTGCGTCGACTACCGCAGGCTTAATTCCATCACTAAGGATCAAATTTATCCGATCCCTAACATCGAGGAGCGCCTTGAGAGAGTGAGTAGCGCTCAGTTTATTTCCACCCTAGATCTTGTCAGGGGTTATTGGCAGGTTCCACTTACAGAAGAGGCTAGTAGGTATGCGGCGTTCATTTCACCAATGGGAAGATTCCGTCCTAAAGTGTTGAGCTTTGGTTTGAAGAACGCGCCATACTGCTTTTCAAGCCTCATGGATAAAGTGTTGCGGGGACAGCAAGAATTCGCTTTACCGTATCTAGACGACGTAGCGATATTCTCCGCATCCTGGCCTGAGCATATGGCCCACTTGCGGGCAGTGCTAACCCGCCTGCGCGATGCGGGCTTGACAGTCAAGGCTCCCAAGTGCCAGTTAGCACAGGCCGAGGTTGTCTACCTCGGTCACGTGATTGGTCGGGGTCGTCGCCGCCCCTCTGAAATAAAGGTGGCCGCTGTGCGAGACTTCCCGCAACCGCGCACGAAGACCGATATTCGGTCGTTCTTGGGTGTCGCCCGCTACTATCAGAGGTACATCCCCAGGTACTCTGATATCGCGGCTCCCCTGACGGATGCTCTAAGAAAGACAGAGCCGCAAACAGTCGTCGGGGACGAGACGAAGGAAAGAGCTTTTAGCGCCCTAAAGAGCGCCCTAACAAGCCAGCCTGTGCTACGATCGCCCGACTACACAAAAGGGTTCGTTGTTCAGTGTGATGCTAGTGAGCGAGGCATGGGCGTTGTACTGTGCCAACGGGAAAATGGAGAAGTAGAACACCCCGTCCTGTATGCTAGTCGTAAGCTGACCAGTCGTGAGCAGGCGTACAGCGCCACCGAGAAAGAGTGTGCGTGTATCGTGTGGGCCGTTCAGAAATTGTCATGCTACCTAGCCGGCTCGAGGTTTATCATTGAGACGGATCACTGCCCTCTTCAATGGCTGCAGACCATCTCTCCCAAAAATGGCCGCCTCCTGCGCTGGAGCCTCGCTTTGCAACAATATTCCTTTGAGGTGCGTTACAAAAAGGGGAGTCTCAACGGTAACGCCGATGGCTTAAGTCGAAGCCCCTAACGTGGGAATCAGCCTCAAAATTGTTTGTTACTGATGTTTTTCTTCCTGAGGCAGGATTTTTAACATATTGCTTTTGTGTAGTGTTTCAAAGTGATGATGTGCTTTCTAGTGCAATTTTCCGATTTGTGGACGCGTTCTGAGTGCTGCTAAACTACTGTAAGGAACTAGGCAGTAGTATAAAAGGGGAAAGAGCCTGGCAGGGCTTAGTGAGGGTTGTGCCGTGCTTGCTGACTGAGCGGTTGACTTTCGGCGTAGTTCTAACGCTTGCCGGGAACGAGAACAAAAATGTCAACTCTCCCGAAGTCACTTTGCAGTGTCCTGTGTGAACCTGAACGAGAGAACGAGGCCTTCTCTGTGCGCTGCGCTCAAGAAACGCCGAAGGACGACCGACTTCGGTTATGAGCATCATCAAGCGACATCCCTCCGGACAGCGGATGCAGTCCCCTGACCATCGGGATCTCCTTCCCCCGGCGGGGCGGTCTGTTACGTTTCGCCTACAACGCGCGGTATAGCCGGCGCGGATGCAACGGACGCCGGAGCTTCGTTCAAAGCGGCGGACATTTTGGCCCGTTCGGAGCTCCCGCAGTCTCCCCGCCAAGCGCGTCCAGGCGTGTTTCAGTGCCACGTGTCTTCGTGTGTGCGTGTGTGTGTGTGTGCCCACGCTTGTCAAAGCGCGGCAGCCGGGGAGAGGAGCTCCCCAAGTGTGAAGCGAGGAGGTCTGACAGGCGCCAGCTTGGCGATGCGTCACTACGCTCGTCTCAACGTGTCTCTCAGTCTGTCCGTACCCGCCGTCACGTGGTCTCGTCACGAGGTCTTCCTTCTTGCCCTCAACTGCGAAAGTATAAGAGCAGCTGCCCCCGGACGCCAAGAGAGAGGCTCCGATTTCATCCGTTGAGTTACGTGCTCTCCCGTCTCCCCACTTCGGTCGACCTGACCGCGCGCTCTTTTGCGATGTTAGAATAAACCAGTTGTTCTGTTACCAGTCGACTCATGCTTTGCCGGGACCTTCGGATGCTTCCAGTGCCCCAGGCCGCCAGGCCAACGCTACCCTTGGGGCTTGCGACCCATTTGCAATAACAGGCGTCAGCACTGAGGTTCCAACAACTCGTGCCAGCGGTGCGATTCCAACACCTGATACCTCCGTTAATAACTCACAAAATCCCCGGAGTCAT
This sequence comes from Dermacentor andersoni, assembly GCF_023375885.2. Classification (NCBI taxonomy): domain Eukaryota; kingdom Metazoa; phylum Arthropoda; class Arachnida; order Ixodida; family Ixodidae; genus Dermacentor; species Dermacentor andersoni. The sequence goes on from NC_092815.1 coordinate 238,004,844, forward strand.
CCCATTGCCCTCTCCGCCTAAAATGTCCCTCTTTCACGCATATACACTCTTTTTGCTCTGCCTACACGGCCAAAGCGTCCTTCCACGAAGTGTTTTAGCAGTACGTTCATCCATATATGTCGAGGACTCACTCATTCTATACACACGAGGCGCCAGAAGAGCTCCTATGGACGATTGTGAAGCTCGTCCAACAAGTGCACAGTGAGACATGGTACTTCCGCAGAGGTCTGCACCAGGGGCCGTGTTGAATAACGCTGGCTTTCTCTCTCAGGTTCCTTCCAACCTTATTAACCCAAACTAGTCATCACAATTCGACTGCCTGACTACCTCCACACAAATTGTCTCATGGAGCGCTTGAACTAAACGCTTGCCAACATGTTCATCACGTCGCTCATACCGACGCACGCTGCTCGTTTCACTCGTGCGGTCCCTACTTTAGCTTGTCGGTGTACTTGTTTGTGTTGTGCATTATGACTATATTCCAATTCATGTAGCTCTATTATTGCTATGTACGTCGACGTCGAGCGTAACAAACATAACGGCGTCGTGCCCCATATGCGAGGTTCGCTGATAACCGCACGCTACACAAAACCACATAGCTGAAATTGTCAGAGTTTTTCTACGGCGGTCAAGCTAGCTGTGATATGCCCGAAGCTATGCTGCCGAGTGTCATCGACATCTATATCGGTCTACATCTCGCCCACCTTGCAAATTTACCCCTTTGGGACTTGCCCATATTGACACTTGCCAACTTGGCAACTTGCACACTCTGGCCTTTGTAACAGATCTCTCATGGTCATCGACACCTCCACGAACTCGAACCAAGCATACGAGTGAAATTACCACCCGAGGCGCCAAAATCAAAAGAAGTTATGCAAGCATGCTTCAGAGGTTACGACTAGGTGTGGCGCTCACTTGGCAATACCTACACATTATTGACCATGCACAGTCCGAACTGCGAGGAGCACGAGGTACTCGAGAGAACATAACACATATTCTGCGTTTGCCCATGTTATGTCATGCAAAGACAATCATTGCTACATTTGCTTACCAATCAACCTTTCTCTGAAAAGGTTCTATTGGGACGTCGGCCAGATTCTTGTCGGCGAAATATTCTAAAAGCTCTAATCAAAGTTCTCTACGACAGTTGCCCAGATTTGAACCTTTGAAGAGATTTTGCTGTTCAAGTTCACTCACCGCCATCTTCACTCTCATCAGCACTTCGCACCTTCTCTTTCTTACTCCCGCCTCCCATCCCCAATGCTGAGTAGCGAGTCAGAATTTTGATCCAGGCCAACCTCTCAGCTTTTCTGCATTAATAAATGACTATCTCTTCTCTTTATTTTCACGTTGTCCAACTTCACGCGGGGCGACCAATGGCACCCATGACATTCAACGCGCACCAATGCCACCTGCAGAACATCTCCCTTCCGCTGAATGCGCTTTGCTTGTTACCGATACGTGTGGAACGTTTTAGCTTCGTCACTCTGGCACGACACTGTTCGGCATCGTTTCCATATGCTTCTGGCTACCACAGTCCACATTTGCGGACACCTTTTCTGAAGTCGAGTACTCCTGAGCAATAAATTGCGACATCGTAAAATTGCGCATCTTTCTGTGCTTGAACTATGTTTTACTAAACTTAAAAAGTGGGAAGCCATGTCTTGGCTAAGGCGGCCGTTAAACAAAGAAAGATAGCTCCTAGCTCTCGCGCAAACCTTTCCGTCCGCAACCATTGTTCACATATGTGGACGCTATTCATGAAGCCAAGTACACCTCAGCGAAAAGTTCCGTGTGATTGAAATCACGTGAGATTGACACCCTGCACCATGGTTTAACGTGCTTACAAACGAAGGTGCCATATGTCGGTTGTGGAATTCGTTAAAGAACAGGAAGTGGCTGGAAGCAGCTGACTAGATCCGTTCACGGCTTTTCTGCAGATACGGGGACACGGCATTTGGACTTTAAAATGCTTTTAGCCAATTATATGGACACTCCAAGCGCATTTGTGCCGTCACCGTCGTCGTGAGGTTCTGTATAAAGTCCAAGGGCGATAAAATCGTCGGTCGCCGTATGCTGCATGTGCATGTGAGGGCGTGCGCGAATGAGCCGGCGCCCGCGGCTCAATGTCACGCACGCAAGTGAGGAAAGCGGGGAGCAAGCGCGCCGTCTTTCTTCGAGCGCAAGGCTCCGGGGGGAGGGGAGGGGAGGGGAGAGAGTTCAAAGGAGCCTTCGCGCGCGTGCGCGCGCGCCCTCCCAGGCCCCTGTATCTTGAAAGCTGTCTGCGACGGGAACAGAGCGCGCCCGTGCGCTGTTTTCGTTTGCGCTGATGCGAGACGCCGCACGAATGCCAATTCGCTTGCTGCTGCTGCCTGGCTTCCTCACTCCAGCGTTCTGACAGCGAGTTTCCGCGGTCACCAAGTGAGATGTGTTGATATTTGCCTGTGCGCGCGTGACACCATGCTTGCTAATTTATTTAGAATGCCTATTCTTACTAGCTTATATGGCCGATAAAACAAATATCACTTGCTATAGCTGTCCACTAATTTGCTATTCGAATCGGTGCTTCTACTTTCGCGCGAAACTCGACTTTCTTATGTGATTAGATTTTTTTTTCTGTGAGCTGCTGAAATACTGTGAAACAAGGTTTTTAGAGCAGTTAATAATTTTCGAGCTTACTTTTTTTTTTTATGCAGTAGTGATGCGGCTATAGTAGTGCTAGTCAGAACAGCTTGGAGTGTCGCAGCTGTCCGGAGACACTTGGAAGGCCAGCGAGCAGTTTTTTACTGACCGAAGCTGACAGAAAGAAAAAGAAATGTTGAGCCATGACCACGTGCCCGCCCCTGTAGAGTTTACCGAAATGCGTACCTCGACAGGCCTAAGCGGCTTCTCCTGCGCACAGGACAAAGGGCCGGCGCACGTGAATGTATGGAGCCCGCCTTGGAGGGGGAGCTTTCATAAAAGACACGTTTTACTTATCGTTGTGCGCAAGTTCTCGCCATCTTACTGCAATGTGTGACAGAGCAAAAGAACACCAGAATATTTTTTCAGTGCTAGAATCTATTATTAAAAGTTCGGTGTTATTACAGGTATTTAGTATACAGAACGAGGCCTCATAATCAAAGACTGTATCGGAACCTCCTTTACAAGAACAATTATGATAGTTAACTCAAAGCAACAGTAGCACCCAATGATGTAGCACACCAGAAATAAGGGAGAACCTTAACAGAACGAAATACAGAGTTGATTGCCAAGAGTAACAAGGTTTAGCATATCTTATGGTAGCAATAAAAATTTAAAAAGAGAATAATAATAACAACAATAAGAAATGTAATAAATTAATAAATTTGTAAAAAGCAGATTATTGGCATTGTTACAAGAACGAAAATAAAACGAACAGTAAAACGGACACAATAAGCATTCTCGTTAGTCTGTGAATAATAAATGTATTTTTAACTTTCTTTTATATTGGCGTAAAGATCTTGCGTTCTTCATTATGAGTGGACGATTGTTCCATATTGATATGGAAGTGAATCTAACGGCTTGTTTGCTATAGTTAGTGCGGACTCTTCCTAAAAGAAAATGGATATTTAGCGCAAGTCTGGTGGTACTATAATTCAACAGATTAGATGGGGAAAATATGATCGGTGTTAGCTCATTGTTCACAAATTTCTAGGACGATAAGTTGACCCCACGCCTTAAAAATACTGAATATTTTTCAAAAGTGGACGAAAGGCCTCGCCAATCTCGCACTCTGGAGCATCGTATGTGCTGTCTCTATAATGTGACGTAGTAATGTGACAGTCCTCAAACCTTTCTTTCCCCATGGACAACAAGTTATTTCTCTTGCAATAAATTCGCCGATTTATTTTCTTTCGTTCAGTTCTTTGTATTACGGCCCTTCTACGTCCACCCATTCTTCATTGTTCGTTCATTCGGTCAGCCGGTCCGTGTCGATATGTCGCTCGCGTGGAGCTGCAGAAGTCTTCATTATACAGCTAACACAACAGGTGTGCTGCGCAATTATTTAGCATTCAGTACGATAAGACGAGCTATCTATGGCGACGTCCTTGCCGGGTTGTCTTTAACTATGATCGCAGTCTCTTTCCTTTTAATCCCTTAGTATTCTTAGGGTACTTCATGCACTTTACGGGGGCTATCTCTCTGTTTCTTTCTAAGCGTTTTCTCGCCTACCTGTGTCACTGGGAAGTACGTGGTCGAATTGTTAGCGCATTGGGCTGCTGCGCTGAGGTAACAGGGTTCAAAACCAGTCATCGCATCAACTTGCGCCACTCATTATGTGTGAATGTGCGCCTGTCTTCAACGAAGCTCTTTCACGCCGACACGGGTCACTGTAGATGCGGGACTGGGCAGGCACTGCTGTTCGAGGAAAATCTTTGATGCCGACTTGGGGCAATGGGTATGGGTCATTCAGTCTGTGCTGGTCTTCAATGAACCTCTTTGATGCCAACTTGGGTGACTGGGTATGTGCCAATATAGTTGCGTGCCGCTCTTCCATGAGGGTGTTTGACGCCTACTTGGGTAAATAGGTGCGTGCCACAGCGAATGTGCTGGCATACAAAGGAGAACAACATGCCTCAATTTAACCGATGCTGAGCGGAATCGAACCCACCTCACAAGGGTTCCTCAAGGACAGCAAGTAGACGAATTTGCAGTCTGCGCCACAAGTGCACTGGGTATGCGCCGCTCTTCAATGAACCATTTGTCACTGAGTGTCTGCCACTGGTTTTGCGACAAATAAGTGAGCAATTCTGGGCGTTGGTAGGCACTTAGGCCCCGCGCTTTTCCTCTCAAAGGCAGGGCGTGTCCAGGCAGAAGTGCGCGAGAGGGTCCAGCTCGCTGCACGACGCGTTTCTCGGCATTCGCGCGCTCACCGGTGCGCTATGCATTTCGGAAGCCGCCCCAGGCTTCGCGGCGGTGGTGCTAAATGGCGCCGATAGTTCGCAGGGAAGCGCGAAAGATGAGCCCCGCTGCAGTACAGGTCTTGTGCATAACTCGCTTCGACGGTGGCCATACGTTGTGCATTTAATCAATGCTAATTATCTTCGACAGTCATCGTGAGATGCGTTCTGCCAAATTTCTTTCTCACGCGATTTCGCAAACAGACAGCCTCCTACAAATGGGGGACATGAAATGCTAACTCCTTTACAACGACAGCGTGGTTGAAATGTAGCTTATCCATTTAATTATGCTTTTAGGTGGCACCGCGTTCGATGTAATTCGCAGACAAGTACAAAAGCTCGTCCAGCCACTCACCTGGGACTCCAGACCTCGTGAAACCTACAAGAGATAAAAAAATCTAAGTTTTGTTCTAACGCTACGGCAACGTTGCTCGCAGAGAAGGTTGTATAATAAACACGTATTTTGCATATGAGACGTTACAGTGCATCTTTCTCCAACTAAAGCTACAAGAGGCGCTAACATGGAGTTTTTAAAAATTCATTGCAGTAAATCTCTTCATTCAAGCTCGTGTCCAGCGTAAAAATGTGCTGCTGTGCGTAACTTGCCGGATAATGTTGCCACTGGTTTTGTAATATGGCTGGCCTCCTGAATTCATAAGCGGTATGGTACACACTGTTTCATGATCTTTCAGAAATCCATTATCTGTATACGCTGTGTTGTATTGACGATTTCATTTCCTGTTACTGTTTTCATTTCTACACACCATCTATAAACGTTGCACATGCTGCTAGTGCTCTTCTTCCGCCGCATCAAACAATCGTTTGTAAATTAACCTAGTTACATAAGAATGCTAACCAATGATAAACTTCAGCGTATAGGTACCGCCAATGGTAGTTATGCTGAGTCACACAATAAAATTTAGCATTCTTCAGCTTGACATTCTAACTTAATATTAAATCTCATCAAGAGGCATCGCAAGACGACGAAGACAGAAGGCAGGAACGCACAGGACGGCGCTGACTCGCAACTAGCTTTATTCGAAGGCACGCACTTTTGTACTACAACCCATAGCCACGTGCTCTCCCATCGATGGCGTGCAGGCAAACACGCAAAATCCTGTAATGTAATGGTACACTATGAGGGGGCTTAAAAACCGCCTCATAGTGTACCATTATAGTGTACCATCGTCTTGCACTGCCCCTTCAAGATGTTCAACCAGTACCAACTTGCCCAAATGTCGATCCTTCTTCATATTAAATGTCGTTTATCTTACCTGAGCAATTGGGGTTATGCTTTAACTTCCCTTTAAACTAAGGTTAGAATATCATTCCACTCTCTCTCCAACAAAACATAGAGATCAATTAGGATTTGATTGATATCTGAAAATGACCTACTTGAGAAGATATTCCGCAAATTTTCTCAATCTTGTAATACGTAAAAATCAAGGTTTCTGTGCAATTCCTAAGTTTGCAGAAAGGGTGAGCTATCAAGGTGAGCAATCTACCTAAGAACCTGGTGTTTTATGACCACATAGCTGATATTTCTGAAATATGTTTCAAAGTACCTAGCTTTGCTTATCAAGCAAATCATAATTGATTTATTTTGCTCGGAGAGATACAGTTTTTTGAGCCGCGATGCCAATTCGGGTATGCAGCGCCAAGCAGAAAACCACTGACAGATTACGCTGGGCGTCTCGCACGCCTTAGTCCCGCATTTCTCGCCATGTTGCTTGCACCGTTCTTTACAACGCAGTGCACCATCTCGTCAGCTCGCAGAGGAAGTATCGGCTGACTTACTGAATATCAGGGCAGCCACGAACGTTACGAGGAGCACTACGATGAGGCAGCACAGACTTGCTTTCACGATTTGTTGTGCCACGACTCTGCGAAATGGCGAGCGAGGTTGCATTAAGAATCAAAAGACCATTCTTCAAGCGACGAGTCAGTTCCTATCTAGAAAGAAAAAATCACATGCACCTGTTTTATAGCGAATCACTTCTTTCATTTCAAGCACTTTGTAGTGGGCAGGTAGGTTTCTGTCTCACCTTGCTCTGGGACTCTTATTAAAGCGGTCCTGAACTACCCCTTCGGCTTGGTGAACACAGTCCGCGGGTAGCATAAGCTGCTGTGAACATCTCAGCCAAATGTTCCAGTCGTGCGCGGCGTGTGGAGCTCGCAAGCGGAGCGCGAAGTCACCTTTCTACCAAACAAGAGAACGTCTCTTTTCAACGAAAGCCTGCTCCTCACTCCTTTTTGGACGCTTTATTTCGTAATATTCCCATACGCAGAGCTGCCCAAAGGTACTTTGCAATTGCATCATCATACTATAGAAGATACTACCGTAATTATTTTATCCGATACGATATTTTCCATATTTATTTTAAGATACTTCAATAATTTCGCAAATGTCTCGCTATAGAACTATATAAGGTAGCAGCAATACGCATATGCATAAACATGTTTGCTTGGAAATTACCTGACTCCGACCAACCTTGTTTCATTTGAATGAAACGTCTTATGTCAAAATTTCTTTTTTACACAAAGCACAATATTTTCATTCCGAAAGAATCTATTGGAGTGGCATTACCTGCTTAACATGGGAGCTCTTTATACGCTGTGGTCAGCGGTTCTTGCTTCTCGCTTTTGTAATTTATGAGAATCGCTGCTGTGCTTGCCGAGCAGCTGACGGCTCGTCATTTAATTACAGGAACGTCAATAAGAAGCCTACCCACGATGGCGCACATACCTCTCTGGAGTTTTACCTTGACCGTAAACGTACTGCCGTTTACGCAATATGGAATCACCGGATAGGTCTACATGATGATGATGATTGGAGTTTATTGGCGCAAGGGCATCTAAGGCCAAAGAGCGCCAGGACATGTGTTTTTGTTTAGTAAAATTGTGGGTTTGGTGCTGTGACTTAAAATAGAGGCTGTATAGAGGCCTACACGTAAGACAAATCTATAAATACTAGTGACTGAATTCTAAAATTATGAGGAGAAATATAAAGTCTTAAATGCATTGGTTATAGGCACACATTGTAAACTGTTGCGGATTGACTGAGTCCCTTGCTGTACAATTCTTGCTCACGCAAGAAGTGCAAGAGAGCTCAGACACACTTTTGTGCATCAGATTGTACTTCACCTGTGAGGCACAATCTGATGGTTAGCATGGAATGAGATATCTAGAAAGTTAGCTTGAGCAAGATAATTAAGCACTCTTTTAAAGTTAAAAAGTGCATCTTCTGATAAGAACATCGAGGGATGGGGTGGTTTATGGTGTGTGTAGAGTTCCTTAAAATGAGCTACTCACTCTCGGTGAAGTTCGGGACATTGAATGAGGACATGTAGGACGGTTAAGTTCTCACCGCAGCGTGTGCACGTCGGTGGGTCAGTTGCAGTCAACAGGTGTTTGTGTGTGCCATAAGTGTGTCCTATTCTGAGTCGTGCTAGGGTGACTTCGGTGTGCCTATCAAGCTACAGTGGGAAAGGTTTGGTTAATCGCGGTTTAAGCAGGTGCAGCTTATTTTCCACTTGCTTGTCCCACTCAGCTTGCCAATGGTTATGAAGCGCCTTTCGTACCGCGGGTTTCATATCTACACCAGGTACCCAGCTTACATCAATAATATCCCGATAAGCCGCTTGTCCAGCATTCTTGTCTGCCATTTCATTGCCTGCGATCCCAGAGTGTCCCGGCACCCAGCAAACAAGAGCAAGGTTTTGTTTATATGCTACGTGAATGTGTTTAAGGAGCATGTTTAATACAGGGTTTCGGCTTGTTTTGCCACAGGACAGGGCTGTGACAACACTTAAGGAATCTGTGTATATTATGGACTTTTGTATTTTGTGCTGCACTATGTATTCAGCAGTTTACGATAGGTAGCGAGGCACTGGAAGTGGTAAGAGAATACATCTACTTAGGACAGGTAGTGACTGCTGATCCAGATCATGAGAGTGAAATAATCAGAAGAATAAGAATGGGCTGGGGTGCGTTTGGCAGGCATTCGCAGATCATGAACAGCAGGTTGCCATTATCCCTCAAGAGAAAAGTGTATAACAGCTGTGTCTTACCAGTACTCACGTACGGGGCAGAAACCTGGAGGCTTACGAAAAGGGTTCTACTTAAATTGAGGACGACGCAACGAGCTATGGAAAGAAAAATGATAGGTGTAACGTTAAGGGATAAGAAAAGAGCAGATTGGGTGAGGGAACAAACGCGCGTTAATGACATCTTAATTGAAATCAAGAAAAAGAAATGGGCATGGGCAGGACATGTAATGAGGAGGGAAGATAACCGATGGTCATTAAGGGTTACGGACTGGATTCCGAGGGAAGGGAAGCGTAGCAGGGGGCGACAGAAAGTTAGGTGGGCAGATGAGATTAGGAAGTTTGGAGGGTCAACATGGCCACAATTAGTACATGACCGGGGTAGTTGGAGAAGTATGGGAGAGGCCTTTGCCCTGCAGTGGGCGTAATCAGGCTGATGATGATGATGATGATGATGTATTCAACAGTGATCAGGATACCGCACGCTTCGGCTGTAAAAATGCTGCTATTGTTATGTAATGTTTTAGTGTTGAAGAAGTTTGGGCCATGGGCTGCACATGATACCGAAGTTGCCGACTTCGAGGCATCAGTGAAAAATGCCATCGATCTATACTTGTCTTCAAGGGCCAAGAAATGTTGCTGGATGAGGGCACTTGGACAACTCTTTTTGTTCAGTTCTCTAAAGGACAAGTCACAGGTGACTGTACATTGCTCCCAAGGTGGGATAGGTTCAGCATTGTCGCTTTCCTGTAGATCTGTGAAAAGTACTCCGAGTTTTTCCTCAACAGATTTTACTGCCAACAGGAACGGCGGGGCGTGTGAAGGCCTGTTTAAGTACAACTGATGTGTGGACTGATCACTTATGAGTGCCTTGCATGGATGTTGTTTTAGTGACATGATTCTTATTGCATAGGTGACTCCCACATATGTGTATGTTGGTAATCCAGCGGCCACTGATCCGATTCTGCGTATAGACTTTGGACAGGGCTCGTCAGAAAGGCACCAAGTGCTAGGCGGATACCTAAGTGATAGACAGGATCGCGTTGCTTAAGTGTTGTCTTTGAAGCAGACTGGTAAACAATAGATCCGTAGTCTATGCGTGACAACACAAGGCTTTTAAAGAGAGATAGGAGGCAATACCTATCTGTTCCCCACGACTGATGAGATAAAATCTTTAAAAGGTTCATGGTTTTAAGACATTTCAGCTTCAACTGTTTTATATGCTGCGTGAAGGTTCGCTTACTATCGAATGTTATACCCAGAATTTTTTTTTCTTTTCTATTTACCAGGCTTCTCCCATGCATCGTAATGCAAGGGTGAGGACATACACCTCTACGTCTGGAAAACAGCACACAGGAAGTCTTTTCTGCATTGAATCGAAACCCGTTTTCGTCTGCCCATTTCGCGAGCCGATTAACACTCAACTGTATCTGGCGTTCACATATGGACAGGTTGCAAGATTTAAAGCTGATTTGGATGTCGTCCACATATACAGAATAAGATACCATTGATGGTATAACAGAGCGGAGAGAGTTCATTTTGATTATAAAAAGTGTGCAACTTAGCACTCCTCCCTGTGGTACACCGTTTTCTTGAATGAAAGTTCGCGATAGTACATTGCCAATTCTAACGCGGAACTTTCTTTCAGATAAGTAATTTTGCAAAATATTCAGCATACTACCACAAATTCCATAGGAAGACAGGTCTCGCAGAATACCGTATCGCCAGGCAGTATCATATGCCTTCTCAAGATCAAAGAATATAGATAGACAGTATTGGCTATGTACAAATGCATCACGTATATATGATTCAAGGAGAACTAGATTATCGGTAGTAGACCTCGCTCTTCTGAAGCCAGATTGGCGAGGGTCCAATATACCATTATATTCCAAAAAGAAGACAAGGCGTCGGTTAATCATCTTTTCAAATACTTTAAGTAAGCAGCTAGTGAGTGCGATTGGTCTGTAACTGTTAACTAAGGAAGGGTCTTTGCCGTGTTTGAGTATTGGTAGGACTATTGCTTCTTTCCAAGATGAAGGTATATGACCAGTAGCAAATATCTTATTGTAAAGGCCTAACAGGCAGTTTAGGGTCTCATAAGGCAGATTGTTGATTATTTCATAAGTTATTGCGTCAGAACCTGGAGCCGAGCTACTACAAGAGCCTAGGGCAAGCTTGAGTTCATGGAATGTTAACGGTCTATTGTACACTTCTGATGACTTGTTTGGACGCAGAGGAATATTTTCAGCTATCCTTTTATGCTTTAAGAAAGTTTCGGAATAGTTTTCCCAACTTGATACTCTCTCAAAGTGCTCACCAAGAGTGTCTGCTTGATCTTCTATTGACTCACCAGAGCCATTGACGAGTGGAAAAGGATTTGGACGTTGTCCTTTTAGTTTACGTACCCTGTTATATACTTTGCTAACATCCGTGTATGAGTTTATTGAGGATATGTAGCGTGTTCAGCTTTCTCTTTTGGATATTCGGCGGATACGGCGTCCATTTGCTTTGCAGCGCTTAAATTCTATTAGGTTTTCTGTGGTTGGATAGCGTGAAAATCTACTCCATGCTTTGTTCTGGCGTTTCTTCGCAGTTTCGCAGTCTTTGTTCCACCACGGCTTTGGATTGAGTTTATCTGTGCAGGACTGAGGTATGCAGTTTTTAGCAGAACAGAGGATATGTTCAGTGATGTCGCTGGCTAGTTCCTCTACACCTAGGTGGTCCACATCTTCCACGCACAGTTTACATATGTTTCTGAACTTTGACCAGTCTGCACTATGAGTTTTCCACTTTTTGGGGTAAGCTGGTCCATCGTGCCACTTTGTTATTTCTAGGAGTGTAGGGAAATGATCGCTCCCATATGGGTTGCTGATAACTCTCCATTCCAGGTATGGAAGAAGTGACGCTGACCCTATTGCTAAATCTATACATGAATACGTGCTGTGTGTGGAACTGTAAAAGGTTGACTCTGCCTTGTTAAATAGGCAGGCTCCAGAAGAAAGTTCTCTATTGCCCGTCCTCTCGCATCACATCTTGAGTCACCCCAGAATGTGCTGTGAGCATTGAAGTCTCCGATTATTATATAGGGTTCGGGAAGCTGGTCAATCAGCTTTTCAAATTCTGCAATATCAAACCTTTCATCAGGCGGTAAATATATTGAGCAAATAGTTATAAGTTGGTTGAACAATATAGCCCGAACAGCCACTGCTTCAAATGAACTTTGGATTGATACATGCTGGCATGCTACTGACTTTTGGGCTATGATTGCTACACCACCTGAGGAAGAATTGCCATTATTTCTATCTTTACGGAAAATTATGTACTGTTTTAAGAAGTTCTTATGTGTAGACTTTAAATGTGTTTCTTGAACGCAGAACAGTCGTGGCCGATATTCCTCTAGTAGATCTTTGACGTCGTCTAGATTGCGGAATAGGCCCCTGGCATTCCACTGAATTATTTGTGTAGCCATATTGGGGAAGATTTTTGTTGCCTGTGTTCAAGAGCACGTGGTTAAGATAGATGGATATGTATACAAGGGTGATAACCGCTTAGGTTACCGGTCCCTTTCGTTGAGCAGTTACAGGTATTTTATCTCTTTTAGCGCGCTCTTAAGAGCGCTGATCTTTCGGCGTCGATGACGCCGGGGATTTCTGATCGACCTCCATAACCTTCTCTGAAGCACTGGAGGATCGTGAACTAGGCGCTGAAACTCGCGTCCCAGGCCGTGGAGTTCGGATTAGCTTTGGGACCTGTGGGAACGGAGTCGGCAGGTCCACCTTCGATGTTGATGTAGCAGCACTTGCTGCAGCCACCAGGGGGGCAGGCGGAGTGATTACCGGGCCACTATCAGTGACCGCGGTAGACTCCCGAGGGATTTGTGACGCTGCCCCCCGTCGCGCCACCTCGGAAAAGCTTGTGTGATCTAAATATGACAGACGTTTCCTTGCTTCGTGAAATGTTATATTTTCTTTGACCTTTAATGCAATGATTTCTTTTTCTTTCTTCCATTTAGGGTGTGTTCTAGAGTAGGCTGGATGGCTTCCATCACAGTTCACGCAATGTGGAGATGAGTCGCAAGTGTCTGATGGGTGATCGTTCGAGCTGCATTTTGCGCAAGTCTGCCTTCCTCGGCATGTCTGGGATCCATGCCCATACCTCTGGCACTTAAAGCACCGTCGAGGATTTGGGATGTACGGCCTAACACGTACTTCGATATAGCCTGCATCCAATGTACTAGGCAACACACTGGTACCAAAGGTTAACACTATGTGCTTTGTTGGAAGTTGTTCATTGTTCCTACGGATTAGGATTCTTTCTACTTTGATCACATTTTGGTCCTGGAAACCTTCAAGCAGCTCTTCGTTACTAAGGTCTAAGAAGTCGTCTTCAGAGATTACTCCACGGCTCGTGTTCATGGTTCGATGTGCCGACACAGTGACTGCTACATCGCCAATGCATTTCAAGTCATTAATTTTATCGTGTTGTGTTTTATCCTTCAATTCAAGGAGCAGGTCTCCACTCGACATCTTTGTAGCTTTGTAGCCAGATCCTATAGTGTTTGCGAGGCATTTCGCCACCAAGAAGGGGGAGAATTTACGCACGCTCTTGTTGCCTTCACTGTGGATTACTTGGTACTTAGGGAAGTGTTCTTGATTGCTCTTCAGAAAGAATTGAAACGTTGCATCGGTGCGCCCTCTTTTTAGAGGGCGATCAAGGGAAAGTGGTTTGCTAGAAGCCATATAGAAGTCTTGAGTTCGGCAGCAGCGCCAACCGCCCACCACCGAGCCCAACATGGGGACGGAGCAAGTCTTACGAATAAGACAGCCCCTCGCCAGTTGTACGGTGCTACTATAACCCAATCTGGAGTACCCAAGGTTGGCCACCCACACAAGGTTAACCCTCGCTGCCAGGAAAGTCGGAAGTAAATAGAAGAGAGGAGAAGACAGGAAAGGTTGAAAGGAAGAGAGAGAGACGCAGAATGGAGAGGGGGACAGGAAAAGGCAACTACCGATTTCCCCCGGGTGGGTCAGTCCGGAGGTGCCGTCTATGTGAAGCAGAGGCCAAAGGGGTGTGTTGCCTCCGCCGGGGGGCCTTAAAGGTCCAAACATCCAGCATCAGCTCAAACCCCAGGATCCCCCTTTCCCCAGACACGGCGAAGCCGCGCACGGCTACACGCGGGAGGGTCCAACCCTCGTGTGCTCGGGTACGTGGTGTCGCAACACACCAAACGCCTGCTGACGCAGACGCCCCTGCGGGGGGGATAGCTGTACAGCAACGGCAAAACTGACAGACATTTATTTCGATGCATCGTGTATACAGCGAGCATTTAAAGCTCCAATGACCATTCATATTCTACTTATCTGCTGGCTTAAAGCGTTCGTTAGCCGCATATTCATTAACGTCCAATCCTTTTACAATTTTTGGTCTACGAGTAAACTTGTGCAGACCAAAAACGTTTGACACGCATTGTAGTGGCTCAAAGCGTCGCAGGATACCGCCACTATTCAGAGTACTTCCACTTGTCCCACCAATTACCTGGTGATTTGTAACAGTAAAGAATTAAAGGGCGAGTTAAAAGAACAGACATATATCTAAGTAAAATAGAAAGGCCGTTCCGCATAACACAGTCACAGTGAATACGTCAAAACACAATACAGGCGGCACCACTAATAGCCAAGATATTTATGCATCACCTATTGTCAACTTAGCGACAGAAAATTCAATTTGAAACTTAGGTGCCTTAGTGGCAGCAGTATCAGTTTGAGGAGCGGAGTCCAGCCAACGTTTATAATTTCGAACGGTGACGTTGGGATAGCCAGTATCTTGTATCTTAAGGTACACGATGCATCCTTTCTTGTATCAGAACTACAGGCACTGAGACACGTCTTGCCAGACGTACCATGATGCAAATACAACATACCCGAAGAGAGTCTAAGATAGTATTCTGGACATACGTGAGGCGCTTCTTGTCCCACATAGTTTATTTTGCGTAACCTGAACTCAGACAACCACGGGCCCCTTCGAACTTGCCCGGATGTTCTTGTTTCCTGCTCTCTGGCTCGGGTGCGCGCTGCTGCGGAGGCGCAACTTCGTCGTCGTCGTCCAAACGCTGACAGCTCGCCAGACGGCCCCTCCCGCCCTCTTCTCTAGCGAGAGAGCCTGGATGGGAAGGAGCGATGTCTAAGAGCCGTCGCTAGGCTCCGCAGTCGCGAAGTGGACGCGACTGGAGTTCATAGATCGCTTGTCCGCGAGAATGGTGCCGGTGTCGAGGAACGCGGGCTTAATTCGATCGATGGAGACTGTGTCCTCGCGTCCATTCAGCACAGGACGAAGTGTTTGGGGCAGTGCTTGATGACCTTGAAGAGTCCGTCGTGTGGTGGTCGTATTGGTGGTCGGACTGCGTCGTGTCGCGCGAAGACGTGTCTGCAGTCTCGTAGAGCACGACTCATGAAGGACGGTCGCGAATGTTGGCGGTATTTAATAGGAGACACGTCTCCCATGGCAACCTTTGGGCGATTGGCATAACCGCCAGCATCGAACGTTGGTATCGGCGAAGGATAAAAAAATTGTCCAGGAAGCCTGAAGGTAGTGCCGAAAACGATCTTCGCTGACCAGCAAGACGCGTCAGTCCGCATCACGCGGTGAAGAGCAAGAAGGCTAAGTGGGAGATGCTCCATCCAAGGCTTCAATTGTTGTCACGCCATGAGCGAGGACTTTAGCTGCCGGTGGAGTGTCAACCATGCCGTTAGAGATCGGATGGTAGTCCCACGACTTGATGTGGCTGACACCAAGCAATTGGGATATGGAAAAGCGCGGAGTCGAATTGTGGACCTCGATCTGTTGTGACGGTCGTGGAAACTCCGTAGCGGCTAATCCACACGGCGATAAAGCCGCGGGCGACTGATATCACTGAGCAGTAGGGCGTCAGGCCGTCGTGAACCGTTCTATGCATGCCAATATTGACACGTGTACTTGTTTATCTTGCTCGACTGAGCGCTTTTCGCCGTGTAATAAATGTTAGCGCTCAGCGATGGACGCGCCCGCATGTTATCAAGTTTCTCGAGTGTTGTCCATGGTTTTATCCACTGTATGTTGCCACGGAACCTAGTGTAAGCTGATTATATGCGGGACGCCAAATGTGCAGTACTTTCTGTAGAACACGCGGACACCAGTGATTGCTCTGGAACATTCGATGACTCAAGTACAAAAGCTGACGCGCTTGACCGGCTGATCAGGCTTTCGACGATCGCCGACATTGTTTGCCGCTATCGTTGTGCTTTGAGTGTAGCCTGTTTTTCTGGGCACAGGTTCGCCCAATAAAAAGCTAGTTTCGCCTTCACAGATTTGCTACTGTGTTCTACCACATGTCAATATATGTGGGCGAAAGGCCGAGCAGGTCAAGGTACACGGGACTAAAGCGGGAATCGGGAGGCCTGAAGGTGCCGAGCGGACTCGCTGTGTGGCCGTAGAGAAAGACATTCAACAACAGCGGACACTCCCATAGAACTCAGCGGCCGAATTAACAGTAGCGCACCAATCGGACGGCATTAACTGCTTCCGGTTTCGGTATAAGGCGCGCGCGTTTGCAACGCCAGCTCGCACGGGCTACGCCGGCTGCGCTACTCGACACCGTTTTTTCTTGCTTCTCTGCTTAATCGCGCGCGGTCTTAGCGCGGAATCGTTTATTTAATTAAAGTGATAGCGAACGATCTTTGCAAGCCCCCATCGAATCTGTGCCACGTGCAATTTCATTAAGTAGACGCAAAACGCCTTGTAAATGAGGAAATGTATATTTCACTCTATATAATGCTCGTTCCGGGCTTTTTGTGCCTCGATCCAACGTTGTGGCACCAGGTAAGCAGCAGTAGTACCCGCATGAAGCTCCACCGGACGGCATCACATGAAAAAAGTGAATTACAAGCCTGTGTCAGCTTGGTACTTAGACCTTATCGGAATGATGCGTGTGAAGGAAAAATGTGTGAAGGTCGCGAATGGGCGACATTACAAACGAAAGCAATTCGCTTTTACACATATGGCGTCAAAAATACCCGACTCATTCCAACCAGTAGTATACAATATGAACATCTGATTTCCAAGCATTCCCCAATTCCCGGGCATTACTTCCTGCACTTTAATAGCGCAAATGCACGGGTGACTGCGCGTTTCCAAAACAACTTGGCCTGAGCCGAAGCGATAGTACGCTACATACACAGAAGTGGCTACAACACCGGCTCTCAGCCAGTTCTGCTTGCTGCGCTATACTTTTTATACTAAAGCACAAAAAAGACGCACACCTATGCGCAGACCATGCTAGACGCTCGCGGAATGCCTCCTACTCGCACTCAAGAGAAATGCGTGAGTGCAAAACCTGTTTTAATTCGTTCAAAAGACAGACTTTTCGGCTTCTTGGTTTTTTTAGCTCCTCGGCATCATCTTTGGCGCGTTCTGCCCGCGTAAGCAACACACTCTAGTGTTATCACTCTTGCGAATCACTCGTCGCGTCCTCGGCAAGCGTGAGCACCGAAAGAACGCATATGTTGCGGGGTCACAGAGAGCGTCACAAACGTGTCTAAGATTCAGTAGACGCCAAATTAACTGTCACCATGGCCCGCTTGCTTTTTTGCTAACCACGTCAGAACCACAAGCGCGGCGAGCGTGCCTCAAAAGTATCCGAAAAAGTAACGAAATTAGTTACAATAATGTTCGGGGTCAGAAAAAGCGCCAGAACATGTCCCGGTAAGGTTCAGTACACGCGAAACTGCGTCACACGGCCTACATGCTTTTCGGTAACTACGTCACAAAACCGGGTGCGGCAAGCGTGCCCAAAAACTACTGAAATAAGTTTTAATAATGTTGGGGCTCAGGGAAAGCGCCGTTAACATGTCCCAGTACGAGTCATTAACACAAATTAACTACGCGAGGATGGCCGAGCTGTTTTTCGCTAATTGCGCCACAATTCTCGGTTCCGTGTCGTAAATGCTAAAATTGATTGAAATGCGTAGCAGACGGTCAAACAAAATTTCTCACATTAGTGCAGTGGTGCCGTGTCGAAGTGCAGAAGAAACGCAAGAAAACGCCGGGAGCCCAACAAACGGGCTACATCCAAAGGAGACGGGTCGCGGAACAGGCGAACTTCACATGCGCATCCGGCCTCGCTGGCTTCGGTGGCGTGTCTGGCGCATGACGCATGCATCTGACGTGCCGTTAGCATGTTGCTAGGTAACGCAAGAAAAATAAGTCGCAAAGTATAGGTGGATTTATAGGCAAAACTTTTTAGTTTTAGCGGGTGTTGTAATCTCAGTGCTGACGCCCGTTGTTGCAAATGGGTCGCAAGCCCCAAGGGTAGCGTTGGCCTGGCGGCCTGGGGCACAACTGGAAGCATCCGAAGGTCCCGGCAAAGCATGAGTCGACTGGTAACAGAACAACTTGTTTATTCTAACATCGCAAAAGAGCGGGCGGTCAGGTCGACCGAAGTGGAGAGACGGGAGAGCACGTAACTCAGCGGAAGAAATCGGAGCCTCTCTCTTGGCGTCCGGGGGCAGCTGCTCTTATACTCTCGGAGTTGAGGGCAAGAGGAAGGCCTCGTGACGAGACCACGTGACGGCGGGTACGGACAGACTGAGAGACACGTTGAGACGAGTGTAGTGACGCATCGCCAAGCTGGCGCCTGTCAGACCTCCTCGCTTCACACTTGGGGAGCTCCTCTCCCCGGCTGCCGCGCTTTGACAAGCGTGGGCACACACACACACACGCACACACGAAGACACGTGGCACTGAAACACGCCTGGACGCGCTTGGCGGGGAGGCTTTGCGGGAGCTCCGAACGGGCCAAAATGTCCGCCGCTTTGAACGAAGCCCCGGCGTCCGTTGCATCCGCGCCGGCTATACCGCGCGTCGTAGGCGAAACGTAACAGACCGCCCCGCCGGGGGAAGGAGATCCCGATGGTCAGGGGACTGCATCCGCTGTCCGGAGGGATGCCGCTCGATGATGCTCATAACCGAAGTCGGGCGTCCGTCGGCGTTTCTTGAGCGCAGCGCACAGAGAAGGCCTCGTTCTCTCGTTCAGGTTCACACAGGACACTGCAAAGTGACTTCGGGAGAGTTGACATTTTTGTTCTCGTTCCCGGCAAGCGTTAGAACTACGCCGAAACTCAACCGCTCAGTCAGCAAGCACGAAACAACCTTCACCAAGTCCTGCCAGGCTCTTTGCCCTTTTATACCACTGCCTAGTTCCTTACAGTAGTCTAGCAGCACTCAGAACGCGTCCATAAATCGGAAAATTGCACTAGAAAGCACATCATCACTTTGAAACACTACACAAAAGCAATATGTTAAAAATCCTGCCTCAGGAAGAAAAACATCAGTAACAAACAATTTTGAGGCTGATTCCCACGTTAGGGGCTTCGACTTAAGCCATCGGCGTTACCGTTGAGACTCCCCTTTTTGTAACGCACCTCAAAGGAATATTGTTGCAAAGCGAGGCTCCAGCGCAGGAGGCGGCCATTTGTGGAAGAGATGGTCTGCAGCCATTGGAGAGGGCAGTGATCCGTCTCGAAGCATGCGAAGCGGAGAACGCAGCGAGCGACCGTACACTAGCTCAGCTGGCGAAAACCCCGTAGCCGCATGCGGCGCGGTCCGTAATGCAAACATCACCCCAGGCAGACACAGCTCCCAGTCAGTTTGATGTTCAAAACACAATGCTCTCAACACGCGCTTCATGACGGAGTGGAGCTTCTCAACGGAATTCGACTGGGGGTGGTGCACTGAGCTGTGTAACAGCTTTACCCCGCACCTTTCGAGAAAGGCTGTCGTCAAAGCGCTAGTAAACACTGTGCCCTGATCTGATTGGATTTCCGCAGGAAAACCAACTCGCGCAAATATGGACAGTAGTGCATTGACTATCTCAACTGAGCTGAGTTCCTTAAGCGGTACTGCTTCAGGGAACTTTGTCGCTGGGCAGATCACAGTCAAAATGTGTCTGTACCCTGTGGTTGTTACCGGCAGAGGTCCCACTGTATCAATAACGAGCCGTCTAAAAGGCTCCGTAATGATAGGTACCAACTTCAACGGCGCCCTCGATATGTCCCCTGGTTTGCCCACCCGCTGACAGGTGTCACATGTCTTCACAAAGTGGTCTGCGTCCCGAAAACACCCTGGCCAATAGTACTCTTGCAAGAGGCGGTCCTTAGTTTTCTTAACTCCTAGGTGTCCGGACCACGAACCCCCATGCGACAAGCGCAACAGATCCTGACGGTAGCACTGAGGCACGATCAGCTGATCGAACTCCACTCCACTGCGGTCTAGATACTTCCGGTACAGGACCCCACCTCTTTCCACAAAGCGAGCATTTTTCTTGGCGATACCTTCCTTGACAATGCAGCGTGTTTTCTAGGCTGCCATCCTTCTTTTGCTCGGCTATCAAAGCCGACCGGCTGACTTTTAGCAACCTATTAAGTCCGTCTGACGTAGGCGCGATGAGCAAATCTGCAGATAGCTCTTCTAACTTTCCCGTGTCGGGCATTTCCTCTCCAGTATCTGGTGCCTTTAACGCTACGGGCTCAATTTTATTCAGTTCGGGCGTGCTCTGAATATCAGCTTGCTGCGCCTCTGACCCTTTCTCATCGTTCCACAACGTCGGCCCCGCAACTACCGCCTTTGCAGCGAGCCTTTGAACCTTCGATCTGGTTAAGGCCTGAACGCTAGCCTCACCAAACAAAAGCCCCTTCTCGCGCAGGAGGTGATCGGACCTGTTCGAAAATAGGTACGGGTACTGGGGGGGGCCGCATAGATGACACTGCGGCCTCCGTCTCAAGTGCTCCGAAAGGTCCTTCAATAAGCACTTTTGCTACGGGCAGACACACGCTATGAGCTTCCACGGCTTGCTTGATCCATGCACACTCGCCCGTGAACATATTGGGTTCTACGTAAGAGGGGTGAACTACATCCATTGTAGCTGCGGAATCGCGAAGCACTCGGCACTCTTTCCCGTTCACGAGGAGGTCTCGCATGTAAGGCTCGAGAAGCTTCATGTTCTCGTCAGTGCTGCATAATGACAAAAACACGACTTTTGTTTTTGTTTCTGGACACTGCGCCGAAAAGTGACCCGGTTTCTGGCACGTATAACAAACGCGCGCTTGCCTCGCCTCGAACCGTTTTCTGCGTTCGGCTTCGGCTGCCGCCGTCTCCTTACGTTCGGTCGGACTGCTTTCACTCGCATCCGCACTACGTGAGTCCCCCTTTGCTCTCATGGGCGTGAACTTCGGCCTCTCAAACTTGGAGCCAAATTCACCCTTTTGACCGTCCTTAGCTCCGCGAGCCCGACGCGTCACAAACTCTTCGGCTAGCTCAGCGGCTCTAGCCACCGTACTAACGTCTGGCCTATCCAAGACCCAGTACCGCACGTTCTCAGGTAACCGATTATAAAACTGTTCCAGCCCGAAACACTGCAGAACTTTCTCGTGGTCACCAAACGCTTTCTCTTCTTTGAGCCACTGCTGCATGTTTGACATTAGCCTGTAGGCAAACTCTGTATATGACTCACTTCTGCCTTTCTCATTTTCCCGAATCTTCCGACGGAACGCCTCCGCTGACAGTCTGTACTTTTTTAGCAGACTCGATTTCACTTTGTCGAAATCCTCTGCCTCCTCTCTCTTCAAGCGAGCGACGACGTCGGCCGCCTCGCCGGGTAACAAAGTGAGCAAGCGCTGTGGCCACGTATCCCGAGAGAACCCCTGCTTCTCGCACGTTCGCTCAAAGTTAACCAGGAACAAACCAATGTCCTCTCCAAGCTTAAACGGCCGCATCAGGTCAGTCATTTTGAACAATACTCGTTCTCCTGCACCGTGTGCCTGACTTCCATTACGAGCGCGTTCCATCTCTACCTCGAGACGCTTCATTTCCAAAGCGTGGTCGCGCTCTTCTTTTTCTTTCTCTTTTTGTTCTTTTCGTTCGCGCTCCTGTTTCTCTTTTTGCTCTTTAAGTTCGCGCTCCTGTCTTTTTGCCGTCTCCCTCTCCTCAATGGTCTCAAGGCATTCCGACAGCTCGTCATCCTCAGCTTCTAACTCCAGAATAGCCCTTAGCAGTTCTGGTTTTCTGAGTTTGTCTGAGACATCCAGACCCAACTCTCTTGCAAGCTCCAGCAATTTCGGTTTGCGCAACGACTTCAAATCCATGGCTGCTCTGAATGCTGCTTTCTTTACTGCCTACTATTGTCTTGCCGCAAACTAACCCGGCAGCAACGACAACCACAATTACCAGCTCTGTTTCTGACACTAACAAAAGCCTGGCAAAACTCAGAAGAAGAAAGTCCCGCACTTACCAAACCTCGCAGCCAAGAATTCAGCGCAGTCGTTCCGCTGCAGGCAACTAGTCATCACACAGGGCTCGTTGCACTGCTCCCGGATGGTCGTTGTGCTGCTCAGCATACAGTCAACCGCATCTCTTCGCTGCTGGCCTCCGTTGTCGCGATCTCACCGCTGGCAACCAGCTGTTGTATAATCGCACCGCTGGCACGAGTTGTTGTAATCTCAGTGCTGACGCCCGTTGTTGCAAATGGGTCGCAAGCCCCAAGGGTAGCATTGGCCTGGCGGCCTGGGGCACAACTGGAGCATCCGAAGGTCCCGGCAAAGCATGAGTCGACTGGTAACAGAACAACTTGTTTATTCTAACATCGCAAAAGAGCGGGCGGTCAGGTCGACCGAAGTGGAGAGTACCGTTGTCAGATGGGAAGAGGACTTGGCACCTTTGAAGGCACCGCGTCCATGAGCGTACAGATCTCATCAACCCATCATCATCCGATACATTGACCCCGGTACTCCCCCACAACCCGGGCGGGGAGAGACGGGAGAGCACGTAACTCAACGGAAGAAATCGGAGCCTCTCTCTTGGCGTCCGGGGGCAGCTGCTCTTATACTCTCGGAGTTGAGGGCAAGAGGAAGGCCTCGTGACGAGACCACGTGACGGCGGGTACGGACAGACTGAGAGACACGTTGAGACGAGTGTAGTGACGCATCGCCAAGCTGGCGCCTGTCAGACCTCCTCGCTTCACACTTGGGGAGCTCCTCTCCCCGGCTGCCGCGCTTTGACAAGCGTGGGCACACACACACACACGCACACACGAAGACACGTGGCACTGAAACACGCCTGGACGCGCTTGGCGGGGAGGCTTTGCGGGAGCTCCGAACGGGCCAAAATGTCCGCCGCTTTGAACGAAGCCCCGGCGTCCGTTGCATCCGCGCCGGCTATACCGCGCGTCGTAGGCGAAACGTAACACGGGAGAGAATAAAAATAAATAAATCGTTGTCTGTAACTTCATTTCACATTCTTTTTTTCCAATGCACGCGTCAACTATCGGATGAGATTAACACTAGCCGTTACGTGTTTCCTGTTTACTGTTTTAGCCGAGTGTCCCCTCTTGTTGAATTTCTTTCTCTATGGTGCGGCATTGAACTTTGGGTTGCTGGCACTTAAGAAAAGTTCGCGTCCAGCGGCAGACGTCACTGTTCATGTCTGGCCGTAGGTATCGTGTAGGGACGAGCGGTCGAGTCGCACGGATGCCAGGCTAGGGTGCGACATTCAATGTCAGGCATCGAAGACGCTGCGGCGAAATGACGGTGGAACATAGGGCCGAGGGCAACCGGTAGAGATGTCACAAACCAAGGGTATAGCGCAGCCTCGAAGTTGCACTTCTTTGAACTCGAGGGAGTTGCCTTTCAGTCGTAGGGCCTGAAGTTCGTTGTCCCCTGGTGGGCGCTGTTGGGCGCTCTTCCACTTGTGGGCGCTCATCGACAGTTGCGTGGACTCCTATTCTGGATAGCGTGCCAGTAATGGGCTTGTCCTTACCACTTATATGTCGGACGTCGCTCGTGAATTCCAAAATACAGTCAAGCTGGCGGATATCGCGTGGAGTGTGGCAGAGTTGGTAGTGGTCGAAGCGTACGTGAGTGGTTTGTGCTCGGTGCAAATGTAAAATTTCCTACCTTCGAGGAAGTGGCCAAAATGTTTCACAGCTAAGTAGGCATCCAGCAGTTCGGCACCGAAAGGGCTGTAACGTCGCTCCGATTGCGACAGCTTCCTCGAGAAGAACACATCCGGCTGCCACACTCTATTGACACACAGCTGCAGTACTGCTCCGGCGGCGACGTCCGAGGCGTCCACCGTGAGGGACGTAGGGCTTCGCACTTTGGATGTGCGAGGAGCGTCACGTCGGCGAGGGCTTCCTCGATAGAGCTGAAAGCTGTCTCCGCATCGTCTGTCCAGAAGATGGAATCGTTCTGTTTCGTTTGACCAGACGGGAGTGTGTTGAGTGGCTGCAAGATGGCAGCGGAATGAGGAATGAAGCGCCAGTCATAGCTGGCAAGGCCAATGAATTTACGTTGTGTTTTCGTTGCTGGTGGCCCTGGAAATTGTATTCTGGCTTCTACACGAGCCGCAGCAGGAGAGATCTCGCGGGAATCCACGCGATGGCCAACGAAGTCTAATGCAGAAACAACGAACTCGCTCTTCGATCCACTTACTTGTCCCTATATTTGGAGTCGCGCAAGAACTGACGCAGGTTAAACTCGTGATCTTCGGCGGACGTGCTGAAGACGAGAATATCGTCATGTATGCGCCACAGCAGGTCAAACCACGAAGAATTTGGTCAACAAACCGTTGAAACGTTGGCGCGGCGTTTCGTCAACAAAATGGCATAAGTAGGTATTCAAACATGCCAAGAGGTGTTGTAATGGCAGTCTTCAGTACGTAGGAAAGTTCGGCAGGTATTTAGTGGTATGCTTTGACTAAGTGTTTTGCTGAATACGCCAAGGACGTCGACGCTCTACGAAAGAAGGGGTGGCTAGGAGTGGCGCTCTAAAGAAACGAGAGGCCTTTCTTCAGGAAGATTGTGAGAGGGTGCGCGGTTACCCCGAAATTGTTGACAAGGAAGTAGAAACACAATTCCACAAAGCTGCGAGCTTCCTTTGTGCGAGTCGGAACGGAGAAATTCTGGATGGTTCCAATTTTGCGGGGCTGTGGCGAACACTGGTCGAGTCGATGAGATGACCGAGCATTGTAAGTATCTTACGCCCGAAGTAGCACTTGAATGAATTAGGCTGCAGGTCGGCTCTGCGATAGACCGACAGTGTAAAGGCAAGTTGGTCGCGAAGCGTTTTAAATGTCGGTGAAAACTCAATGAATCTTCGAGATAACAGAGGCAAATGGACTATTTAAAATCCTGTAAGGTGATGTCCATCATGCGTTCGAAGGTGGCCGGGGATTCCAAAAGCCGAAGGGCATGACGCTAAAGTTATCAAGGCCATCAGGGGTAGCAAAAGTAGTCTCTTCACGCTCCACGTCATGAACGCTGATTTTCGACTACTGTGACCGAAAGTCTATTGAAGAAAATATACTTGGAGCGGTGAAAGCCAATCAGGGCGTCTTCTATGCCTGGAAGCAGGTACACGCCTTTATTTTTAACAATAACCACATGAGGAGCCCAAGGGCTGCAGGACGGCTCGATTATTTCTTTGCCGAGTATTTTGTATATCTCCTTTTGAATGATATGGCGCTCAGCTGGAGATACTCAGTATGGCCGTCATTAGATCGAATGGGCATCGACAGTGTTTATTGGGTGCTTCACAACGCAGGTTTGACCCAGAGGAGAGTCACAAAGGTCAAAGACATACCGATAAGAGGCGAGGAGGCGAAGGAGATCGTCAGCTTCATGCGGTGAAAAGTCTGGACCGGTCATTTTGTTTAGGTTGGCAGTAGACAGATATTTTGAAGAAGACAGAATATGGGCGCTGTGCTAGCGAACAACATCCGGTTGGGAGAAGGCCGAGATAACGTAGTCATTGAAGGTCGTCAGCATAGCAAGGGAAATTACCTATGGGATCACTTGTGAGCACCGCCCGAAATTAACCATAGGAAGGCTAGTACGATGATCATGTAGAGTTATAACAGTCTGTAGAACAGCGACACTGTCCGTCAAGAGTACGGCATGGATGGGTATTGATGGACAGACATGGCTGGTGGCTGACTGACGGTGTTTTTAGTGGAGGTTAGGTTTACCTTCACTGTGCTTAGCGACCCGCAAGTGATCGTAAAATAGCCAGAAATCTGGGAGTTCGTCAATACCTTGAAGCACGGACCAGGTACTTCGACGTCTTCTTCGAGAATTGATGTGCGGTCGCTGGGGAACGTAAAACGCTCGCGCAAGTCATGCTTCCGATGCGATAGTAGCGCTGCACTGATCAGGAAAATTCGGAAACTGCGTTTGAACCCTATGAAATTATCACCCTCGACACTGTAAGTGAAGGATATCTCTTGGACAAGCAAGATCGACAGTCAAAAGCCATGCTTCCGCTGCGACAGGTGGCAAAGGTATTCGCAGGTAAAGGAGCGAGGAGAAAGTTGATATCACCAAGGGACTGTGACAGGGGTGCCCTTTATTCCCACTACGGTTGATGATGTACATGGTTAAGCATGGAAGAGGCCCTACAAGGCCAGGAATGTGAGAATTCAGGATTGAACTTCGGTGTTGCAAAATGAGGTGTTATGGTACTATAATGAATACAACAAAAATACAGTGTCAGTACAGGGCCAGAAAATTGCTCGGGTAAAATTAATTTTTTCAATACTGCTGCTCTCAGCTGAGAGCATGGCAGGAGGTAATACAATATGTGAAACGTTTACAAAACAATCAAATATGCAAACAAATGTAGGAAATAAAATGCTACAGTAACGCATTATAACAACACATACTGGCTACATTAATATAGCCATTGAGCATCCCTCTAGTGTTTACAATATTGATACCATCAGCAATTCCAGAAAATAAATCTAGTTTTTGTTGCCTTCAATTTTATTAGCGGATTCCGAGAACGATGTGGTGTTTGGGATAGATGGGTGCAGTTGGTTCCATTCTCTTATGGCAAGTGTAAAGAACGTGTAAATGTTTCATTATTGTAGGAATATTCAATTAGTTTGTTTGCACGGTTTTGACGTGCAGGTCGAGTGTCGGAAAACGAAGTGTATTTGGATGCGTGTATATTGAGATTGTTGTGAAGTATCTGGAAAATACTACAAATGCCGTGCTGTATGGATAAACGAACCCAATAGATACGTGGGCACAGGGAAAAACAATAATAGAAAATGGGAACAGAAATCCGGCCATTGTGAAACACGGAGGGCTATGGGGATACAAAAGGTACCAGGTGCTTCGGGGTGAGTGGAAAGGTGTAATGGTTTCACGACTTATATTTGTAAATGCGGTTGTTTGCTTGAAGTCAGAGGCACAATCAGGCCTCGATGGTCACCAAAGGTCAATAGAACACTTCACATTGGGCGCTCACATGATGACTACATATGAAGCTGCATAGGGTGATGTGGGCTGACAACTTCTTAGCCCAAAGTAAAATTCATTATGAAGAGGGACCGAGGAATATGGAAGCAAGTAAATGGGCTTGGAGAGTGTTCAGATATTTGTACAGGAACGAAAGTGATCCACAGTGGAGGAAAAGAACTATGAAGCTTACCAGCGATTATGCGGCATGTATGGTGAGCAACACAGCAACACAGAGGCAATCTCCTAGGTGGCAGCAATGAAAAAAAAAACCTGCTATGAGCAACTGTCTAAGAAGTAAAAACTCAATCAGGAAAGAAACAATGTATGGTAACTGAAAGGGTAGCTGCTTACATTTCGAAGCGAGATCAGGATGCTTTAGAACGCGCAGTTATAAGGACAGGCACAACAAGGATGAAACATGTGCCTAATGCGGTAAATCTAGGAAAACGATGGAACACGTTTTATAAGAATGTGATATCTACCCAGCTATCGGTTTAGGCTCCTCTAGCCTGCTTGAAACCCTTGGTTTCAGAGACAGCAGGAGGAGACTAAACATTTACGCAATAGAGATTAGTAAGAGGCGATTGGAAGTTCGCTGGCAGAAAAGTAGGGAGTGCATAAACAACAGAGGCGTACAAAAACAAGTTTCCCGATAGGGGTCCAGAAATTTTGATGCTGGGAATACTTTGTGCATTTATTTTAATTGGTATAACATTAGGAGAAATAAGAACGATAGTTTGACGGCACAACCAAACTCCCCGATTCGAAGGAGTCGCTCGTGCCATCCATTCATCCATCCAAACATAACAAACTACTCCGAAGCTTTTTGAAGTCCTCATCCATTGAAACAAAGGATCTCCCTTGGGGAGGTATGACGGGTATCAAAAATCGATGGCGACGCCACTTAAACAACGTTAAATAAACATAGCTGAAACAAATTCGCAAATCATTCGCAAATAGCATTACCAGGAAAACTAACCAAAGCGAGGTACAAACGACCACTAGCTTTCGCAGGGAATTGCCCAGCACGCCGCAAAATAAGAATATTGTTCGCAAGTGGTATTGAAAAATCTATAACAATTAGCGCCTTAACAAGCGTTTCCGCATGTAATACAAAGCGCCCTAATAGGACCTTTAAGGACTTGTTCGCAAAAAATAGACCCTTAGCGAACTGCTAAGATAGCAGCTTATTATTGTCCCAGCTTTAACAAGTACAAATAGCTTCAGAATGAACATTAAAATCACTTCAAGTAATTATGTGCACGAAATTAGGTCAGCTGTGCAAACTCGGCACTAGTTCTAACGTAATTTCAGTGCTGGAACGTCCGTTTGGCGGCAAATAATTATATATAATGAGACTGGACAGTCAGAGAAGGATAGATGAAACAAATATTGCACGGCGACAGCCTAGAAGCTTCTCAAGTCAATCGTTCGATATTTTAAATTGTCTGACCACTACTTTGAAGAACTTTGTCTTTATAGTCAAAAGTGAAACGTCAGGTTGCCAAAGAGATATTAGGGAGTGCGTTATATCTTCCGCAAGTTCAACGAACTACACTCAACAAGCATTCAATAGACCTCTGTAATCGATTTGCTTTACTATTGAAATATAAAATGCAAGCCACGACTAAAATTCGAGGTTTTATATCTGGTGGTCAGAACAGAGCTGTGCCCCCTTTCCTTGCGCCAAAAAACACTGTATTCATGATCACCATGGCCCCTTTTCTACTGCCCCTCTTTATTTGGTTACTTACAAGACATGCATTTTACTTTCTTCAACGTATTCCAATGCTCCCGTGTGGAAGCCGAAACGCAATTTATTTTTCATGTAACCTACCCTTTCATTGAATTTAGTAACATTTACTTTTCTTCAATTAGTTTCTCTGCATTTGTTCATTGTGTGATTCCTTCTCTCTCCACTTTCGGCAAGCCCCAGATATTTCAACACATTGCTTTCTTTTCCTTTCCAGAGCTTTTAAGTTTGATGCATTGTTTAATACGCTCTTGATGGCTGCTTTTGTAACTGCCCACGACTTCTCTCTGGCTTCTAAGCCTGCAGAATTGGCGCGACCTCCTTAAGTATTATGGTTTTCTTTCCGCTGTTTGTTCATTTTGTGCTCTTATTTTTGCTGCTTCCTACACTAATTACCACCTGGCTCCCACTCCCTCATATCCATCAAAATTATTGCTCTTCCTCCCGAAGAGTTCCAGATCCCTCATCCTCAACCAACTTTTTATACCCTCTTATACATTCTCGGTTCTCAGATGAGAGTGAGCTAAATAAGATGACTGCCAAGGAAAGGAATTGTTGCTTTTACATAAACGCTGGCTCCTCGCTTAGACGTTCCTGGTGCACTATTTTCATAGCGATCAGAATGGTGTGCGTATTGGAGTCGCGTAGTTCTCTCTTTCGAAGTATCGAGGAATATCGCAAGATAAAAATATAAGCATAATGCTTAACATGTTCTAGCCCTTACGGACTACTGCGACCACTGCACAATCGTTGATTTCTGCCCATCCGCTGTTCGGCTTGTACTTACATACATTCGGTTAATGTAGCGTCCTCTAATGTTCCCGACATATTAAGGCGGAAGCCTTTATTGGCTCATTGTCAAGGTCATCTGCCGTTAGCAGAAACTGTCACTGCTTTCCGGCCTCCTCATTGGTCTCCTCTGTGTCGTGACGTCACTGTTGCTAGGCACAGGTGTGCGCCTCCTGATTGGCTCGCGTACGTGACGTCACTGTCGTCAAGTGTGGGTGTCGGGGGGATTCCTCCGCCGGCTGCCGAAGCGAACGGACGCGCGTCCGACGAGCTCCGTCGACACCGGGGGACCGAAGCGTACTCGGACCACCGAGTGCGTGAACATCTGGCTGGAATCAAAGAGAAGAGAGGTCCGAACGCGGATTCACCGGAATTAACAAGGTGGGACCGAATTCTCCAGCTTGCTGAGCTCACGAAGCCGCACCGTGCCGCGAGGGCCGCTAGGCCTAACGAGGCCCAGACGCGCTACCTGGGCTCAGACGCGGCCCAGACGCCCAGACCTCGTGCAACATGGAGGTTGTAGAAGGTACGGAAATTGATCCCGACGAGCTGCAGATTCCGGGACAGTGGTTTAAAGCGAAGAGGAGCGGAAAAATAGCAGCAGCGGAGTTGGCAGAAGGCGGCCACGTCGCCGGGAACCGAGGCATACGGGAGCGTGCTGCGGAGCGACGCGAGGGAAGAAGAAAGGCAGAGAAGTAGGTGGAAAGGCAACATACGAGAATTCCGCCCGACTACGAGAAGATAATTATGAGACCTCAAGGGGGACTAGAGAAATTACTCCAACTCGGCGGAGCTTTCGTGGCTGACGCAATCAGCGCGGCGGCCGGGACAAGTGACAGAGGAGTGAACGACATCATCACGTTCAACACGAAGCAACAATCGATCCTCATTGCTACAAAGGACAAAACGACGAGAAATAAGTATGCAGCGCTCAGAGAACTGACGATAGGCAAAGAAAAGGTGAACGTCAACGCATACGTGGCGGCGCCAGAGAACAGCGGAAAAGGCGTCATATACGACGTACCTCTATTTTGGACTGAAGACGTGCGAAGGCTGGGCAAGGGAACGAAGGCCGTACTTATCCTCTTCGAAGAAAGCACAGTTCCGAGGCAAGTGTACCTGTCGCCCACGCCAACGAGATGCGTCCTGTACAAGGAAAAGTACGAGGTATGCTATGCGTGTGTTCGATTGGGACACAGATCGGACGTGTGCCCAAACCCGGACAACAAAAAATGCCGAAGATGTGGGGAAGAAAACCCGCAGGAGGACCACCAATGCGAAGCCAAATGCCAGCTCTGCGGGAAAGAGCACCCACTCGGCGACAAGAGGTGCAAAGAGCTGTACAGAACACCGTACGAAATCAAGAAAAAAATCTGGGAGAAGTAGAAAGACAAGCAGGAGGAACTGAAGACCCAACAACGGCAACCCCTTGCGGACGGAGCTGAGAAACTCCTCAAGGAGGACTTCCCCAAGCTGGGAGGAAACCACCAAGGAAACTTGCTCACCCCAGGTAGTCAGGAGACCAGGGGACGCAGGAGATCGAGATCCAGGGACCCAAAGGATTCATGGGGCAAGGGACGAAGCAGAAGCAGGGATCCAAGCAGAGAGCCCAAACAAGTAAGCTTTGTAGAAGGGTCCTCCCAGGCCAAAGATGATAAGGACAGAGAAATAGAACAGTTAAAGAAAAAAGTAGAGGAGCTACAAGGGCTCATAAATAACCTTATGAAAGCGCAAAAAGAAAAAGAGAAGGCAACATCCCCCCCTCCCCGCACACAACCCGCACAACCCAAACAGGTAGCCCAACAAACCACTCCCCCTACACCCAAGCAGCGGGAAATGAAAGGAGAGAAAATGCATGAATCAGAAACAGTCAGGAGACCCCCACTTAAACGGAAAGGAGATAATGAAACAGACATGTGGGCAGAACTAAAGAAGGAATGCGAGGCGAATAGGAACGCAATGAAAACGATACAGACAGAACAAAGAGACTTCATGGCACAGGTCATGACCGCACTCAGCCAGATACAAAAAAATATAAACCAAAGATTTGAAAGTATAACAGCAGAACTACGGGCACAGAGAACTGAACTACAAACACAAAGAACCGAGCTGGTTGCCCTTGCGGAGCGACAGAAAAACTTAGAGGACTCCTTTACCCAAATCCAATATGGCCAGAAACGCACGAATTAAGTCTATCATTTGGCAATGGAACTGCCGAGGGTTCCAACGCAAGCGAGCTCTACTGCAAAACTACATAGACACACTAGAAAAAAAGCCGCTAGCAATAGCGCTGCAAGAAACCGGGAAATTAGCATCCCTCCCAGGATATCAGGTGTTTCACAGTGATAAGGGGGAAAAATCGAGGGTAACAACCCTAGTGAAAAGAAACGTAGCAACAATCGAACACGAGATTCAATCCAGGGACACAGAAGGAGTCTTAGTGGAGATGCTTACGGGTAGAAAAGAAGAGCCCAGCCTATTCCTACTAAACATCTACTCAAGTCCTAGACAGAAAAAAGTCAGGTTTAAGGCCATCTTGCGAAAAGCCCTGAAAGCAGCAGGAAAGAACCCCCGATTCATAGTAGGGGACCTAAACGCGATGCATGAGGAATGGGGATACAAAAAAAGGGATGGCAAGGAAAGGCAGCTGTGGGAGGACATACAGGAACTGAACCTCTCACTACACACCGACCCAGGAAACCCAACTAGAAAAGGTAACAGCGTCACCGCAGATACCACACCCGACCTAACACTCCAAAAACACCAGAACAGTAACGTGGGAAAATACAGGACAAGACTTAGGCAGTGATCACTATATAATTGCCACCACATTAATGAAGGGAGTAAAGGAAAAACGACTAAAACAGCCAAAAGTTACAGAATGGGATAGATTTAGGAAGCGGCGAGAGGAATCTCCAACCACAATCATTACAGACCTAAGAGAATGGACAGACACACTTAAAAAACACGTCACCGAAGCAACGGTTACTTTAGAAGGCCAAGACGCTCCACTTATAGCAGACAACAAGCTATTGCACATGTGGGAAGCAAAGGGTAGTCTAGAAAGCCGGCTCAAAAAACAGAGATGAAACAGGAATCTAAAAAGAAGAATAGCCAGACTAAATCGAGAGATTGAAAAATACGCACTACAGCTATGCGAGCAAAACTGGTGTAGCACATGTGATGACATGGACAGAGGTATGAGTTTAGCTAAATCATGGAACATCCTAAGACACCTACTAGACCCAACCCAATCAAAGTCGCTGACAAACATAAGGCTAGCCAAAACACGACATAAATACGACGGAACAGACGAGAGCTTCATGGAAGAGATCAAACAAACATACATAGGAAACGTGACTCGCACCAACCTACCAGAGTATGGGGGACCCCTGAATGAGGAGCTAGATGCACCCATAACAGAGGCAGACGAGAGAGCGGAAATAATCAGACTTAAAACGAAATCGGCCCCAGGCCCAGATGGGATAACAAACAAAATGCTGCGGAACCTAGACGATGAGTCGATCACAGCTATAACCAAATACACTCTACAGGTATGGGAGAAAGGGGAACTCACGAAACAATGGAAAGAGGCTAGCATCATACTAATCCCCAAACCGGGCAAGCCCCCTAAGCTAGAGAATCTCAGGCCGATCTCCCTCACATCATGCGTAGGGAAATTAATGGAACATGTAATCCAGACAAGGTTAACCCGATTCATGGATTGAAATAAACTATGGCCGAATGAGATGGTTGGATTCCGACCGGGCTTAAGTACCCAGGACGTGATGCTGCGGCTTCGGCACGACATCATAAACCCAAGATCGAGAGATATAAAAGCAATCCTAGCTCTAGACCTCAAGAAAGCCTTTGACAATGTCAAACACGAGGCAATCCTGACAGAAATGCAAGAAATAGGTGCAGGATGCAGAACCTACAACTATATAAAGAACTTCCTGAAAAACAGGACGGCAAAGATTAGATACCAGGATTAGGAATCGGAAGAAATAGAACTGGGAAACAGAGGTACCCCGCAAGGATCTCTACTCGCCCCACTCCTATTCAATCTGGCTATGAGGGGCCTCCCGGCTAAACTCAGGAAAATAGAAAATTTAAACTTCAGCATGTACGCAGACGATATAAATGTTTGGATAAACAAAGGTAATGACGCGGTAATAGAAAACAAACTACAAACAGCCGCAGACACAGTAATCGAGTATGCAGCAACTAGGGGGCTTACTTGCTCACCAGAAAAATCGGAACTCTTAATGTACAAACCCAAATCATTAAGGCTGAAAAGAGACAGCGATCTCAACATCACGGTTGGGGGCAAACCAGTACCCAAAGTAGATAAGATAAGAATATTAGGACTTTTCATCCAAAGCAATGGATACAACGACGAAACCATACGGAAACTGGAAGGTTATGCAGCACAAGTCACCGGGATATTCAGAAGAATAGCTCTTAAGGGGAGAGGGCTAAGAGAAAAAAGCCTAGTTAAGCTAGTACAAGCGTACGTCATCAGCAGACTTAGCTACACCACACCCTACCTTAACATCCGGGCTTCAGAAAGAGACAAATTAGACTCGGTAATCAGAAGATGCTATAAACGGGCACTCGGACTACCCATAAGCACCTCCACTGAGAGACTCTTAACAATGGGAATTCACAATACATGGCAAGAAACAGCCGAAGCAGTTAAAACCGCCCAACAGGAAAGACTCAGCCAAACATATACAGGCAGAGCTATCCTGAACATGGTGGGGCTGCAGACAGACAGAAGCATGCAAAAGAAACGTGACATCCCAAGAGAAATCAGAGAACAGCTAAGGATAGACCCAATTCCCAAAAACATGCACCCCACCTTCAACAAAGAAAGGAGGGAAAAGAGAGCCGAAGCACTGGTCAGACGCTTCAGCGAAATAGATAGGGAGATAGTGGCGTACACGGATGCGGCCAGCGGCAAACTGGGTGCGGCAGTAGCCTCGGTGGTAGATGGCCAAGGCGAAGCAGTCTCAGCAGCAACAATACGCAGCCGCAATCCGGAAGCAGCGGAAGAAGTAGCAATCGCGCTTGCCTGTGTCGGGACCGAGGGGAGCTACATAATAAGCAGCAAAACAGCCATCCACAATTACGGAAAAGGCAAAATCGCACCAGAAGCGATACGAATACTAACAGGAAAGAAAATTGACAGAAAAATCAGCCTCGTATGGGCACCAGCTCACACGTCGGTCCCAGACAACAAGGCGGCACATTTCCTAGCCCGAGATCTCTACTTCCGGGCAGGAACGGAGCCGCCCGCTTGCAAGGAACTAGACGAGAGACTACAGACCTACACAGAAATAATCGAAAACTATAAGCTTCAGCGTAGACCTGTCCCCCCTCCGGACAAGGAGCTCGGAAATAGAGAGGCAAGAGCCTGGCGCAGACTGCAAGCAGGAAACTACATAAATCCAGTATGGGCGTCACATGTACTGAAAGACGAAGATATAGACGATAAATGTAAGAGATGCGGGGAGAGGGGGACCCTCGACCATATAATCTGGCAATGTGTAGAGAGAGAGAGAGCAAATGATAAAGGAAAGGTAGGGAGGTTAACCAGGACTGAGCCCGGTTGGCTACCCTACACTGGGGAAAGGGAAAAGGGGATGGAAAGATTAAAAAAAGAAGAGAAAGTCTACTGGGTATATCGTTCGGTCACTCAGTGCGGATCACAGACGCTGACTCAATCCAGTAGCCTTCAAATATCGCAGCAGAGCTTTTGTGGCCTTTTGTAGCTGCGATATGCGAGGCCATGGTCCCAAGATCTTCTTCAAGGTGAACGGTGTTCTATCTAGCTGATTGAGAGCTGTGCAGAGGTCATGTCTTTCGTTTTGAAAAGATGGGCAGTAGCACAGTAGATGTTCTATAGTTTCCTCGGCACCGCAGGCATTACAGTTGGCGCTATCAGTCATTCCAATCAAAACCGTATATGCATTGGTGAATGCGACGCCCAAGCGTAAGCGGCACAGCATTGTTTCTTCATTTCGCAGAAGCCCTGGTAACAGCCGCAGTTGCATAGAGGGGTCGAGGGAATGCAATCGTTCTTGGGTGAATTCAGGTGTGTGCCACTTCTCTAATGTCATACGGTGTGCTACCTTGCTTAGGTGTTGGGCAATGTGTAAACTCCCCAGGTG
The DNA here is from genome assembly GCF_023375885.2 of Dermacentor andersoni. Classification (NCBI taxonomy): domain Eukaryota; kingdom Metazoa; phylum Arthropoda; class Arachnida; order Ixodida; family Ixodidae; genus Dermacentor; species Dermacentor andersoni. The sequence goes on from NC_092815.1 coordinate 238,040,855, forward strand.
TCAAGGAAGGAATAAATAGTAGAGAAGCCTGGGACACCCTTCTGCAAAGCGCGGACCCCGCCATGCAGAGGAGAGCCATCCATCTGGCGGCAGAGGCCGCGAAGAGCCAACAACTCTTTGCCTGCATCTAGTCGCGGAGACCCCCACCCCTGTCCCTAGGCCTGCGCGCCAGGGGCAGGGAGTAGGGGGTCTCCTTCTCTGATGGAAATAAAAGTTTTTGGAACGGAACGGATGTGGGTGTCGGGGTGGTTCGGCGGAGCTCGAGATGACTCATCACATCGGCACGCGTGGCGGCCGTGTGTTTGACGGTGCGCCCTGACGCCACTGTCGTCAGGCGCTTGAGGTGGCCTCTCGACTGGGCGCTGTGTGGCCTGACGTCACTGTCGCGAGGCGCGCGTGGCGACCGTCTACTTGGGTGTGGTGTGGCGGCGGCGGTGACGGCAGTTTACTTTGCGGTATCGCGTGGGAAGGATGCCTCGTCTCGCCAAACCAGTGTCCCCAACACGCGACGTGGGGCAGCCGCTGAACGCAAGCGGCGCTCAAGAGATGTTTAGCGTATACGTCACATGCATTAGGGCGGCGAGGCGCGTCCGACGCCACAGAGTCTAGGGACGCGATGGGCCAACGCAAGAGAGGCAATGGGTTTGAAGCGACTCGCTGCATCTCCGGGTACCAAGGCAAATGAAGCTCGGAAGTGCCGTGACCGCCATCTTGCCGCGGCAAGCCGAGCAAGCACAAGTCAATCGAGCGTAGTGGATGATGAGGATGGCCAACTACATCCCGACACCGCCATGGAAGACGCGTCTCCTCCTGATCCACAAACGGCGCTGCAACAGTTCGGCGCTCCAAGGCAGCCATCCTGGATGTGGACCCACTAAAGCACAAGTAGTTCACCGGCCATGAGTTGCAAGCCGACATCCTCCCAGATGACAGCTTTGAAATGATGGACTCAGAAGACATCGAAACGATAGGCATAGGCGTAAACGACGTTGCAGGCACTTAATAAACAAACAAACATCCACATAACAGTGTACGAGTTGTGTGCCTCCGTGATGTTTCCGACGCAACAAATCGGCATTGGCAATGGTGTCAGGCTTCCGCCGTTTCACACTCTAGTCTCAACAAAATGTCTTCCGTTTTTTTCCCTAAAGCCCGTTTGATCACCATGTGCCAAGTGAAGCGATACTACAGTAGCACTCCACAAACCGTTCAAAGTTAGCCTTGTCCAAGCACTCTCAAAGAATGTAGTCATAGCACCTACGTTTTGTAACAATATTGTGTATTCACGTAAATACATTAATTATGTCAATTTCACCGGGTACAATGCTCTAATGTCCCAGAAAGTTTTCTGTTATGCCCCTATGATCACCACGTGCCAGGCCAAGCGATACTGCAGTTGCGCTGTACAAGCCGTTCAAGCTTAGCCTTTTGTAAGCATTGTCAAAGAATGTAATTATAGCACGTAATTTTTGTAACTATTTAATTTGTTCACGTTAAATACATAAATTACGTAAATTTCGTCGGGTACAATTACCGACTGCTTTGTAATAAGACACGGAGTATAGTTTAACAAATGTTATAGTCATCATTATAGCACTCAAATGCGTCTTCTAGAACTTTTGCAATAGCCACGCGTTTTGAAGTATCGCATTCGGGCTGCATTTGGTATCACAGAAGGGCGTGCGTTCCACTCTCGAACTTCACGACGTCAATTGGAACCCTACTTGGAGATATGGCTGGTTCGCCCATACCTCCGAGTGGGTTTGATGTCCACCAAAGGTCGAGTGCCGTAATTAACTCTACCTTAAATAGCAGGGCCTTAATTGGCATCGCCCTAATCAACACCAATGTTCGAGGGTCCGACTCCCACCAAAGGTCGTGGGTTCGTGCCTTAATTAACTCTACCTTGCTTAACGCTACGTTTATTACCTTCGCCCTAATTAGCACGAAATGGCGTTGGTTCGAATGACCTAATTGCCTATAGCTTAATTAACTTTGCTTTAATTAACTCCATAGGTAGTGGGCTCGGCTCTCGACCTTCACCATGTCAATTGGAATCCAACTTGCAGATATGTCCGGTTCACCCCTATCTCTATGTTGGGTCGCGGGTTCGAGCGCCTTAATTAACTTCGCCCTAGTTAACACCAAAGGTCGAGGGTTCGATGCCCACCAAAGGTTGTGGGTTCCACTTTCGACCATTGGAATCAATTGGAATCCTACTTAGAGATATCGCTGGTTTGCCTATATCTCCAAGTTGGTTCTACTCGCACCAAAGGTCGAAGCTTCGAGTGCACTAATTAATGATTTAACACCAAAGGTCGACGATTGGACCCCCCATTTTGGTGCAAATGAATTTTGGTGCCATAACACCGGACGTCGGAGCGCTACTCATGAGCCATCTAAGGATTTCACCATATTAAGAAAGATACCTCATGAGTGTTGCAATTTATATTTTTACATTTGCACGTCTACACGTTAACATAACATTTCAAACAAGGTCACCACCTACTTGCCGACAATGACAGTAACTGTGGCATTACTGTGCCTCACCAGATGTACCATCGAGGACAAATCAAATTCGAACAGCGGAGCGTGTGGCCGAAGCATAACTAAAGGTGCAGTGCATGCCATCGGCCACTCATTGTGCACGCGCGCGGGCATGCAGTTATTGCGCAGAGTGCAGCGCTGCTCGCCCTACTGCGGTAAACGTCACCCGAATTTTGTACGAAAGTTGTTTTCTCACCACTGCGAGGCAGTGCCATTCCCATCTGGCAGTACACTGTTATGGCGGCTGGCACCATCGCCGCATCTGTATCATGATATAGCTGGCACGTACCCTGTTTCCTAAAGTGTGTTCCTGAGCTTTTACTACCACCATCAAAGCTACCAGTGTCTAATCGCAATTTGAAAAGCGCTAGAAGTGTATTGCACATCAGAAGCAACAACAGTGCTAGCCACCTTAGCAGTAATTGCAGATAAGAATGGTACTGCAATGGCGGGGTGAAAATACAAGCTTCAAACAAAATACAGGTCACTAGGACAAGCAGCCCCGCATTCCGTTGATTTGCCTGTATGTGTACAATGATAGCTGGTCAACGCCGCACACTGTGTTTTCAGTTATTTTATTCCATTTCATTTTCATTTATTTATGTTCTGAAAGTGCCCAAGAACAGCTTTACGCCTTAATATTGGTGCACTTGTGCTACACAAGGAACATAAAACTGAAAAACGAAACAGAATATCTCAAACAACAGTGGTACAAAGCGCAACAAAACGTTGAATTAATCAAAGACAGAAGTCAGATACTGAGTAAGTAGTAGAGCTGAATACATCAAGATTATGACACAAGGTGTCTTGTTGTCTTATAAGACGTATTATAGCGTTAAAGGTGCAAGAGGAATTCACCTAAAAAATGCTAGGATTACGCTAGCTAGGGCGAGGCACGCAGAATGTTGCAGCTGACAGTAACCGCGGATAGGAGAAGTGGTTGTGAATTAGTTTATACAAGACTAAGTAAGCACGGTATTTCCGCATTATTTGTACTGGTCTAATATTAAACACATAAGTTATGCTTCGACAACACGCTCTGCTGTTCGTATTTCATTTCTATTTGATAGTACATCTGCTGTGGTACTTGCAAGTATGCAGCTAATTATCTTTTGAAGAGGAAGGATATTGTCACGTGGTAGTGACGGTGAAGAAAAGCAGCAATACGGTGGAATACAAAACTAGCTTTTATTGGGCCAACCTGTGCCCACAAAAACAGGCTACACTTACAGCACAACGATAGCGGCGAACACGGTCGGCGATCGTCTCAAATCTGATCAGCGAGTCAAGCGCGTCGGCTTTTATACAGCAGTCGTCGAATGTTCCAGACTAATCGTTCGGACCCGCGTACCTTCCACAAAGTTCTACACCATTCGCGTCACGCGATCAAATTAGATAAGACAACGTTCGGCGACAACAGATAGCCGGGCAGAAGTATCGATAACTTTCCAGAAACTTCGGATACATGCAGGCGCGTCCCGCGCTGTGCGATTACATTTGTTAGGTGGCGAAACGTGGTCGCCCGATAAAGATAAGTACACGTGTCAATATACTAGATTTTCTATGGACCTCTTGCATCCCTAAAGGGATCATCTATGGTAGGCCCAGCTGTGACATCCTTTCGACGTTACAGCAACGCGATCTGAATGGCACTTAGATTATCGATAGTACGTACTTGTAATGCTGTTTGGAGCAATGATCATCATCATCATCATCATAATCATCAGCCTATTTTGTGTCCACTGCAGGACGAAGGTCACTCCCTGCGATCTCCAATTACCGCTGTCCTGCGCCAACCGATTCCAACTAGCACCCGCAAATTTCCTAACTTCGTCGCACCACCTAGTCTTCTGCCGTCCTCTACTGCGCTTCCCTTCTCTTGGTATCCATTCTGTCACCCTAATGGTCCAACGGTTATCTAATCTGCGCATTACATGATCTGCCCAGCGCCATTTCTTTCTCTGAATATCTATTAAAATATCGTCTATACTCGTTTGCTCTCTGATCCAAACCGCTCTTTCTGTCTCTTAAAGTTATGCCTAGCCTTCTTCGTTCCATCGCTCTTTGCGCGGTCCTTAACTTGTTCTCAAGCTTCTTTGTCAGTCTCCAAGTCTCTGCCCCATATGTCAACACCAGTAAAATGCGCTGATTTTATACCTTCCTTTTCAATGATAACGATGAGCTCCCAGTCAGGAGCTCATAATATCTGCCGTATGCGATCCAACCCATATTTATTCATCTCTGAATTTCCTTCTCATGGGCAGGGTTCTCTGTGCTTGGAGTAATATTGATATTTATAGGATGTCTGCAATGTCTAAAACATGATGTTCTATAGACATCTATGGGACATAAATAGTTCATCGGCATAATGAAAGGTAAGGGTCAGGATCCTTGTCAGGTGCGATAAGCACCTTTAGTCTTGTATCCTTCATTACTCCGGTGGGGCTCGATAACCAAGAATTGTTGCAGGTTAGAAAAAAATGTATTCTAGCATCTGCATTCCCTGATATTTTCTGTGAGGAACAATTCAAGTGCAAAACGTTTCTGTGAACACGTGCCCGCATTCAACCAAGTATAGCAGATAATGGCGTTGCCCTCTCAGGAGTCGTGCTAGCACTTACTTCCTTTTTTCATCTATAGAAGCATAAAGAAAGAAAAGTACAACAGAAATCAGAGGTTGCACTGACCAAGCTTTGCATTCGTAAGTGAACTCTCTTTTAGGCTAATCGCCTTCGCTAATATTCTGTCCAGCATCAGAATTTGTGGGTATTTGCTCTGAGGAATAATACAAGGATAAATGTATTTTGTGAGTCCGTGCCCAAACCCCTACGAAACGGATTCACCTGTGCTGCCTGATGGACGTAAACAAGCCTTAGCCCATGGATAGTTCAGGGGTAATGACAGGCAAAAAATACACTTGGTAATGATGAAAATTACTTTCCAAGTTATAAAACAAACTGTCATTTTTTGTTCTACTTCTTTACCGTAGCTTTTACCACAACCACTCAATTGTAAGACGTTATCCAGCTATTAGAACGCGGGAAGGTGGCGTGTGCTTCGAAGTAGGGGGTCGCTAATACCACATTCAGCTAAAGGGTACATTTTTACGAGCCCTTCGTGAAAGCTGGCGCGGCCCATAATTTGCTTTCGCTTTCATAAAATCATAGTTTTTTTTTTTATTAGCAACAGTATGTCTTCCTGTACTGTTACTTCTGCAAAACACAGCTCATCGTTTTTTCTAACGACATGTTTGCCACTCCAAGCCGTGATTAACTAAAGAATCTCTCAAGACAGTCCCATACCTGCTGAACAGTTTTAACCACTTTTCGTACAGTGCAACATTTTTCAAGCGTAGCGCCATGCTTCAATGTGATACTTACCTCCGAGCGTTGTCCACATTCCGGTCATTAGGCCTGTAGATAAAATAAAACACGCAAGAAGATAATAAAGTAGAGCCGACGTCCGTGCCCAAGAAAATTGTGGTTTTACGTGCCAAAAGCCCAATTAAATTATGAGGCATGCCTAGCAGGTTTACTCTGTCTTAATTTTCACAGTGTGGCGTTCTTTCAAGTTCACCCTATGCACGGGCGTTCTTGCATTTCGTCCCCCTCGACATGCGGCCGTCGCAGCCGGGGTTTTCTCCCGCGACCTCGTGCTTAGCAACACAACGCCGTAGCCGCGAAGCCACCACGGCGACTAACAGTCTGCTCATGTTCTGGTACGTGTATGTCAGCATAGCCGCTTCATGCATGGGCGAAATAAGATAGGCAATGTCGAGTGGATTAACATTTTGAAAACAGCGCTAAACGGACAAGGATTTAGGCAAAGAAGAACCCAACACTGGCCCTGAGTTGCAGCTGAACTTTATTTCGAGGAATATCACAGTTACAAACACGGGCCGACAGGGCAACAACTAAAGTGACTGCACATGCGCAGCAGGAGCCACCGTAGTGACGTGCCGAAACAGATGTGAAATAAACCAGTGCGGCATAACAAAACAAAAAAAAACAAATAAAACCAATAGAAGACTTTCCTTACCAAACTTAACAACAATCTGCCCTGATACCCGTTCTTGCAAATATCTCAACTTCCTGGCACAATTTTCAAAGCACGTGACATCTCGACAGCCAATTAAAGAGTCAACATGGCGGATAATGGCGGCCATACAGCTGCCACACGTGTCGAGAATAGAGCCCCTATATTATTCTCACTCACTCTATTAGTCCGTCGTTTTCTTATGGTGTGGCGTCATTACGGCGCGTTACCTATTGGTGCGAATTGTTTCTTCTGCTTCACGTTACCCACAAGTGTTGGGCTCTCGTTTCTGCTGTGAATTCTTTGCATTGCGTTTTGTTTCTTCGCTCAATTAGCTTGTGTGTGTGTGTTCATGTGATTTTGTATCAGTGTGTGATTTGAGAAATTATCCGTGCGCCATGGTGAGATGGCCCTGGTTGACGCTGCTGCCAATACCGACATTGAAGACGCCGACCGTAAATTTTGGGTAGCATTTGCTATATTTCAAGCATCATTTCAGCAGCGGCGTATGCGGCAACTGCGCATCATGGCGAAACTTGAAGAACTGGATGTTTACCGCAACTGTGCTCGGCGCAGGAGCCAAGAGCTTTTATTGGCAGCTGCAGCACTCTCTTCCGGCGATCGTTCGGTTTGGGCATACCCGCGGGAAATTTCTTGGTACGAGACAACGCTTCCCGATCTTCCTGACAGCAGATTCAGAAAAAAAACTTTCCATTGAAGTGCTTCACCTTTGAAAACATTGTCAGTGTCTGTGAGTCTATGAGAAGGATAGACACGAACATGTGAAAGGCTATCTCCCTAGATAAACGCGTAGCGATAGGCCTCCACCGTCTCGCTACCTCTACTGAGGACAGACATGTAGCTAACAAGTTTGTTGTTGGCCATGCAACGGTAAACCTTGTCTTTCGCGAGTTCTGCACAATTATTGTGCGTAGACTGGAGCCCCGTTACGCAAGCCTTCCCAAAGCACATGAAGTTGCCGAACACTTGTGCCGATTCGGGGCTCTTTCTGGGTTCCCTCAAGGCATGGGCGCACTGGAGGGTTTTCACATTGAAATGCGTCCCCCGAAGGATCAAACCACTGAACACAATAATTACAAAGGGTGGTACAGCGTGAAACTGTTGCCTATAGTTGACCACACCTATAAATTTACCTAGGTCTACACGAACGTAGGATCGCGTCGAAGGAACCACAATGCAAGCGTATACCACCGGTCACGCCTTGCAAAAGTGTTGGATGGGAGGGTCTTCAGGAGTGAAACAAAAGTATTTGAAGGTGTTGACATTGGTCCTGTGATGCTGGCCGACCAGGATTTCCCTTTTCAGCCAACCCCAATGCCGCCGTTTGCGCACCCTGACCCGATCTGGTAACCTACAAATATATTTATGTAGCACTTGTCGAGCACGAGGCGCGTGGTTGAAAATGCATTTGGCTGGCTTAAGGCACGTTTCGGCATACTTCATAGCCTTGAGTTTGATGTTGACAATGTTAACTGCATAATGAGTGCGTGTTGTGTGCTTCACAACAGTTATGAGCAGCTTAATGACCGCTGCTATGCCACATGGGTTGATGCAATCCGAAATGTGGACAGAATTAAGGCGAGCTCAGCCAACTTGCACAACAATACGGGTCGATACCATATCATAATGACCGATAAATCAACGGATCTCTCAGGCATGTAGGGGCTTATGGGCTGTACTTTTCAGTGATAAGGTAGCCTCGCTGCCCTACGGAATTATCTGACTGAGCTACGTCGAATGTTCTTTTGCCATTGTCGGAAGTTCGAATTCTTCTATGATTTTTTTTTCTGACGATAGTGAGCTTGAATTTCACATCCTCCAGCGCACTTCATCTGCAGGCTTGGAGTGACACCTGAACCCGGTAAATGATGCCCAGAGCGAGTAGGGCTTTACTAATCCAGGTGCAACGAAATTAGGAAGGCCCACTAAGCTTCAACAAAGAAACTACCTCACCAAAACAGGAATTTGCCTCCCACGTGCAGTATTCGGCCACTCCCTCCCTCATGATTCCTACAATTAACCTATGGTCACCAGTCCCCAGCACCTGCGGAGCACCTGACCAAGGCGCAGTAGAGGGTGCAAACAATCTCTGGACCCGGAAAGGCCGCCAATGGAAACAGACCATGGCGACCTTTAACACCCCAACTCTGTCGACTGAGGCTAGCTTACCAGGACTGTTTGAGGAACTATCAGAAATTGTTTGGGATATCACTGGCCTTAGTGAGACTGGAAGAACTGGTGAGGCTTATACAGTGCTCACTAACAGCATGTCTTCTGCTACAGAGGTCTCCCAGGTAATAAGCAATACTGGGTAGGGTTCTTAATCCATAAGGACATAGCGGGCAGCATTGACGAACTCTACGGCATTCATGAGACGCTATCACTAGTCGTTATTATACTTAATAAGAGGCGCAGATTAAAAGTAGCACAAGCCTACGCTCCAAAATCCAGCTTACCAGGACTGTTTGAGGAACTATAAGAAATTGTTTGGGATATCACTGGCCTTAGTGAGACGGAAGAACTGGTGAGGCTTATACAGTGCTTATTAGCAGCCATGTCTTCTGCTACAGAGGTCTCCCAGGTAATAAGCAATACTGGGTAGGGTTCTTAATCCGTAAGGGCATAGCGAGCAGCATTGACGAACTCTACGGCATTCATGAGACGGCATCACTAGTCGTTATTATACTTAATAAGAGGCGCAGATTAAAAGTAGCACAAGCCTACGCTCCAACATCCAGCTTACCAGGACTGTTTGAGGAAATATAAGAAATTGTTTGGGATATCACTGGCCTTAGTGAGACTGTAAGAACTGGTGAGGCTTACACAGTGCTCATTAGCAGCCATGTCTTCTGCTACAGAGGTCTCCCAGGTAATAAGCAATACTGGGTAGGGTTCTTAATCTGTAAGGGCATAGCGAGCAGCATTGACGAACTCTACGGCATTCATGAGACGGCATCACTAGTCGTTATTATACTTAATAAGAGGCGCAGATTAAAAGTAGCACAAGCCTACGCTCCAAAATCCAGTCACGATGATAATGGAGCCGATCAGTTTTATGAACGTTGGATTAGGGATGAGAAAAGTGCAAACTCAGTATATTGTAGTAATGGGCGACTTCGATGCAAAAGTGGCGAAAAAGCAAGCTGGTGAACAAGCAATTGGCAACTACTGCGTCGACTCTGGGAACGCTAGAGTAGAGATACTGCCAGAATTCGCGGAAAGGAATAAGCTGCGAATAATTAACACCTTTTTCAGGAAGCGTGGCAACAGAAAGTGGACCTGGAAAAGCCCTAATGGTGAAACAAGAAATGAAATTGATTTCACACTTTCTGCCGATACCATCATTGTGCAGCATGTCGAAGTGGTAGATAGGGTAAAGTGCAGTGATCATAGGTTAGTGAGGGCTAGGATTCACCTCAATTTGAAGAAACAGTAAAACTGGTCAAGAAGAAAGAGGTCAACCTAGAGGCAGTAAGAGTAAAAGCAGACAAATTCAGGCTGGTACTTGCAAACAAATATGCAGCCTGAGAACAGAGAGATGTTGATGACATAGAGCTAATTAATGAAACCCTAACTAGGTTGGCTACAGAGGCAGCAATTGAAGTGGGAGGCAATGCACCAAGGCAACCAGTCGGCAAGCTCTCCCAAGCAACAAAGGACATAATAAAAAAAACTACAAAGAATGAAAGTGTCCGCCTCACGAGATAAGATAGAATTCGCGGTACTGTCAAAACTGATCAACAAGGGGAAAATAAGGGATATTCGAGATTATAACGTGAGAAAGACGGAAGAAACCGTGAAAAATGGACGCAGCCTGAAATAAGTGAGAAGGAAACTTGGCATAGGACAAACCAAGATGTGTGTACTGAACGATAAGCAGGGCAATATCGTCAGCAATGGGCTCGCGCTGTGAATCAAACCGGTCAGCGCTGCAACCGCTGTTGTAAATATAACCTGTAATTAGATGCTCGTCTTACTGATTCGTCCTTCGCGTAACAATATTGACTACATCACTTTCCTCACACCGGGCTAGGCAATGGATATTTCAGCCCAAGTAGCATGGTGTCATAAAGCAAAGTGCACAAGCCTGCTCCAGGAGGCGCTCGTTTGCCCCAGTGGGCAAGACATTCTGCTTCTAAGCGTAGGTCGTAGGTTCGAAACTCAGTACCACCAAGGTTTTTCCTTTAGAACTTATTCTGTATTTTATGATGACGTAGCGCCGCGACGATGCCCTCTCCCCTCACACAATACATGGCGCGCTATCGCTACAGCCGGTGTACCCTTTTGCCCGCTTTGCTCCGTCGAGGCGCGGTCATGACGTGGCATCGCATCGAATGGGCATTTAGGTGCCGTTTCTTGCTTGTCCAGATAACAGGTGCCATCGTGGAGGAAGGAAGGAAATGAGGAGAGGTCCTACTACCTCTGCGAGCTACAAGAAAAGTGGGGAGAAAGTGACGCGGTATTTTTCGTTGTACCGGCCATGTTGTCGGGGCACAATTGCGCTTTTCTTATGGTAGTGTATCCTCATGAGTGTGGTGCCGGATAGGTATCGCACCTTGCAAAATTCGTCGTGTGCGCTGGTTTACGATAGTATTCATGTTTTGTTCCGCTGTGTTATTTAGACAGCGCTCTCACGGCTGTCCTTGTGGTGAGGTGCGACTGGAAGAAGTAAAAAACGTTAAACAAGCGCGCCTGCAACGTCATACACCACATACAACGCCCCGGACGAAGGCCGATCTTGGAATTTATGTGCCGTCTTCAGTGGACTCATGCTAACTTGTCATCACCGTCTGAAACTGGTGTCCTTCAGAATACGTACTATAAGTGCCTTTCAGGTCGGCGACAGCTGTGCAATGTGCCTGTTTTTGACAGCGTACAATATATGTGTGGCACGTAAAACAATCATGCGGAAGAATGAGAAATAAGTGGCTGCTGGTAGTAAATAAGGGACGAAACCTCGTTACCGCAGATATCTGGGTGCTCGAGGCGCGCGCGCAAGTGAAGGTTGGTGGATGCGGTGCAAGAGTCAACAAGCATCGATAGAACGCCGGCTTCGGCGTATGCTGATGGCCGCACGCAGGCTCGGTCAACGCTCAAGCCCCCGCACACATACGCGCTTACTGTTCGGCACCGCGCGGAGGATACCGCAGAACTTTGTATCCGTGAAGGTTCACAAACCGTGAGAAGAATATAATTCAGGCGGCAATCTGCGTATTCAAATGGGTAACGACGTTCTCCTCTGCTGGCCTCTTCATCGGCGCGCTGTGGCTCGTCACGGATCCGCGCTGCGCGGCCGCCCGCAAGTCGTTCAGTAAGCAAAACGACTCCTATAAAGCCGCGACCAGCATCCATGTTTGTTCTGATAAACTGCAGATGGCTATCTATAGCTTGTGATGTGCCTAAAGTGTGCTGCCGATCCTCTTCTGTGCACTCACGCAGTGCAGTGACAATGCACAGATTTATTTTCGGAAAAGCCGGAAGGTGTAACGGGAGACTAACTTATATATACGGTGCAGCACAATACTTGAACAAAATGGCTTATACAACGGTATCGCAATGGTATACACCGCGATTGGATCCGTTGTTCAGTTCACTACGGCGTGCGCACGTTCGCGAAGCCCTGGGTGCTTGCGCACAAAAGATGCGAAATGTAAACAAAAGAGAATCTGCCCCGACAAGATGGCGGAGTAACGCCAACAACTGGCGTCACTGACCTTTACAAACTATGACTCCAGGGCCTCTCCTTAATTTTTCCTTCCTCCATGGAAGCGGGCTTTTCGCTCAATGAGGCATCTAATGATTTCGCTTTCAGAATTTGGACGACACTCAAGTTTCGCCTTTTGAAGTCGAACGCGGTAGCATTGAATGATCCCTGAGTGCTTCTCACGCTTCCCGGAAACTGCAGCTTATGTAACCGTAATGTATACCGGGAGACGCTGGCGGCGAACGCTATGCACGAAGGCGACCTTTGTCGTCCTTTTTTAATGGTGTCGCTTCAAAAGCGGGCTACTTCGATTTTCCTCTTCTGGCTACCCGCGGGCTGCCTGAGCCAGGCAGAGCACCTTAGTTTTTCGCGGGTTGCTCCGCCCACCATTCCACGTACTTCCGCCGGGCGTTAGTCTTGCTCGGGCTGGACGGTTTTGGCTAACCGCGTGCCGCCAGAACCAGCCAGGACGATTTTGGTCTGGCTGCTCTCTGGAAGTTCTCTGGCTAGCAGACGACTACAAGAGGCGATGGGCGCTCCCCGCCATCTCTGCGGGGACATTACGGATTGTAACGCGGGTGCATGAGTTGTTTGACTTCGTTCAGCCAACTGGCTACGGTCATTTTCGGATTTCGTTACCTCTAGCGTTTCGTATTGCGAGGAGGTGTGCGTGCGTGCGTGCGTGCGAGCGTGCGTGCGTGTGTGTGTGTGTGTGTGTGTGTGTGTGTGTGTGTGCGTGTGCGTGTGCGTGTGCGTGTGTGTGTGTGTGTGTGTGTGTGTGTGTGTGTGTGTGTGTGTGTGTGGGCTTCTTCTCGGCAGTGAACAGCGCGCCGCGCTCTTATGCATGCATGCTATCTCCATCGTGATCTGCGCAAGTTGTAGACGCTCATTCACACATTGCGGTGCAGTTTCGATTCATCTTTCTCTGGTGGAATCTCGTATCCCATATCTCTGGTATATATCTCCTTTTTTACTGTAGTTAGCAATGGCGTCGCAGCTGGCCCGTCATCGCTCCGTCTCTCCGTCGTATCCTTGGGTGGCAGCTCGAAACAGATGTGTTCTAGCTGCATGCCACTGATTTTAAAAAAATGCATTGGTTGAGTAACAGGCACACGTGCATTAGTTTATTGTTTTCATGGTCGCGACCAATATTGTTTGGCCTCCAGTGACCAACTTTTCGCTGGTCACAGGCGGCGTGCGTTTTCATGCGCCTGCCGCATCCCCAGCTCCTTAAAGTCATGGGAGAAGCGCCATCAGAAGAAACAAACCTGCCGAAATCCAAGCCCAAGCATTTCGGCACAAAATTTTATGCGTCGATGCCCGATATCCTGCTTTTTCATGTCGTGTTAAGTGACAAAACAACGCCATCTCATTAATGTCACCGGTGGGCGACGTGATCGTTCCGAGCAGCGATCCTGCCTCGAGTGAGCGTTTCCGGGGATGCTATCACGCGAAATTTCGCGTCTTGGCATCGGACAAGTCGAAGGCCGTCTGTTGCGCTGTGCAAAGTGAGTTTGGCCCAGTGTGCGTACTGTGCCGAGCCGCGCGAAATCTCCCGAAAGTGATCGTATCCCCGAATGCAGCTATATATTTTGAAGCTGGTAACGGATAAATGGCCCGACTGCACCAAGCGCGCGCCTGGCTCGCCGGACGTTATCATGCCGGTAGCATGTGCACATTATCCTGCGGACAGCTGCCCTGGCATTTGATTTTACAAACTTCGGTCAGCTTCAGGTTATCTTAGGTTCCCAGTCCACGTGACTTCCTATGAGGACTGGAACTGGCCGGCTGCCGTCTGGCTGCCAGAACTCCGACTTTCGAAGACGACCAGTGTCTTTTAACGCGATAACGTTAAGGGCACCGTGTAGCAGAAAAGCCGGCAATGGTGTCTCGCCTCCAGCGTCGCCCCTAGTTTCGGCGAAAATCACTTCGAATCACGCATGTCCAACCACGCAGGTCGTCCATGTAGCCCGAAGAAGTTACTGAACTAATTGAATTTCGCAAGGTAAAATACGTTAGAAACATCGTGATGTACGGCTTACACACAACCTACAGACATGATAGCGCCGGATTGTAATTTGAATATACGAGAAAACTTAATTCTGTTAGAATGAAACTCAAGAAACACAAACCCCTTTTCCAGTGATTCTACCATTCAAAGAGGGCCCATGGCCTCCGAGATGTGCACGCGGCGGGGCGCGCAAATCGCAAAGGTCATAAAGAGGCGCGCCCGGTTTCTCGCAACACTTCCACACTGCGCTCGCCTCCGCCGCATCGCGGCCCACGTAAGAGGCCGCGTTTCTACCAGAAAGCTCGTCTTCGTGCATAGCGTTCGCCGCCTGTGTTTCCCGGTAAACATTACGGTCACATAAACATCAGTGCCGGGAGTCGTGAGAAACAGTCAGCAATCTTTGAATGTCATCGCGTTCCAATCTTAAGGGCGAAGCTTAAATGTCCTCCTTTTTTTTCTTTTTTATTTGTAGCTGCGTCGCCAAGCCACTGTAGTCTTGCTCAGCGCGCGCGCTCCTCTGGTATTGTACGCGACGCTCAGCCGCTCTGGCCCGTGCTCCTTGCTTGTGACGCTCGCAATGCGCGTGTTCTCTGTTTCTCTCTCTCTCATTGTTCGCGCTGCGTGTGCTCCTCTTTCGTTGTACAAACGGCGCTCAGCGTGCTCAGTTGCCTTACGCCTCCTCTCTTTAGTCGTGACACTCGCCGACCGCGTGCTCCCTCTCGTTGCTTGCGGCACTCGCACTGCATGCCCTCCTTTCCCGTTGTACAAGCGGCGCTCAGTCGCACTGCACGTGCTCTCTCTCTCTCTCATCACTTAGTAGGGGAATGGCATATTTAAAATAATAATAATTTTTTTTTGCGACAGCTACGAGGAAGTATCAACACAACGATTTGCGAAGGCTTGCAAAGTATAAACCAAGTGCTTTATGATAAACAATGGGCAAATGCCAGTAGTGAAAAGTATTACAGTTGTTCTGTCATCCCGCGTCTCGCAGGTTAGTACACCAAAATTAAAGGTCCTGGAAAATACCCACGGTGTTTGTGCTTTAAATTGCTGCCAAAACATGCTATTGCGTTTACGGCATTTTGACACTGCTCGTTTAATCATGACAACGTTTCTCACGAGCTGGTGCTGCAGCGCGCTTCTTCCCGGAAGGAGCCAGCATTGAGTGCACGCACCCGTATTACGAAGCTTGCTAAATTTCATCGCTGTGTGCTGAATGGTCCCTCGATTTAATTATTGCAGTACTTGTATCAAGAGGCGGCAGGCGAGGAGAAAAGCGCGCGACTTGACTCCGTACAGAGCGGTGCTTGTCTTATCCGTGAATTTCTCTGAAATTACCCGTTTCACAGGCTCGTCTCAGTGTTTGCAGTTTTTCGTACTGTTGTGACACTGAGCGACAGAAAAATAACGTGTACCAAGCTAACGGGTTTTCCAGCGCACGCTTACCGATGTGTAAACACGAACGCCGGTAGCACGCACTCCAACGCAAACCGGTGCGCGGTGGCGCCGACGTGAAAGAAGGCGACCAGCGACGTTGGCATGTGCCCGCTAGGGGAGCAATCGGCGCAGGCGTCGCGGGCGAGAACTTGAGGTTGTCGCCTATGGAAATAAGGTAGCGCGAAAGAGGAAGTGCGACGGCAGCTTCACTTTACGTAGCCCTGGCACATCGCAGGAGGATTGCCCCTGGCCTATGCTTTGGATGCTGCGTGCGTAATCAGGAAAATGTAACATTGAATTTCAGTCCAATTACTTCGGTTTACTGGCCGTATTGAAATGTTGAAACCAAGAGCTTTTATGATGATTTCATTCAACTTTCGAACAGAAGCACGTGCCATAAAGTTTTTATTTCAGAAGTTAATTACTGCGATTAGTTTAGGCACTCGAGTCATCGCTTTGGTTCTCTGCAAACGGTGCCCGCCTGGGCACAAATTGCCGGTAGCGACCTAATACGCGTAGCTTTTGCGAGCTTTTTGTGGAAATGTTCCAATTAAAAGAACTGTATATCATGTGGAGTATGACCTACATGATATATGACCATCGTTCCTGCCTGGTCGCATATACACATGGTGTCGCGTCTTTTACACCATAATAAGTATCAGCCAACTAGTCCAGCAACAATAAGTCATACGACATACGAGCGCATACGTGTCATAAGGGACATTCCCCATATGTATCTGGGAACGTAGGCATCTTTATATGAAATCCCCATATGTTCGTAGAATTATATGCGACTTGTACCTTATGATTTTTTGTATACGGGTTTTCAAGGTAGGTTAAAGAGAAAAGTTACTTAAGTTGTGTCGGTGCGTTACCCTCCCACCATCCAAAAAGCCACTCTTACCGCAAGAAGTCGCTTGGTACTAAGCCAGAAAAAGACGCAAAAACGAAAGAATGGAGACACTGTCTTGAAGCTTACCGCGGCAGGTCACTGTCGCGGTAAGCTTTGAGCACAATCTGGTCGCGCCTAGTGAAATGAATATCACTAAATATTGACTGCATTGTATCCTGAAAGTGTGAAAGGCTGCACTTGGCCAGTTTCAAGAACATTTCTTGGAGTACTACGGCCGAGTGAGTGAATAGACCTAATTTCAGCGACCAAGCTGTTGGTACCCGGGCGTGTGCGGCTGCCCTATTCAAGGTAGTCGTGGCCCTGTGCCGATAGCCTGGACCTGTTCACCAGCCGGACTTGGGCTTGTCAGCTGGGCTTCCCACGCGTCGTCTGTTGATGCTTGGATGGGCATTGTCATTGCGTGTTCGTTGCATTCCGAGCCCATTTGGTAGATGGTGTTTAGCTCAATGTAGAACTTGCAGTCTCTCGTATACGTTTAGGGATACGTCGCGTGTAGTAGAGCACTGGGGAGGTAATCACCCACACGATGTCGGCGTAGTATGACGGCTTCTTCTTTGTTAAGCCTTAGTGTAGTGTCAAGTATTCCCACCTACTCTCCTTATAATTTTCTATAATGATAAAATATTTGCTTTGTAGCCTTTTGTGTGAGTGGCGGTTGACGGTGTCCTAACTGCGGAAAGGTACTTTGTAATTCATGAGGTCACGCTTACGTGCCGACCCTAGGTATTGAGCGCAAAATTCGTAAATGAAACATTTAACGCCATTTTCTCTTCTAAGAATTTTTACGTCTCAACACCGCGAAGAGGTTAATTGGACGTTTTCCACGAGTCAAACCGCCACAAATTCATCAGCGCCTAACCAGATGTCAACGCAGTGTAGACACCGACTCTTGACGGGTCCCACGAAAGGCCTTCACCCCACCCTTTCCCTGTCCGTCTGAGCGAATGGTGAAAAGGAGGGGAACAATGTAGGTGACCTGAGAGTCGCAGGTTGCTTTCCTGCCACATATTCCAAACCAGTCTCGTCGGAGTTACTGCGGGTTGTTGCGAGCATGGGCGTGGTATCACAACGGAATCGAGGAATGTGATTTGCTGCTGGACAGTCTTCAAATTCACTAGTCGGCTCGCCTAGGGAAGACGACGGTTTTAAAAGCGGAGCTGAGGGGAACTTGGACGTTTAACTTGCTCCTGCATGAAGTGGGATTCCGTCCCGGAGCCGTGTAACTAAGCCAATAAACCGTTTTCCTTCATTTTCTACAACTTGAGTAGCACTCGATTAGCTTGGTGGATTACTTGCCCTAACGTCACCCCAAGCCACAACACAATGAACACATTAACGCGAAATAAACGAAACTACGGTCCTACAAGAATACTTTCTCGATCTAAACTAATTCAGCGTTTCTTTTTAGTGTCCCTTTATTAGGGGGATCCACATGCACATATGGAAATGAGGATCCGCACAGATGGAAACATGGAAATATTGGATGTCTGGTATGTTTTTTTTCGTTTTTAATAGGATCGGCCTTACCTGGTTGCGCAATGAAAAACATTGTTTCGATAGCTTTGGAACAAGTTAGTTTAGCCGTCCTATATGCCGACACTTATTCTTACAGAACTGCCCCAACGGTTGCCCACGCTCGATCGAACCGACAAGAACCAGTCACGATAATTGAGTTTCATTTTGTTGGGGCGATTATTTCGCATCTGAAATATCGCGATCGATCACGCTGGTATCTCTCTTCCCATCATTTCAGACGCGAATGCATCATGTTGCATCTCGCGTTCAGTTCATACTGTGTGTAAGCTCGCTAAACAATCATTCTGTAGATTAGTATATAGTTCCACAAATTTCTCCATTTGCTTTTATTCAAATAATTTTTTTCGCATGTTTCTTGCTTTAATAAAACATTTACTATCAGGGTAAATGTTTCAGAACTTTGAGAAAGCCATTGGTAATTACCAAATATCTCAAAACGATCGCTATGAGAAAAACTAGGAAATCCAACCGGCTGAACGTTTGGCCCTAGCACTAGTATATCGTTACGTAAAAACAGAAGAGATGTTCACTGCGTTCCTACCTGTGCACAATTCCACTGGAGCTGACCTTGCAGAAGAAATGCTTTCAGAGTTGGAAAGGCTGGAAATTCCACTTGCTGGCATGCGCGGATCGGGATACGAGAACGGTTCCAACAGAAAAGGCATACACTCAGCAGTTGAAAAACCAGTTCTGCAGCCGCATAAAACAGCCTGCTGTGTTCCTCGTAGCTCTCATTCTTTGAACCTGGTCGAGAAACATGCGGCTATGTGCTGCCCTGACGCTCTCTTTTTTTGTTTTGTTTTATTGTTGTTGTTGCGCAGAAAATGTAAGTATTCTTTTCATACTCGGTTCATCGTTAGTAAATTTTGAAAGCCACGCGAGCAACCTCATGTTGAAGCCTCTCTCCGGGGCAAGATGGTCCAGCAGAGCGGATACTACTCGTCCTTTCTGGAATCATGTTGATGAAAAGAGCGTTACGTGGTAGTGAACATAAATAACATAGAAACAATACTTTGAAAGATGAAACTGACTTTTATTGGGCGAACATCTGGCCACAAAACAGGCTACACTTAAGCACGGCGATAGCGACGAACACAGTCGGCGATCGTCGTAATCTCATCTACGGGTCAAGCGAGTCGGATTTTGTACATCAGTCATCGAAGGTTCCATAGTGATCGCTGGCGCCTGCGTGTCTTCCAGAAAGTTCAACATTCGCGTCACGCGATGGAATCAGATTACGTAAGGTTCGGTGACAACAGACAGCGGATAGACCTATCGATAACTTTCAAGAAACTTCCGATGCATGCAGGCGCGTCCTGCGCTGTGCGATAACATTTGTTAGGCTGTGAAACGTGGTCACCCGATAAAGAGATAAAGAGAGGTAAAAAAAAACCTAAAGAAAACTGTTTTGTTGACGCCGCCCGCTACGGAGATAGTTGAAGATACACGGCCGTCTCAGTTGACCACGCGGGAACAATCAACGCAGCCTCAGTTGAATGCACCTCCTCAGGGGTGGCCGAGCACGTTGTCATAGGCATCACGTTACTTGACAGACAACGCCCAAACGTTTTTAGATACTCCCCAGCCGCCGTCCGAGCCTCCATCAGCAAGGAAGCCCACTGTATTCTCAAGGGCAAAGTGATCACCCCACATACGCAAACGTGGTTTCCAGCACATATGGGGTCCTCTGAAGAGGGGCTCACCAACCTAAATGAGCTCGTCCACTCCAAAGCACGGCGTCTCATATTCAGTGCCCACGGAGGATCCCCCCAGCCCACGTTACGGTACAATAGAGATTGTCCCACCACGTACAACGAGGCCATGCAACACTTTTACCTTAGTGGGAGTGTCTATCCGCTCCCACACAAGGAACTGACAAAAACGCAGATAATAATCCTGAGACTTTTGCAGACGCGGATATTACCTCAACCAATTTTCGTTACATTCGACCTATCCAGACAGGTATACTAGCAATACCTGCCCTCAGTGCGGCGATTCAGCTAACTTAGAAGACGTGCTCTGGCTATGCCCATCGTTTCGAGGCCCAGATTAAGCATACCAGTCAAGCTAGAATACCTCACTGCGAAGCCCTGACTACGGGGACCAAATCTAGTCCGTCAAGAAAGCCCACGATGCGGCAGCCAGCCTCGGCCTGCCCGTCCCAACGTGGGAACGGCCCGCTGCGTAATAATCGCGTATCCCAGGACACCCAATAAAGTTTTTCCGTTCATCCATCTATCCATGAAAAAGTTCTAATTATTGTGCACCGTCGTGATTTGGTTCATAATACTCAAGCTATAGGTTTAGTTAGCATGGTACTTCAGAGCCTAAATTGGCTCTGCCGTGAAAAGCGTACGTTGTTTTGTATGAGGTACCAATCTGACGAAGGCTTCTACGAGGCACTGGGAGAAGCAAGGGAGCTGGCATCGAAACTGGAAGTTGACCTCCGTTTCCCGAGCGCGTCCTCTGTTCGTCTTTAAAAAAAAGTTGAGACAGTTTCCATGTGGAGGACACGGTGCATCTCTAGCTGACTTGGAAATTAAATTCCTCATGGGATTCTTATACTCTATTTCGGAGGCGGGAATTAACTCTGCGACAGCTAGGTATGAGCAGACAGAAGAACACAACACCCGAAGCAAGGCTCGCCTCCTCCGAACTTAGATGCTGTCGACCCAGTGAAAGCAGCTCCTCCATTAGAATCAGCAGAGCGCAAGAAAACGTACGCGATTGTGGCTAATGGTCTACAGGAGATAAAAGGCAAACCAAGCAGGAAAGACAGCCGAGGAAAGACGTGGCCAAGTGTTGTCGACCGCCATAATGAGTCTCAGCAGGCATTCGCCCCTTTGAGAACACAAGCACCTGCGCATCTCCCACGTGAAGCGGAATCATCTGAGCAGCATATGGTGACGCCTGTGCTCTTTGTTGCGTTAAAAGCTATACTGCAGGCCTTTTCTATGGCAAACAACCTTACAGAGGTGAGCGCTGTTCTTTCGTTAGAACCGCTAGTACTACAAAAGTATCTTACAACAGCATAATGGTTCTCCAGATGTATAACTGTTTTCGAAACACAACCCTATTTCAATGGAATGCAAATGACATTCCATCTAGGAGTGCAGACTTCAGGAAGCTTGTTTCGCAATACACGTTCCCCGTTGTGTGCCTTGACGAAGCCGGTGTAGACCGTAATTTCCGTCTCTCGAACTACGTAACAATACTCATCTTCATGAACTCCGAACCCTAGCCGAACTATGTTATGCGTCAGACGCGATCTACCTCCCTGTCTTCTCTTCTCCTCGGATTCTGATGCGCCTGAGTTCGTAGCCTGTAATGTTCGTTTTATAAAGCTGCTAGTGAACACTGTTTGTGTTTACATGCAACCAGCATCGCGCATTACTGAGTCAACTTTCATGCATTTGTTTCAAAGAATCCAAGGAGCACTCCTATTCTGCGGGGACTTCAATGCTCATAACGTTACCTGGGGCAGTGGTCACACTGATTCTAGAGGCAGGTCTTTAGAAAAGGCTATATACTCATGCGGCCTTGTGCTTAATGATGGATCGATTACATTTTTAAGAGTCTATAATTACGCTAGTTGTCTTTATCTTACTATAGCTTCCCCTGACCTTACGCGCGGTATTAGATGGTGCACAGATTACGAGACACGCGGTAGTGACCACTACCCAATTCCCATACCGCATCCCCTTATGCATCCGGCAAGATCGCCCAGGGTAACTAAACTTACTAATTGGCAACTATGTCGAGAATATAATTCTGTGGCACTGAACCAAGTAAATGTCATCGGTACTAAGTAATTACTCCAAGGCTACGCGATACACAACTGTTCCGGAAGGCCAATACAGCGTCGACGGAGACTATGAGCGACTCCGAGCCGTTAGACGGAGAGCAGAGCGTCGGCTTCGTCGTTCCGGACGGCTTGAAGATCGCCAAGAAAGTCAAGCTGCACACAGAAAATTTAACCGGGACATGCAAAAACTGGGGCAGCAACGGTGGCGTGAGTTCTGTACGTCACTTACCCCCTTCACTCCCTTGCCGAAAATCTGGATATTAATAAACGCCCTAGGCCATCCAGTATCACGATGCAGTCCCTTCAAAAGCCTTGCTACAGCTCTTGGCTTATCTGAACGCGAAATTAAAAACACGTTCTGCGTAACACTAGTAAATTTCACAAGTCCTGTATCAATTCAAGATCAATTTATCTTTTCGGTGCCGCAACAGATTGAAAATGCTTGCAATTTACCTTGCCCAGTTGGATACTCTGTCCGCTCTAAAACAACTGCAGCACGCTCTCTCGAAGACACGCCAAAGAACAGCGATTGGTCCTGATATCTCTTATTGTACCTTGAAAAACCTTGGCCCAACAGGCACGTCCACTCTCCTACACGTCTTCAACAAGATGTGGGAGGAAGCACATGTTCCTGTGAGTTGGAGGATCGCTAACGCAGTCCAGTTGCTAAAACCTGGCAAAACGCCACTGCCTCTTGACTCCTTCCGTCCTGTTAGTTTAACGAGCTGTGTTTCAAAGGTCATGGAAAAAATGATCGATATTAGACTTCAATGTTGGATAGAAGCCAGCAGTTGTCTACCAGATCAAATGGCTGGCTTCAGAAAGCGTAAATGTACAATGGACTGCATCTTTGACTCGGTAACGTTTGTTGGCCACGAGATTAGCTGTGGGAACATTGCTGTTGCTGTGTTTATTGATATTAAGAAGGCCTTTGACTCGGTCAGTCACTTTCATGTTCTACTTGGACTCTCAATTCAGAGAGCCTGGCCGAATTCTCAACTGGAACGCTAACTTGTTGAAAGATAAAAGATATATATAAATACAAATGACGGACAAAGCGACGCATACACCGTAAACAAAGGAGTTCCGCAAGGAAGTTCATTAGGTCCACTTCTCTTCAATGCCGGAATATCAGGTTTACCAGTAGTACTTCCAGTAGACATAAACATATATATGTATGCTGATGACATCTGCATATGGACATCGATCAAGTCTCTGCAGAGTTTGTCACGCATCGGCTGCAGGAAGCTTTCAACGCAATAGGTGGTTATTTAAGAGAGCGGGGCCTGAAGATATCTTATGCCAAATCAGCGGTTTTCCCTTTCACAAGAAAAAAGGTTAGAAATTTTGGTCTTTCAACAAACGGCCATAAGATCGAGCTGGTTCGGAAACATCGTTTTCTCAGCGTAATTTTAGACCACCAGCTTTGATGGACTCATCATTTGAGCGCCCAAGGCCAAATTAGTTGTGTTGTAGATCTTCTCCTCAGAATCGCAGGCACGAAATTGGGTGGAAAAACTGCATCCCTGCTTCACGTCCACTCAGCACTTGTGCGTCAGAGAATTGCTTACTGCGCCCCTATATTGCACAAATTATCTGTGACATCCCTCCATCGGCTACAGCTGTAGCAGGCTCGGAGTTTACGAGTGTGCCTAGGAGTCCCGCAAGCTACGTCCAGTCACCTCACTATTGCAAAAGCGAGGGAACCGCATTTCGCGATGATTCGCCGCCTGGAAACATGCCGACCACTCTTCAGAATTTTTACTCAGCATTCTGCACACCCCCTTCTCTCTCTGACAGAGAATCGTCCGAGTGCACAGATGCACGCCATGTTTCAAGAGCCTAAATCACGTCTCCCACGATCACTTCTTCGGCACTCAGACATCTGCTACCCACAATGCATGGCTTCTGCAAGTGCCAGAAATAGAAACTTCAATCGAAGGGCTTAAAAATAAATGTGACGTTTCCACACTACCAGCAAAACAATTAGCGTTACATCCCCTATTTGTCAAGTACCAGGAATCTATTCGCATCTACACGGACGGTTCTGTAATCGAAGAAAGTGCGACTGCAGCTTATGTTATACCGTCTTTAGAGGTAGAGTACGCTTTTCGACTAGGACGCACGTCGTCACCATCAATACTGGAATTAGTGGCAATTCTCCAAGCCACTCATTTTATCGAAACATATGAGGCACCAACAAAGTGGGTAATTTGGACGGACTCCTTGTCGGCTTTAGCATGTCTTGAAAATATTGATGGCAGCCAACCACACGCACAAATAACATACGCAGTACTGAACAGGTTAACTCAGGCTAATGAAAGGAAACATGAAGTGATATTGCAGTGGGTCCCGGGCCATGCTGGTATAGCAGGCAACGAACTAGCAGACTCGTTGGCAAAATCGGCCCATAAAGATGCAGAAATTTTACTCATCCTCTTTATCACCAATGGACACAAAACGGATATTGAGAGTACTAAAGAAATACTTGTGTATGTCAACATGGTTTCAGAAAAACACTAAGGAATCAATTCTTTAGGAAGTGGACCCTCAACTCAAATACCAGCTGGATGTACAACTTTCTAAAAGTACCGAGACACTCATTCATCGACTGTTCCTTGGTACAGCATACACCAAACATTTCCTATATCGCATCAAACGGGTTCCTTCCCCGGCTTGCTCCTGTGGCCACGACGATGAGGATGTTCGCCATCTACTCTTGGAATGGCCCATATAAGAGATGCAAAGAAGGCAGCTAGAACGAGAGCTACACTCCATCGATCCACACCAGCCTTTCTCACTCACGAAATTGCTGGGCTCATGGCCATCGAAAATAGCCCAGCGAAAAGCATTGAACGCACTTGAACATTTGTATGAAGAAACAGGCATCCTTAACAAGTACTTGTATTGCACTGAATAATCACACGATGTTACTATAACGTTCTTCTATTATTTGTAATTATTAGTGCTTGTATATTACATGTTATATAACGAAGAAGACTAGCCTGCCTGCGCCACAGCACTATCGCTAGCGGCATGAGTTCGTGGTTGCTGTCTTTTGCCGAACGCTTGGGACGGCTACCCGTTCGCGCCTGTTGCTAATATATCTCTTAGCAAGTGGTGGAAGTGCGGGGTAAGGTCCGGGTCGCGGTTGAGGATTCGGAAAATGCTGTCGGTCGTGAAGCGGCATAGATGGCGGCAAAAATGTCGGTGGTCGATGCATAGAGGGCGGCAGGGGCGTTTGTGGACGAGATCGGGAAACTGCTTCAGCGTAAGTGAGAGGAGCCGTGATTGCTTTCTGCTCAGCGGCTGGAGGAACTGCTTGAGATACTTGCTCTTGAATGAAATCGCGGATCGTAGGATGCAAAGCAGGTGGTGGTTCCTGGACAGAAGATATCAAAGATAGCTGGCGGGCGACCTCTGCGCGAACGAATTCCTGAATTTTTTCGAAGAGAGCAGCATGGTTGTCGTCGACTTCAAGGCTTGACAGAGAGTCGGCGGGCGGGGTGGGACGTCGGGTGTGAAGCCGTTGCCTGCGCAACTCGTCGTAACTCTGGCACAATTCTATCACTTCCGCGACAGTGTGAGGACTCTTCGATAATAACATTTGAAACGCGTCGTCCTGAATACCCTTCATTATATGTTTGATCTTCTCCTCTTCTGACATCGACGCATTCACCCGTTTGCAAAGGTCGACAATGTCCTCGTGAAGTTCTCTCCGGCCTCTTGGGATCGTGTGCGCAAACGCTGTTCTGCACGAAGCTTTCCTACTGCAGGCCGACCGAAAACTTGGGTAAAGCTGGTCTTGAAGACCAACCACGAAGTTAGGTCGGCTTCATGGTTTAGAAACCATAGTTTCGCAACGTCCGTAAGATAGAATGCGTTGTTTCTTAACTTGGTAACGTCGTACCACTGGTTATGGGCACTCACTCGCTCATAAGACGAGATCCAATCTTCAACGTCTTTTTCATCTGTGCCGGAGAAGATAGGGGGATCCCGCTGACGCAAGGCACCGGCACAAACCAAGGTGGCTGGTGCCGTTGGAGGAGCTGCAGGAGTGCGTGCGTCGTCGGGCATGATGGGGGGTAGAGTGCGACTCCGAAGTTCCAGGGTGGTCGAAACCCAGCACGGCCACCACTTGCTGTGATGACGCCTTCACGAAATTACGCCGCCTGCTAACCTCGCCACCTATACTCCGCCACTTCGATCCTGCAGCCCCCACAGAGGTCCACACCGATGCCAGCGGCGTCGGACTTGGCGCCGTACTCGCGCAACGAAAAGCGGGGTTTGATGAATATGTCGTTGCCTACGCGAGCCGAACTCTGACAAAGGCCGAGGCTAATTACTCTGTTACAGAGAAAGAGTGTTTAGCCATTATTTGGGCCCTTGGAAACTTCCGTCCTTATTTGTATGGTCACCCTTTCGATGTCGTCACTGACCATCACGCCCTTTGTTGGCTGTCTACCCTTAAGGACCCATCTGGCCGACTTGCTCGCTGGGCCCTTAAGCTACAGGAGTACGACATCCGCGTTCTCTACCGTTCTGGCCGCAAACACACGGACGCTGTCGCCCTTTCTCGCTCACCGGTCTCCGCTGACTGCGCTTGCCTATTCGCACTTGAGCCCACACTTCCATCACATGCACTGCGCAACATGCCGTCGGAGCAGCGCAAGGATCCCTGGATCAGTGCTCTCATCGGCATCCTTTCTGATCCATCCACCTCTTCACCATCTCGCGCTCTTCGCCGCCAGGCTACCCCCTTCTGCATTCGCGACGGCCTTTTTTATCGTCGTAATTACCTCTCTGACGGTCGCAAGTGGCTTCTCGTGATACCCCGCCATCTCCGTGACCTTATCTGCGACGCTTTCCACGCAGACCCTCAGTGCGCACATGCCGGCCTCTTCAAGACCTATGCTCGACTACGCGCCTGATTTTATTGGCGCGGCATGTATAACTACGTCAGAAAGTTCATTCGCTCCTGCGCTCAGTGCCAACGCCGAAAATTACCTCCCGGACAAGTCAACCCGTCACAACCCCTTCCCTGCCCTAGTCGGCCCTTTGATCGTGTTGGTATAGACATCTATGGACCGCTACCCTCCACTCCAGCAGGCAACCGCTGGATTATTGTTGCAGTGGATCACTTGACCCGCTATGCTGAAACAGCTGTTCTGCCGACGGCCACCGCCCGCGACGTTGCATCGTTTCTGTTACGACATTTCGTTCTTCGCCACGGGGCCCCTCGCGAACTTCTGAGCGTAGAGGCCGTGCCTTTCTTTCCGATGCTTTGAAGGCACTACTCGACGAATGCCGAATCGTTCACCGCACCAGTACAGCGTACCATCCACAAACTAACGGCATGACCGAGCGCTTCAACAGTACTCTTGGCGATATGCTCTCCACGTACGTCGCCTCATATCATTCAAACTGGGACCAAGTTCTCCCTTTCGTGACGTATGCGTACAATACTGCGGCCCAAGCAACTACTGGTTTTTCCCCTTACTTTCTCCTATACGGACGAGAACCTTCTACTACGCTCGATACCATCCTTTCATATACACCTGACGCATCCGAAAGTATTCCGCTATCTGAAGCTGCTCGTCATGCCGAGGAATGCCGCCAGCTTGCCCGCTCTTTTGCCACCGAGGACCAGTGGCAGCAGCAATCCCGTCAACCTGCCGGCCGTTCTGCACCAACTTTTTCGCCTGGCTCTCTCGTATGGCTTCGGGTACCCGCTACTACACCCGGCTTCTCCTCAAAACTTGTCGCAAAATACCTAGGACCCTACCGCGTTCTGGAGCAAACGTCCTCTGTCAATTACATCGTAGAGCCCCTCACGCCATCGACGGACCTACGCTATCGCGGCCGCGAACTTGTCCACGTCTCTCGCATTAAGCCGTACTACGACATAATAGTAGTCTCGTCGCCTTAAGCCGCCAGGATGGCGCCTTTTTCTGCGGAGGGCGATTGCAACGAAGAATAGTAGCCTGCCTGCGCCACAGCACCATCGCTATCGGCATGAGCTCGTGGTTGCTGTCTTTCGCCGAACGCTTGTGACGGCTACCCGTTCGCGCCCGTTGCTAATAAATCTCTTAGCAGTTATACTATTTTTTTTTTGTATTCTGTGCGTGAATTATTTTAACACTGTGTGTCATTCCTCACCTGTTTATATGCTCATCGAAGTCTACATCGCGGCTGTTCGTGTGTGTTTGTGACTTTGTTTACGAACTCATTTTGGTGCAACTTGCGTTTGACTTTTATTTTGTTATGTTCATGGGCGCATAGGATTGTTCTGTGGATTTCTGACCGTATGAAGTGATTCCTTCTTGTTTTCCGAGATATTTTTTATATTGTTGTTTCCGCTATGAGAAAAGGAGTCTCTTTTGTTTATTTCTTTTATTTTCACTTCACTAAAAGAAACAGGCTCTCACTGCTCGTAAACAACACCAAGAAGTGATCTTGGCGTTGTATTTGAAACGTGACGGGCTTCTAGCTGATGAGGACGGGCCAAATGATATCAATAGATCAGAACTTTGTGACGAGGTTACCGCGCTTTCTAGGATCATTAAACAAGGCATGTCAGTCACCTAAGTACTCGATGACATCGTAAAATATGACTTTGCTACGAATGTCACCCTCACACTCCGAGTCCTGTTAACTTTGCCAATCAGTCACGTCTGTAGAAAAGAGCTTCTCAAAGCTAAAAATTATAAAAAGCTGCTTCCGTTCAGCAATGTCGCAGGAGAAATTAATGGACTTTGCAATGGTATCAGTGGAGCAGGGGCTTTTGGCTGAAATAGGCTTTTCCGAGACCCAGGAAGACTTTGTTTCTGCAAAAGTCCGCAAAGTTCATTTTCTTTGAACATCCTGTGGCTGGCCCCGAATTGAACTGTTTACAGCGCATCCATATAAACACGTGCATGTTAAACTTCAAGTCTGGTCTTTTATCGTTGTCGTCGAAACTTGCAACGTGTTTATTGATTTGTATAACCTGATATTCTATTGTTATATTCTTTTGAATTTTGTATTATGCAACGTTTGAGCCTTGATGTTGATGCCTAATATTATTACTGTTCTATATCCACTTTCGCCATTCCCGCATGCTTTTTCATAGTAGGTTTGCTGAAGACGTTTTTTTATATATTGTTTCGTTGTTTCAAAGCCTATACAGTATTTCTGTTATGCGCAAACTGGATTTATTTTTCATTTTTAGTTGCATGACCATTCATATGCCTAAATGTTCACGGAAAAACGAAATGGTACGAGAACTATGTGTGCAATGTTTATCCGACCAAATCTACTAATGTGCCAAAAAGTGGCATTTGTATTTTGCGATATACCGGCATAGCTTCAGTGCCAAAGTGTAGAGTGTCGCATTAATGTGGTTTTGCCTTTGGCGGCAAAATATCTTGAAACGCCTCTGCTGACGTTGTGCCCAAACATAGAGACGCAAGTTTAGTTGCGCGATGTCTGACGTCATGGTTAGGTATAAATTACACTGGTTGGGCTTTTACACAATTGTCCAGTACTTTCACAGAGGATCTCTTTCTTTACGTTGACCCCGACGAAGAGCGGCAGGCCAGAGGAGCAGTGCGCCAAAATGTCTGCAGCAGAGCGATCGCGTCATGGCTCACGAACTCGCGAATTGGCAGATTGCGTGGAGGGGGAAAGAAAGTGAGTGGAGGGGCTCGAGTACTGACGCTGTATCTTGTACTCGCCTAGTAAACGTTGCATAAATGCACTACAAATCTCTTGCACTTCTTCGAGCTTTCTTGCTTTTAAACGGTCAAGTAATTTCTTTCCTAGTCGAAACATTTGACAGCAAGATTTTTTGGGGTAACGCCAGAGTTCTTTATGTTTTCTTTTTGTATTTCAGGACACCTTCTTGTCGCGACATCAGAAGATTCTTTATTGTAGTTCGCTCCTCTGTCCTTTCATGCTGACACTTGCTATATTGTCGCGTTTGCGCAGGGTTTGTTGCCGGACTGACATGCTGTTGTCCCGTAAATTTCAGCCACTACTAATCATCACACTTAAAAAACGAACACTGCTCGCGATTAGGGGAATCATCGGCTGTCATTTCCAACTGGCTTACGACAAATGAATGCTAACAAAAAATACTTTATTAAACGCCTTCTCTCGGAATAAACTAAAGAAGATGTTTTGCCGCCTGTCTGGTTAAGGGAAAGCAGTTGCGTGCCTTTGTGACACCGGCGTCAAGAAAAAATGTATTCCAATACAGTTAAAGCTCGATCTAACGAAGCCAGGTTTTAAGGAGTTCCCCATCTAACGAAGAAATTTACATTCCCCGGCAGGTACCTATAGGGCTCAATGTTATCATCAACCCGAATTAACGAGGGAAACATCGTCGAACTTGATTTTCCTGAAATAATGAGTAAAAAAGCGGTGACTTGTTTTCAATTTTGACACAGACGGTTTCCACTTCGAGCGTGCACTCTAAAGCTATCGCATTAAAACACCTAGGCGCCATGGTCACATCGCTAGCTTCATTTTGACGAGGCTGCACGCCGCGCCCATGCAAGAGCCGACTTAACATTGCCTCGGCAGTGGCGGCGGTGATTGCTTTCATTATTTCATGGTTATGCGACAGTCGGCTGGATGCGCGGCGAATACAATGCCGTGGTAGCCTTTGCGTGTCGCTACGTTACAATTTTAGATTTCGAAGGAACGAAAAAGTCCTTTTTCCATTTTAAGAAATTCGCGATTTAACGAAGCAATCCGAGCGTGGTCATCACTTCGTTAAATCGAGTTTCAAGTGTAGGTTCAAAGCGAGAAATGCTAATCGGCGAAGACGCCCAACAATTTTCGACACACCCAAATAAGTTCCCTCGGGAACATTACAATAGCTGGTGCCAAAGCCCTCTTACCGGTGTATCCTGTCAGCGCCATGGTCTCCGAGACTGAAGGGAAGAAAAGAAGCATGAAAATATTGATGAGATCCTAATTGGCTTAAAGGCACGTGCAGGGTGTTTCCCGTAACTTGAGCCGTAATTTGAACATATCGAAATGCCACGTAGCTGGACCGAACCAAAGTAATGTTGTTTGCCTACACCTGGATATGCTGAAATTATTTTTTGCAATCCACCTAATTATATAATTAGTTTTAACGATTCATCAACTTTTCAATTATTCTCATTTGATGAAAAGTGTCAATGAGAAAATTGTAGAGCAACATGATAAGCTCCCGATACAGCTTTCTGTTGCTCAGTACGTGCTACATAAAATTCTTTTTCCGAGCATGAAATAATTCCGCTAATACACGCAATGTGCCTCGAGCAGCCAGTCGTGCGGCAATTTTGCGTGTATTCGTGAAACCAACTTTTATGTAGCACGTATTCAGAAACAGATAGCTGTATCTGCAGTTTCTCATGTTGCTCTACAATTTTCTGATTGACATTTTTCATATAATTATAGTAAGTAAAAAGTATGTTAATTAAATCTGACTAATTATTTAATAAGGCGCAATGAAAAAAAATAATCTGAGTATCACCAAGCGACGCAAACAACATTACCTTACTTCGGTCCAGCTACATGGTATTAGCATATTTTTACAGTTTGGCTCAAGATACGTGAAACACCCTACATAAGTTGTGTTTGTAATCAACTATTCATCAGATAATTCACCATGACTGTCTGGGGTTCGGAGCGGGAATTACGATTAATGCATGCCTACAGAGCTCCCCGTCACTTCATTATTGAGGTTTCACAGCGTCACCGCCCTTTTAAACAATAAATTCATCATATGTACCGGCAGTATGTGAAGCCTGCACTGGCTAACTATTTGCGTTGAGCAATGCAGAGGGCGCACTCACTCATGTAAGACGTGTACATTTACAGCTGTAAAAGAAGCTAGCTTGACTCGCACTTATAAAAAAGAACGCACATAATACGCCACATGGAGACAACTGCGCATCAATACACTTTCTTGACTGATGTTTTGCGCCTAACATGTTGCACGCAGAACTGATCACTATAGCTCAGTTGATTGTACAAGATAGCTGAAGTGTATGAAGTAGCAATGATCGGTTAGACTTCTACTTTTTGCAAAGAACACTGAGAACAGGAGAAAGGCCAAGTGGTCGACAGAGTCGCATTAACTGTGGCTTATTCGAAGTGACGTATACAGGATGTCCCTGTTAAATTTAGCCAAGATTTAAAAGGACCCTAAACCACCCCTCGGGCTTGGTGAAGTAACATAGTCCGCCTTAAAGAAGACAAGCTTCTACTTGTCAAAACGCTGGCTCCTGCTTTCAGCTTGTTCTTTTTTTGCGGATCGTCTTAAATTTCCATCTCCCGCCTTCCCTATGTTTAGCCAATTTTTTTGTGTCGTACGCGGTGCATGGAGCTCGCAAGCGGATCGCGAAGTCACCTTTCTACCAAACGCCCTCTTCTCAACAGAAGGCCCCGTCCTCACTCTCTTCAGGACGCTTTATTTCGTCATCGGACGCTCTGTTTTGTCATTCCTTTTGACATCTGCTATTGACCGATAGCTGACATCAAACTGCGGTCGGCTACATGGCGTAGATACCGCGGCCGCTGCGGGCTGCTGCTGCGAGTCCATTGGCTAAGCGCACTGCGGCTCCTTGAGCACAGCCGCGTTTGGCTTACGTTTATAGCGCCGTAAGCACCAAAGGCGGAAGTCGTGGCGTCTACGTCAACATCCAAAACGAAACTTGAACTGCGCGCCACGGCGACACTTAAAAGGCGGAGCGTTTTAGGCCACGCCACGCCGCACCGTAGCCTCCGGAGTGCAAGGCATTGTAGAAACGAACGAGAGCACAGCGGATGCCGGGTTTGATTGCGAAAACCCCCGCTTCTGCTGAACGCATTGAAGCACTTTATTGCGGCAAAGTATTTCTGAAATAGCCTTTATTCTTCACTTCAAATGCCTTTCTTCACTTCTATAAAAAGTGGTTCAGGGCCCCTTTAATAAGATGCCGATGAGCTACAGGAGGGCACGAATGAAAGCATTTTGATCGTCTTTTTACTCAAAAAATCACACACTTCTTGCATTACGCTGAGTTGCATAACTAGTGAAAATTATTTAAAATTTCTGAGATATGAAATGTTATGAAACGCACCCAAGGAGAAAGTTCTAAAGCGTCCCTGGAAACGTTCCGATTCAGTAGCATTTACATGTCTATTGTGGACTCACTCTTTCGGCATCATAAAGAAAGACTGCGAAATATGAAAACAGCCCAAGTAACTGGCCACTGCGATCGAGTTGCTTGAACTACGAAATAGCTGCGGGCAGAATCTCCCTTGTGTCTGTTACTTCTACAGCTTGCGTGTATGTGAATATTTTCGACAAAAATTTGCGTAGCTTGGTAAAGCTTAAAGAAGCTCGCCGTCGCTCTCTCTTTCCCCTCTCTCTCTCTCTCTCTCTCTCTCTCTATATATATATATATATATATATATATATATATACATATATATATATATATATATATATATACATACACACACACAGGGTGTTTCAGCTAACTTGGACCAAGATTTTAAAAATACCCAAGAGATCTAGAGAAATCGTACCGACTACATAGTAGCCGCAGTAGTGTGTACTTACGGCCAGCATTTTTTTCATCACGAAGTATTAATTATTTATTTTTAATTAGGGAGCTTTTTAATTATTGCTTGAATCGCAAACATATCAACTGCAAAGTTGTAGCGCACCCTAAATAACCTCCGAATAAAGCATTCATATCGTGCTGAAGTGGTCCTGGTTGTTTCTTCCGAGAAAAAACAAAAGCCCGCGAAATACGCGAAATCCGAAATAGTTGCGCACTCGCACGCCGCTACTCAAGCGCCTACAAGCAACCATTGAAAGGTATACGGCTGCATTCTCTTATCGCCGCATCGTACAAGGCGTGTTCCCTTGATGCCGCGACCATCAAAGCGTCAAGCCCTGTATCGATCTGCCGCCGCTAGTCAAGCCGTGTATCCCTGGCTATTCGCTTGGGAGCGCTTGAGCAGCGGCGCGCGAGCGCCTATCTATTTCATACTTTGGATGTTTCGCGCGCTTTTATTTTTCTCGGAAAAACCAATGAGGCAAAGCTGAGCACTAAACAAATGCTTGACTCGGCGGTTACTTGAGGTGCCCTACAACTTTGTAATAGATATGTTTACAATCCAAGCAATAATTAAAAAGTTCACAATTTAAAAGTAGTTAAGCGATACTTCGTAATGAAAAAAATACTGGCCGTAAATAGATACGACCACGGCTACTATGCAGTTTGTACGATTTCTCTAGAGCTCTTTGGTATTTTTAAGATCTTGGTCCAAGTTAGCTGGGACACCCTGTATATTGTGAGCATTATTCATATGCTTCATATTTTCATCTATACATACATACTAATCATCACCGTTTGGGGCCTGGGGTGGGGCTCTCACTCGGAAGCATAAAGAAGGGTCTGGCTGCCTAAACCTCGTCTCACAAGATATATATATATATATATATATATATAGAGAGAGAGAGAGAGAGAGAGAGAGATACTTTCTTCTTCAACCAAATTCTTCCCTTCGCTTTCTCCCTCGAGAAGTCCACCAATACTTGACCTCAGAGTCTCGGCCCATTGGCCAAGAATCTTTGGTTCCCTGTAGTTTTTAATCGGTGCGCACTTGTTCGGCTGCTCTGCCTGCGGAGCGTAAATGGGCCGGGAGCACTAAAACCTACCGTGCGCGTTCTGACGTCATGATTAAGTGTTAGGCCGAATCATTTGGCTTCAGTCGCGTTGCGCATCGTTCCCTCTTAGGGTGATATTCTGGACATCGTCGATTCCTTCCATATTGTTGAATGTTTCCCTTGTCAGCCCTAATTGCTCAGAGTTCGGCTGTGGCGTCGTCACTGATTGTGTCAAATGCCACCATACGGAATTTCAGAATGTCCAGAATGGCCCCCTTAGTTCTTTCCTTCCTCTTGGGCAAAATGTGACATACATCAAGGTGTCCAATAGTGATCCTAGGGTCTGTGGTTGCTTTGGCACCCGCGAATCGTCACCACTAAGTATGCTTAACGCAACTTGCTAGGGTGATGGCTTGGAGTAATGAACTTCTGCACGCACAGCGCACACAGTGATGAGATGCGAAAGAAAGAACGACCCTCACACAACTGACACACAACTAAAGGATTTATGTGCACTTCGCTTAAAGCGAACATGCCCAGTCGTATCTTTAAAAGAAGCACAAAGAAAACAAACGAGAATTGACATATGAAGTGTAACATATAGTGAAGTCACGTGTAGTGCCAATAATTTCTTTACTTCAGTCAGCGCTGTATCTGCATGCCATTTGTTGTGTCGTGCTTTCCTCTGGTGTCATAAGTAGCACTCGCTACCATTGTTATTTTCAATGTCGGCATGATGGGGCCACGACCTCCATGTCTGCGCGTTTGTATGAATTCAAAAGGCTAGTGAGGTGTGATCACGCCACCTGTGTACCCCCAATGGCATGATGCAACCTGTCCTTGAAATGATATTTAGGCCGAATAAACGCCACGTTGACCAGAACCTCTCACACGGAAGAAGCGCGTCTCCGCCAACCTCACTGCGTCGTCTTCCCAGACGCTATATGCCCCTCCGTCGGCCAGCTTCGGGTGCGACGCTATACCATTCTTGATCTTCTTGCTCGTCCTTCTGTGCGTTGTGCGCATAAGTTTAACACGAGTCACAGTGATGATCGGGGTATCACAAAGGTTTTTGACAACCGCCACACATGCCCTTCACGGCCATGATACTCTCTGAGAATAATTTTCGTTTGTAGTGCTGTTGTTTGCGAAGAATCCCCGCGTATATGCAAAGTCGTGCTTCGGCCGCCAGCGCGTGAGCCTGTACAGTGGCATACGCGAGGACACACGCTGAACAAGAGCGAAAACAGATCGGCTCTGCCTGCTCATTCCCCGAAGTGCAACATCGCGCTTTACGATTTCTTCGCTCTGTTCGCTTGAACAAACGTAAAATGGCGCTGACTGTAAATTGCGGCGAAACGAAACCTGTAAGAGGCAGCACTTCTCGCCACGTCACAAATGCGAGAGCAGTCAAACACGCATACCGGGTCGCGGCCGTTGCGCTGTAGCCGGGGCCATGCCGGGCATCGGCGCGGGCGGCGCTTGACGCGGTGCAGCCAACGTCGGTCTCACTACTAACGGATTATTCATGCTGGTGTGAAGCCCTTGAGCACTTCCAATTGACCGGTTTGTGGTTGTCTTTGCGAAAAGTGACCGACGCCCACTATAAGGAAGTGGCTGAAAATGAAGTTTAGCATGCGAAAGCAAATACAAAAGAAAATGTCAGAAGAGATGCTTTAAAAACTAAATGCAAAGTCCAATTATGCAAACTCCCTAGACAAACTCAAAGTACCAAGCAAAAATGAGTTTTGTTGCTTAAGTGAATTCACCTGATTTAATTCTTTAGCTCGACTGCAGGCTCCACTGCTGTCCTGTCGACCACACTCCCTCCCGTACTATAATTTAGTATTTGACTCGAAGCAACAGGCCTATCTGCTCGCAGAGGCGTCGGTGGCACTGCAGTCACCTTGGGACCCAACGTATCAATGGCGCCATCGTCAAACTGTCGTCTCTCGAGTTCACAACGGCGCACTTGTTAACCCAAGAAGCAGCGGCAGACCATCTACAGCTACGATTTCTCCGGTCGTCTCGACGACGACACCACCCATGATTCTATCAGTCATGGTTACCATGTCCACTAGCGGTCATCGGAAGGCGTGTGCCCTCCCGTCTCGCCGCTGAACGCGTTCCCCTTCGTACGCAGGCAATCGCAGCCAGACTGATGAGAGGACGCTTTCATTGATTTGTCTGTTATACTATTATTTTTATGTAATTAGTATTATTCTTTTCTGAGAGTACCACAAATCTTCGTCAATCTCCCAGAGTGGGTTGGTGCCACCGCCCGTACGGGCATCACCATCGTCAACTTCCTCGTTGTTTAAGTATCGCTTTATAAATCTAACGCCAAAGTTTGACAGGATATCTCCAAGTTATAGTTAGTTGATAAGATCATCTGTCTGATCGGTTTACTTTTCGACAAAAAACCTTTATAATGCTCAAGCAGCTAATCGTTATGCGCTCTGTCGCTCTATATGTGGTATCGTTACAAAGGCCGTTGAGCAACGGCAATGTGCATTTTACCTCAATGTATGCGCTATCACGGGCCTCAGCCTCTACCACACTTGATAAGCGGTGCTAGAGCGAAGTGATTGCTAGCAGCTTTTGCAAGGCTCGGTCAGCCTGCAGCTAGCAACATCACTCCTCCTGCTCCTCCTCCGTCTCCAAATTCATACTAATGGGCAGTGGAGCACACCATCTTTCCTGCTGTGTTTGTGTTCGCTTTATTTTGTTAGTAGATTATGTATAGGAGCAAAACCCAAACTGCCACTCACAACATTTGAAGTGTAAACATTACGCACATACACGCTTTAGAAGCATTGTTTTTCTTCCGAATGCAATCGAACTGTCGAGATACAGCAAATAAATGAATTAAGGTCACACGACTTAGTGGTTATCAGCGACGTATTGAACACTAACTCTCGGCCACGGATGTGCCATAATCAACCGCGAATATGGTGGTGAGTAGGCGTTGATCAGTGACATTACGTGAATTTAGTAACGCATCTGAGATGTTCATACTACGCATCACTTTCTTCGGAGCTGGCGAGCGCAGCGTGGTAAGTTCTTGCGGTCGGTGCCTCGTAGCTGACGTGATTAGGAAGACTGTCAATGCCATCGTCAAAGCGAAAGCCACGACGAGGTAGACGACTACGCATCGGTCCCAAGTGATATCCCGCGCGCGTTTGTCAGACTCTGCTAGATTAATAGGATACTTTTCTTCGGTCGGCTTCGATGACCACCCTAGTGGGTCTGAAGGGCGTGCGTGCACAGGGCTTGCCGGATCTGGTGACAGCGACGGTTGGTGGTGCTGCTGGTGGTCTGGAAATGGCGGACGGTCAAGAGCTGTATAGTACACACTCGGCGGACTCTGGTTGGTGGCGTTCTTCGGTGCTCCAGCTACCTTGGTGGACTGGAGACGTGCCCTGGCCTTCATTCTTCTTTTTCTTTGTCTTCGAATCACGGTGATTGGTGTGTGCGTAGTAGAAGCAGTGATGGCACCAGAGTTTGACCAAGAAATGAGAAGGCGAGGATAGAATGCGAAAACGATTCCTGAAAATTAAAATAAAGCTGTCACAGCTCAGCCGGAGAGGCAAAGCATCGGTAGCGCTGGCAAATTATTATGCACCATAGTTTCACGGGCAGTAAATTTCGCTTAGGCATTCGCTGGTTAAATGAACAACAACGCCCATGAGAATAGTACACTCGATGACAGCGAACACTTGCCGCCACAACGCTGGCGTGACGAGAAGCGCCGGCAGGGAAGAGCGCGCATGTTTGACCTAAAGCTAACGTTTCATGCCGTGGCTCCTCCTGCCACCTCAAATTTGCTGCGTGTCTAAAACGCAGCAGACGAAATGCACTGAAACAATGGGTGCACGGGTGGCTGGCGCGTATGAAGCCACCAGCCTTCTCGGTTCGCCTTTTCGTGCTCGCCCTTCGGCCTGGCACCCGCGACACATGACGTGACAGTGGGCTCAACTACGTAGTTGCCTATACCTAGGCAAATGTAGTTGCCTATACCTAGGCAACTACGTAACCTTCAACGTTGGGCGCGCGGAAAGACAGCGCATGAAATCACCAGCATTTTTTGCTAATATGGGGGCGAGCTCCACCACTGGAAAAGCTGGCGCCACCGTCGGCGTGACGTGGCATAAGGGATCACGTGGGCACAGCGGCCGCGTCGTCTGCTTCGGAAGCGCCTAAGCGAGCTTAAAACGAAGTCCTACCTGCGCTGCGGTTCCAATTAAGTGGTGAGGCTTTCCCGCCTTGGGTGCCTGCTTGACAACATTTGAAATCACTATAATAGGTAGTTGCTGCCTTTGGAGGCGTGCAGCATGGTAGGCTACTGCTCGGTGCCGCAGTGCCAGACGTACGCAACTGAGCTCGGTGTCAGCCTTATTTACGCGTAGCCGCAGCACAAGAACCTCCGTGAAGCTTGGCTCGCGAAACTTAGAACCGGCAAACAGCCATCGGCTACAACTCCGGTATGCAGCAAGCACAAACGCGAGCAATATTTCTGCTACGGCGCCGGGACTGCGATCTTCGGTGAGTAGCAGAAAACGCGCTCTGAGACGTTCGCCCGCGCTTTCTGCACGGCTAATGTCACGACGGTTTGATCTATGAACTTATTGATGCTGGACACTGGTAAGTTCACTGGAATGGAAATTGAGTGCTAAGAAGCACATTAAATAAAGGCATGGCATATGGTCATGTTTGTGTTATGAATTAACGCACTGCATTACGAAAATGAAGCAGTCCGAAATCGCCCGCTAACAGCACATGGTGCGACGCAACTTTAGCAATACTATTGAGACATCCAGAATTTAGAAGAAAAAAATATCGAATCGCCGCGACAGCACATCACAGTCGCCGTAGGCGTCGAAGTCCCTTGTTAAAACGTAATAGTGTTTGAACAGGTCTGATAACGTCCACGCAGTAATGGTTGCTTGTGGACTATTAAATGCTCATATGCTGCGGCCTATAAAGCTCACAGCACGGTGCGAAAACGCTCTCAGTGAAAGCGAAATATTGTGCGCGTGCATGCATGCAGATGCGCAGTCGGTCGCCGCAAGCCCATGTGATCGCTGCATGCATTGAGGCTTCGTTCTGTTATACGCCATTTGGTTATACAGTCCGCCCACTGTAAGAAATTATTTCACATAGTTTGCACTCAGCGATTGCCGACCTTTCAGGAAAGAAACCGGTTCGGGAGACTCCATCGCGGCGACCGGGCGCAGTGGCTTTCACTGTACGTATTCGGTAAAGAGATAATAGCGTCTGTAAACGATTCTGTGCTTTCAGTCTGTCCAAGATTATTATATCGAAAGTAATAAAGTTACCGCGTTTTGAGAGTACTTGCAGAAATGTACAGGAGGGTTGCCGGGTGGTGTTTTTATTAAGCGCCGTAAGCGAAACCTATGAGGAGCCCGCCGCGTGATCCCTCCTACTACGCAAGGGAGGCGCTTCCGACAAATGGCGACTCCGCAAGTCCTCGCCGCCAATAGGGACCGAGGTTAGGTCCTCTGCAACGGTGTGTGAGTCATAAAGAGGGAAAGCTGAGAACCGATCGGACCGATGGCAGAAGCCGAAGAACCTCCATTTTAATTCTTCCATTTACTTTTAATCACGCAGCGCGAGGCACGAAACACACGCGCCGCTATATGAAAGGTGGCCGAGGAAGATGACGATGGCTGCTAGACTCGCCTTCGTTCTAACTATCGTACGTTGTCCCCAACACACAGCGCCTGGGCTGCGTATGCACCCGGTCACACGGCATTGCTCCCGTAATCGCCCAAACCACCTCAATCCGCCCACCGTTCCGCTCACCGCCAGACCCCGCGCACCCTCAAGCAATGTTACCATGGTCGGGTACAGCTTTAGAAGAAAGGGGGCGTTTACTCCTCCAAGGCGGATGCACACGAGCCTCCACCAATGGACGCGCACTCTATACTGACGTCAAGAGCCGGACGGCCGGTGACCCCGTCGATGGAGAAGATGGCCGCCCGAGCTTCGAACTGGGCCGAGGCGCGCCAGTCGTGTGCGTCTGCCCCTCCTCAGAGTAACTTCCCAAACCGTTTGTGGTGGTCTACCATGCGGGAAATATTATTGCGAGCTCACGATGCACCATTTGCGCCACGTGCGTTTATTCTGAGACGTGATTCGGCGACGAAAGATTACAGCGAGCATCGCTGACGCTAAGCTACGCTTCGTCTGAAAACAGGATCCCGTGGCGACACACCGCTACAAACATCCTGCGTGTTTGTTCCACTGTGTTTTGTTTCACTCCCGAATGAGGCTACGACGAGGAAAGTTTACCAAAGTCTGGTGCCTACTGTTAGCGGCGGGTGTGTTCGTGTACTGTGTCGCTGTCTAAGAAAAAGAAGATAACGTGAGAAGGAACGAAAAAAAAAAAACACTACCACATTCTTGAAAATCGGTTTCTGAACGCACAAAATCAAAAAATAAATAAATCTTATGGTATTTAAAACCAACAGTATTTATTTAAAATGATGAATGAAGCATTTTTGTACATTTCCTGCCTCGATCGTCTTCTCGTCCCAGGTTTGTAATGGTTTCAATAAATGCATTGCTTTTTTAAGTACTTGTTAAACAGCAACTCATTCCTTTTAAGCTCGGAAAACGAGCAGTAAATGTGCCGCCTACATGTAAACCAGCGCCAAAACCAAGCCATTGTCCCTGGCAATGAAGCTAAAAAGCAGACGACGCGTAGCGTTGTACTAAACAGGGGGTTATTTTTCTCTCGCGAGCCAGCAATTGCTGTAGCATTTAAATCACGCGAGCTCTACCAAAGCAGCCATCAAAATACAAAAGGATTTACCTATACCGAGAATGTCGCGTTTTAGAAGCACGTCTTTTTTTCTTTTTTTTTTAGCGGAACTATTTCAGTCGCGGAGGCAATCGGCTGTCGCGCTTCAGTCATCTGGGCCGGGCCTCCCCTTTGTTGTAAAATTGTACCAGACTTCTAGATTAGCTTCAATTTGCAAGCTCCGCCCAAGCTGCGCGCGAGGAAGCGTGCTTTTCCGTCTCCTTTCACGCTGCCTTCGCTGTCGGCCTTGGCCCGGACACCGCGCTCGCCTGACTCAGCAGCCGCCTGCTCCGAGCTCGTTTCCAGTGCGTCTGTTTGCAACAGGTGAATTTGTATTTCCTACGCAGTAAGAAAGAAGTATTAGACTCGGGGTTGGCGAATAAAGGCACCTCAACCGCATAACTAAGATAGCGCAAAGGGTGAATAGGAAGTATGAGGATCCTCCCGCGCATTGACTCCTCAAAACACAAATGACTGATATTGTTTATTATTTAGATGTTTATTTGTGATGTTAATTTGCTTGATTGTTTGCCCAATAAAATTTGCGTCGAAGAACGCATGCGATGTTAGGCTTTTACAGTCAGCGCTGTCGTTTTCCATTTGTGCGTAAGCCACGGGATTCCGTGTTCAGTTCTCGAAATCCTTGCTTCTTCCTAGAGAACCCGGATGAATGAAAGAGAAGGGAGCTTGCGTTTTCACTTACACAAGGAAATTTATTACTATGCACAGGCATTGAAAATTCAATGCAGACTCACTTAGCTGCGAATGGCACATTGATCTACAGCAAACGGGCTCTCTTATTCGCCATGACGGCTTTCTTGCTATATTCAAAGCACCGATTCACATCCCTAGTGTAGAAGTGCATCCTAGACACTTCAAAAAAAAAAATCAGCACTCGACAGGTAAAAGCATCCGTATGTTCTACACATCCATGCTGAGCAACGTTCGCCACTTCCTGGTCCTCGAGTACTTCTCAAAAGGCGTCCTGACAGCATTTCTCTCGGTCACATTAAGGATAGCTGAGAAATATTTTATGGCCTAAAGATGAAATGGCATGAGGAAGGAGACGAGCAACGTTCTAGCAGAAATATGTACTGCTTTAACACGTATAGAAGACATGAAACAGTCAATATTGTCACGTGGTAGTGACGGCGAAGAAAGCAGCCAAACTGGGAAAGAGGAAACTAGCGTTTTATTGGGCGAACTTGTGCCCTCAAAAACAGGCTACACTCAAAGAATGGCGACAGCGGCGAACACAGTCGGCAATTCTCGATAATCTGATCGGCGGGTCAAGCGCGTCGGCTTTTATACGTCAATCGTCGAATGTTCCAGAGTAATCGCTGGGACCCGCGTGTCTTCCACAAAGTTCCACACTATTCGCGTCGCGCATACATGCAACCAGATCACGCAAGGCTCGGCGACAGACAGCGGATAGAACCATCGACAACATTCCAGAAACTTCCGATACATGCAGCCGC
Source organism: Dermacentor andersoni (assembly GCF_023375885.2). Lineage (NCBI taxonomy): Eukaryota > Metazoa > Arthropoda > Arachnida > Ixodida > Ixodidae > Dermacentor > Dermacentor andersoni. Next base: position 238,083,811 of record NC_092815.1, read on the forward strand.
GTCCTGCGCTGTGCGATAACATTTGTTAGGCGGTGAAACGCGTTGCCAGATAAAGAAAAACATGTACACGTGTCAATATAACTACCAGATTTATCACCTGTATTTTTTTTCGAGCCACGTTCGATTCCATGGGATGGCAACTAACGCTCAATGTATCGAAATGGTCATTGAGGATTGGGATAAATGCATCTGTTCCTTCAGGGTGTACCAAGCCCGGTATCTTTACCCCCCTTCTCGGTACACCTTGATTCCAAATGATGCAGATCGGCTAAAGAGCTGTCAAAGAAACGATCGGGAAATCAGTTGTGCGGAAATCCACAAGCTCGGAATGGTTTCCCAATTAAGTAAGCTGCCAACCTAACAGTGCGACGAAGCTACACAAATTCCACATGAAATGTAGCTCACAGAGACAGTTTCGCAGTTTTAAAATATAAATTTAGAACTTTTAAACGTAGCCACTCTTGACGGCGTAAATCATGGCCAGACATCCGGAAAAATATGCTGCTTCTGGCAGGTCCTTTCTAACCGAAACCCTTTTTCAGCCGGTCCCGAAGCAACGCAGCATGCTAACAATACAACGCCACTTATAATTTTAGACAACTTGAATAGCATGACCAGGGCACAAGAACACCAACAACGGCCTACGACCCCTAATACAGCGGGCACGACTAAAGCTACGACGAGTCAGAGACCTGGCTGTCCGTGCAGGCGGACCTGGCTGTCCGTGCAGCGCGGCGGGAGACGGAAAGGTGGCACGCTCCGCCTCGCACTTTTCAAACTGAAGTTATAGTCTAGTTAAAGCCAATGTCGTAACTTTGCTCTCAAGTAAAACAATGATCACAGAGGGAGAAAAAATTGACCGCGCTGTGCT